>NW_006295816.1:3008151-3009054 GCF_000327345.1 Myotis davidii
CACTCGCCTCCTCTGGGTTCCTTATCTTTAACGCTGACCGAAGGCACCTCAGGGAAGGCCGCCCGCACCCACCAGGTGTGTCTTCTGCACCTACTCCCACCTCAGCATCTGCATTAGCCCCACGGAGGTGATCTCGTCACTGCACTGGCGTCACCACTCCGCCCTCTTACTGTCATCCCACAGGCGCCCACCCTCAGCACCCAGAACACTCAGAAAATTTCCAAAGGGCGTGTTGGAGGGGATGTGTGCACATCCTGTGAGGGACTGAGGCATGCTGGGATTGATGGAAGTGCGGCGGAGGGGCGGGGGAACTTGAAATTTCCAAAGGGCGTGTTGGAGGGGATGTGTGCACATCCTGTGAGGGACTGAGGCATGCTGGGATTGATGGAAGTGCGGCGGAGGGGCGGGGGAACTTGCACACGCCTTGGTCTGGGACTGTTGCAGGCACACGAGGGTGGTAGCGTGTTGGCATTAATGCCGCAGCACTCACGTGGCGGCTGAACCCGGCTGTCTGGCAACACTCCGCGTCCTGATAGGCTCCCACTGCCCGGCGGGCCCCGCCTCCCGCAACTCCATTGGGCCCTTTGATAGGCTCTGCCACGCCCCCAAGCACCCATAGGGTCCTCGCCTGTGGCCACGCCCTCTAGAGCTCCCATAGGCTCCCGCGCCGGGCTCTTCCTGCCCGAAGCTGGGGCGCGTGCGCACCGCTGCTCAGCTGCCATCTAAGGAGGGGCGGACGGGGCGAACGAAGGGGGGGGAGTGCTCTGTGGTTTCGCCCCTTGGACGCTTGGGGGCGCCAGAGATGCGGGGTTCCGAGTCCCAGAACGTGACTCCACCCCGAAAGGGGCGGGGACCAGGGTGTACCAGTCTGGCACTAGAGAGCTGGTGGGGGTGAGGGGGTGG
>NW_006295816.1:3013865-3017135 GCF_000327345.1 Myotis davidii
CTGTTCCACACCCCCCACCCCAGGGAGACAGGTTCCAGACCCACTCCACGCTGGGCAACCGCAAGCTGCTGTGGCACGGCACCAACGTGGCCGTGGTGGCCGCCATCCTCACCAGCGGACTGCGCATCATGCCGCACTCCGGTGGCCGCGTGGGCAAGGGCATCTACTTTGCCTCGGAGAACAGCAAGTCGGCCGGCTACGGTAAGGCGCCCTCGGCCCACCCCTGGCGGCCATGGGGAGGTGGCAGAGGCCCAAGGCTGCAGGCGGGTGGTGCCCTCACCAGGCCATGGGGATGGGCACCCATGTTGCGGGCTCGATCCCCAGTTGGGGGCTGCAGGAGGCAGCCGATCACTGAGTCTCTGTCATCATTGGTGTTCCTGTTTCTCCCTCTCCCTCCACACTTAGGCCCAAGGTCTCTGGGCACCGGTGGAAACGCATGGCATGCCTCAGCCCATTCGTGGGACAGGCTGCAGGCACCAGCCTGACCTAGCCTCTGACTCACCTGCCTGGTGACCAAATAGCTGGAATCCTAAGTTACCCCAGCCCAGCTTTTCCCCGCCTCTGATGATTGTCCGGAAGTCCCTAAGTCACACTTCAGGCTGACAGAGGGTTGCTAGCGGGGCCCCTAGAACTGGGACTGACCTGGCAGGTCCTGATACTGGGCCCGGAGGCCGCCATCGCTCCCAGGTCCCTGCTTCTCTTAGGTGAGTGCCCTATGGCCCTGGTCCACAGGGCGGGGCTGGGTGGGACTGCCCTTGCCCGCTGGCAATTCAAGGCCACTGGGACCCCGGCTGGCACCCCAGAACTATTGAGCTCACTAGAGCTCCCATAGGCTCCCGCGCCGGGCTCTTCCTGCCCGAAGCTGGGGCGCGTGCGCACCGCTGCTCAGCTGCCATCTAAGGAGGGGCGGACGGGGCGAACGAAGGGGGGGGAGTGCTCTGTGGTTTCGCCCCTTGGACGCTTGGGGGCGCCAGAGATGCGGGGTTCCGAGTCCCAGAACGTGACTCCACCCCGAAAGGGGCGGGGACCAGGGTGTACCAGTCTGGCACTAGAGAGCTGGTGGGGGTGAGGGGGTGGGGGGAATCCAGGCAGCCCCGGAGGAAGGAAGGCAGTGCCCACACCTGGGTCCAAGGTCCCTGGGCACCGGTGGACATGCATGGCATGCCGCCTAGGCCCAGGGAGCAGCCCTAAGGGCGCGTCAGCCCTCTGGGCCCTGGCAGTGTGGGATCCTGTCCACCCATTCGTGGGACAGGCTGCAGGCACCGGCCTGACCCAGCCTCTGACTCACCCGCCTAGTGACCAAATAGCTGGAATCCTACACCACCACAGCCCAGCTTTTCCCCGCCTCTGGCGATGGCCAGGAAGTCCCTCCCTAAGTCACACTTCAGGCTGACAGAGTGTTGCTAGCGGGGCCCCTAGAACTGGGACTGCCCTGGCAGGTCCTGATACTGGGCCCGGAGGCTGCCATCTCTCCCAGGTCCTTGCTTCTCTTAGGTGAGTGCCCTATGGCCCTGGTCCACAGGGCGGGGCTGGGTGGGACTGCCCTTGCCCGCTGGCAATTCAAGGCCACTGGGACCCCGGCTGGCACCCCAGAACTATTGAGCTCACTGGGGAGGGTTTCTGTGTCACTGGGTCCCAAGAGAAAGAGATCTGGCCACAGGGGTGCTGCCCCCTGGCCCCACTGCCCGTTCTCCTCCATAGCTGGGGTGACTCAGCCCAGCACCCATGCCAGTCCGAGGCAGCTGAGAAGGGGAGGAGCAGGCAGAGCCCTGGAGTGCTCTGGAGGGAGGAGGAGCCCATAAGTGGGAGGGAAGACTTGCGTTTCACTTTCTCTACCCCCTGGACAAACTGGAGAGCCAGAGAGGGGAGGGAGCCACTCTTCCTTGACCAAAGTGGGCACACTGGACAGGGCCCTGGCCTGACCCCGGGATCAGGGACAAGGCATGTCTGGGGCAGAGAGAACGGGTTTGGGCTGGGGTTGCGAATGTGGAATGGGGGGGGGGCAGGGTGGCGCCAAGGAGCTCACCAAAGGGCACACCCAGAGTGGGGCAAGTTGGTGCTGTACCAGCCAGGTGGGGTGCAAGGCCATGGAAGCCTAAGGCCCTCTCCATGCCCCCAGACAGCCATGGATCCCAACTCCAACCCCCCTGCGCAGTGTGAGGGCCCTGACAAGAAGGAACAGCAGGGGACAGAGGAGGACAACTTCCGCTCCACTGCAGAGGCCCTCAAGGCCGCGCCCACAGAGACGCGCACTGTCCAGGTGGACGCCTACTGTCGTCTCAGCCGAGAGCATGGGGCCAAGGTAAGCAATAGCCCCCAGCCAGGCCCAGAGCCTGCCCTCCTGGGTCAAGTACACTCAGACCTGCTTCCCTCCCCACTGGGCTGGGCTCTGGCCAGAGTTCAAGGGTTCCAAGTCAGCCTCGTCTCCAAGACCCTAAATAAGGTAGAAATAGAGAAATAAGTGGTAGAAATACAGAAATAAATGGTAGAAATAGAGAAATAAGTGGTAGAAAACAAATAAGTGGGAGGGAAGACTTGCGTTTCACTTTCTCTACCCCCTGGACAAACTGGAGAGCCAGAGAGGGGAGGGAGCCACTCTTCCTTGGCCGAAGTGGGCACACTGGACAGGGCCCTGGCCTGACCCCGGGATCAAGGACAAGGCATGTCTGGGGCGCAGAGAATGGGTTGTGGGCTGGGGCTGGGAATGTGGAGTGGAGGGGGGGACAGAGCGGGGAAGGGGGCAGGGCAGCTCACCAAAGGGCCACCCAGGGTGGGGCAGGTTGGTGCTGTACCAGGCAGGTGGGGTGCAAGGCCATGGAGAGCTGGTGGCAGGTTGGTGCTGTACCAGGCAGGTGGGGTGCAAGGCCATGGAGAGCTGGTGGCCCCGTAAGACTCGAATGTCAGCCCTGAAGGCCCTCTCCGTGCCCCCAGCCAGCCATGGCTCCCAAGCGCAGGCCCCCTGCGCAGTGTGAGGGCCCTGACGCGAAGAAGGGCCGGCAGGGGACAGAGGAGGACAACTTCCGCTCCACTGCAGAGGCCCTCAAGGCTGCGCCCACAGAGAAGCGCACCGTCCGGGTGGACGCCTCCTGTCCTCTCAGCCACAAGTCTGGGGCCCAGGTAAGCAGTACCCCCAGCCAGGCCGGGAGCCTGCCCTCCTGGGTCAAGTACACTCAGACCTGCTCCCCTCCCCACTGGGCTGGGCTCTGGCCACGGAGCTCAAAGGTCCTAAGTCAGCCTCCTCTCCAAGACCCTAAAGGTCAGACAGGCCAC
>NW_006295816.1:3017697-3017898 GCF_000327345.1 Myotis davidii
CGCCTCCCCCGCCTCTCCCAGCTCAGCACAGGCCCCAGCTGCCCAGGGACCCACCCCATACTCAGGGCCCAGGCCACAGAAGCTGACCTCCCAGGCGCCCAGCACAGGGCCTGGCACCACAGGCCAGCAAGCGCTATGGAGGCAGCGCGGTGGGCACACCCCTGAAGTCTGTCAATTGCAGGGAGAGGAGGGCCAGTCCCA
>NW_006295816.1:3021781-3026225 GCF_000327345.1 Myotis davidii
ACTGAACTGGCTCCCAAATCTCCCTTCTGTGTCCCAGGCAGGGTCCCGCCCCCTCCAATCCCCACTAGCCCTGGCCTGGCTGTGGCCCCGAGTCTCGCCTGCTAAGGTGACAGGAGTGAGGGACGACTGGCATTCCTGGGTCACATGCCACAGCCTCTTTAGGGCTGTGTCGTTAGAGGGGCACAGACTGATGGTGTCGGACCCCTTACCCGCCCGGGCTGTCCACCAGGCCCAGCCTGTCCATCCCAGAGGTGTGACCGCCCGTGGAGGCTGGACAGCAGGCAGCAAGTTTATTAAACACTGTCCACTCACCCCAGGCCCCGACTGTCTGTGCTGCAGCCGCACAAGCCTAAGCCCCCTTCCTCTCCACAGTGACCCGCGCCCCCCCCAAGCCCACGGCAGCTTGGGCCCCACCCACCCTGGTCCATCTGTGTCCGTCACTGCAACCGCCCGCCACCCCTGATCACTGAGCTTTCAGAGGCGACCCTCACCATCCACTCAGACCTGGTGGCCACCTGGGGACCCACCTGGGGGTCTGTCCGCTGGCCCGCACGTGGCCAGGCAAACCGAGCATCGCTCCTGGCTCGGCATCAACGTGTCTCAGATCTGCATGTTCTAAACCAGCTGAGCACACACCGAGCGCCCAGCTCCGCCACCGTGAACGATGCCCGTTAGCACCCGGGGTCACCCTACCCAGACCCGAGGGTGCGGATGCTGTGTCTGCTTCTCCAGCTCCAATCCAACACCACAGGGTCCCTTCCTTCTCCCCAGTCCCACACGCACACCTGCTTCTCTAACAGTACGCACCTCCGTTTCCGTCACCATCAGTCCATTTACTTGTTGGCTCCATCCCACCCGAAAAGGAGATGCAGAGCCGCCACCCATGTCACCCTGAGCGGGGAGCCCATGCCACGTGAGCACACGCTTTCTGAGCGGGCTCACGCTTCACGGGTACCCTTCTGACTTTAGAGGAGCAGGGAGTTTGAAACAGGTGACATGTTGCGTGGATCCGTTACTTAGCGTTTCCTTTCGGTGTAGTGATGCCATTCATTTGAAATACAGGTAGGTTCCTTTGTCCTGCATCTATTCACCTTTAGGCGGGCTTTTCCTCATCTTCACTGACCTATTTTCTCCAACACACAGATCATTAACATAGTCCCAACTGCATCGTCCCCAGAGTCTAATCTAAACAAAAACAGGAGCTCAGCCGAAACCGGTTTGGCTCAGTGGATAGAGCGTCGGCCTGTGGACTGAAAGGTCCCGGGTTCGATTCCGGTCAAGGGCATGTACCTGGGTTGCGGGCACATCCCGAGTAGGAGATGTGCAGGAGGCGGCTGATCGATGTTTCTCTCTCCTCAATGTTTCTGGCTCTCTATCTCTCTCCCTTCCTCTCTGTGAAAAATCAATAAAATATATTTAAAAAACAACAAAAAACAAAAAACAGGAGCTCAGAAGAGGGACCCCGTGCCCTGCACGCCGCCCACCAGCTGCGGGAAGCCGGTTTCTGGCTTAGCCTTCATGTACTCCTTTTGGCAAATTAAAAAGCAGCAGTTACACGACAGTTTCAAGTTTAGCTGAATGAGTTTGGAGGAGCAGGCACGCTCCAGCCCCCCACGGTCCCCATCCCTCCTAGTGCCGCCGCCAGCTCGTTTCCTTTGCGCTGTTCCTGCCCGGCCTGCTGAGCCCAGTCCAGGCCCGGGTGGCTCAGCGCTGCCGCAGGCCTGCAGGCCTCACTGGGCAGGGAGACCAATGCCGTCTCCTCCCTCTGAACGGAAACCTCAGAAATCCAGCCTCGCCTCCTGGGGGTGAACGCCCACACTCCAGCTGTGGACGCAGCTCCGGAAGCAGAGAGCCTGGCTTCCAGGTACAACTCAGCTGGGTGATCGGGGACACATTCCTTCCCTGACCGGGCATCAGCTTACTGTCTGAGTAATGGAGAACTGGGCTGGGCCCTTTAAATCCCAGCAGAGAGCCCTGACCAGTTTGGGTCAGTGAATAGAGTGTCGGCCTGCGGACTCAAGGGTCCCGGGTTCGATTCCGGTCAGGAGCATGTACCTGGGTTGCGGGCACATCCCCAGTAGGGAGTGTGCAGGAGGCAGCTGATCGATGTTTCTCTCTCATCGATGTTTCTGACTCTCTATCTCTCTCCCTTCCTCTCTGTAAAAAATCAATAAAATATATTTAAAATAAATAAGTCCCAGCAGAGAGGGTGTCCAACCTGGGGGTCCATGCCCTAGTCTCCGCCCCTACATCTGTCCCGGTGCTGACCGTGTGCCCGTGATGGTTCCCAGGGGCGCAAACGTGAGCAAGACGCAGACAAGGTCCCTGCTCTTACGGGACTCACGTTCCCGTAAAACAGGCTCCACACAAGCACATGCGCAGATAAGAAGCTCAGTAGCAGGTGGGCAAAGCAGGGCAAAAGGAGTGGTGATGGGAAGGGGGAGCGATCCCAGGAGAGACGGGCAGTCGCCGAAGGCCTCTCTCCAGCAGAGACCTGGGTGCGGTGAGGGGCGAGCCGTGGACAGACCCGCGGGAAGGTGTGCTGAAGGAACCCAGTCTGACACATGAGAGGACCTGCAAGAGGACGGCTCCGGCGGGGAGTAGGGTAGGCGAGGAGGGGTGAGGTCACAGAGAGGGGATGCTGTTCTGAGGACAGGAAGCTCCTGGGGGGCTGCGAGAGGGTCATGGCCTGATGTGACCTGTTAGAGCAGCGGTTCTCAACCTGTGGGTCGCAACCCCTTTGGGGGTCGAACGACCCTTTCCCAGGCGTCGCCTAAGACCATCGGAAAACACATATATAATTACATATTGTTTTTGTGATTAATCACTGCTTTCATGATGTTCAATTTGTGACAATGAAAATATATCCTGCATATCAGATATTTACATGATGATTCATAACAGTAGCAAAATGACAGTTATGAAGTAGCAACGAAAATCATTTTATGGTTGGGGGTTCTTCACCACAACGTGAGAAACTGTATTAAAGGGTCGCGGCATTAGGAAGGTTGAGAACCGCTGTGTTAGAGGGACTCGCTTCAGCTGCTGTGCAGACAGCGGACTGCAGGGCGGGTGTCAGTCAGCAAAGCAGAAACCACTCTCGGAATCCCAGACAAGAGGAATCAGATCCAGGAAAGGAACGGAACTCACAGGGGACGGCGAGGCCACCCAACGATGAGCAACAGTGGAAGCTGCTACCACTCTGAGGTTGGATCGATCCTGGAGGGAAATGGTATCCAGTGTCCGGGGCCAGGGCCACCCGCAGGCGCCAGAACCACAGAGAGGGCTGCCCGAAGGAGCGAGGTGGGGAGGCCCGGCAGAGCCAGAGCGCGAGCGGAGTACGCTGTACCTATTGTTTTTGTGATTAATCACTGCTTTCATGATGTTCAATTTGTGACAATGAAAATATATCCTGCATATCAGATATTTACATGATGATTCATAACAGTAGCAAAATGACAGTTATGAAGTAGCAACGAAAATCATTTTATGGTTGGGGGTTCTTCACCACAACGTGAGAAACTGTATTAAAGGGTCGCGGCATTAGGAAGGTTGAGAACCGCTGTGTTAGAGGGACTCGCTTCAGCTGCTGTGCAGACAGCGGACTGCAGGGCGGGTGTCAGTCAGCAAAGCAGAAACCACTCTCGGAATCCCAGACAAGAGGAATCAGATCCAGGAAAGGAACGGAACTCACAGGGGACGGCGAGGCCACCCAACGATGAGCAACAGTGGAAGCTGCTACCACTCTGAGGTTGGATCGATCCTGGAGGGAAATGGTATCCAGTGTCCGGGGCCAGGGCCACCCGCAGGCGCCAGAACCACAGAGAGGGCTGCCCGAAGGAGCGAGGTGGGGAGGCCCAGCAGAGCCAGAGCGCGAGCGGAGTACGCTGGCTCCTCCCGCCTCCCACCCTCCACTGTCCTGCTCTGGACTCCAGCTCCTGCCTGCTCTGGGCCCCTCACAGCACAGCCTCCAGCCTGCAGCTGGCAGCTGCTAGGACCAGGCGGCGGGTGCCAGGCCCTGCCCCTCCCTTGCCAACTCCGCGTCTGTGAAGGGCCACATCAGAGTGACAGCCAGTACCATCTCCAGCAGGGGCTGAGCTGCTGGAGCAGCGGAGAGAGCCACAGTCCCAGCCTTGCACCCCTCCATGGGGCTGGCCAAACCCCCGAGAGGATGGGGGCCTGGGCAGCAGGGCCAGAGCCTGGGCAGCCTATGAGGTGAGCGGCCAGAGGAGCAAGAGGCGGGGGATGGGAATGGGGGGAGGGGGCCCTCCCATTTCGCTCTCTGCATCCCCACCCAGGGTGAAGCCCGAGCGCTGGATGGCCAACACCACCGGGCTCCTCCAGGCCACCGAAGTCGCAGGCTCCATGGGGTTGATCCTGGCGGCCATCGTGGAGGCAGCAGCCCTGCTGGGCAACGGCGCGCTGCTGGTGGTGGTGCTGCGCT
>NW_006295816.1:3026660-3036855 GCF_000327345.1 Myotis davidii
CTGAGCACCTGATAGGCACACAACTTGCCAGATGGTGGCGGGAGAAGCGAAAGAAGGAGACGTTAATTTTTAAAAACTGCGTTCAATGAATGCGGGCCTTCCTGCCTCTGGCCACAAGTTCTCAATGGGGGTGATACTGCCCCCACGGGGACAAATATCTGCTCTTGGAGGTGGAAAAAGTCTTCCCCTTTGTATGTATAAAGCGCACCTGGCACCCGCGGGCCCTCCTGCGGCGCCTCCGGGGACCTGCAGAGGGCCCTGCCCTGGGACCTGCTGAGGCACCAGATCAAGAGCCGGACTTGGGGGGGACCCTCCGCATGCCCAAGGCCACCGGAGAGGGGGTCTGACTCACACTGCACTGGGCCGGAGCAAGGGGGTGGTATCACCGGGACCATCCAGCCTCCTGCCTAGGTTTCCGGCTCTGGGACGGGGAAAGGGGCCCTGCAACCTGGGAGGCCCAGAGGCTTCTGGGAGCTAGGAACCCTGGGTTCTGGGCTTAACTGGGCATGGCCTTGTGCACAGTCCTCGTTTCTCCCATCTGCACCCTGGACCATCTCTCAGGGCCACGGAAGGAGCAGAGGTGGGCAGGATCCCTGGGCTCACAGCCGAAGAGATGAGCCAGGCAGGGCGGGTCTGGGTTCCGGCCACAACAGGAGGAACCAATGGAGAGACTCAGACGCCCCTGACATCCGCCCTGAAGAGGCCGGACAAGCCCCTGGAGCGCCTCTCTCCGCCTCTAAAATGCCTGGCAAACAACCGGGTCCGCTCTGTGCTCAAGGAAGGAGGCTGGACGTGTCCCCCCCGAGGGTCCCGCGGGCCCAGAACCCCGGGCTGGTGGGTTCACAGATGGGGTCCTCTGGGGCTGCCCACGCCCGTTTTCTGGAAGTTTTGCCAACACCCACAGTGTGTCACAGCTTCCTGGTTTCAGAATATTTATTCAAAAACAGGGATTGAAAAAACTGTACAGAGTGTCTGCTGCTGAGAGCTCAGCCCTGCCCCGTGGGACCCCCCCAGTGGCCTGGCAGTGCCCCCTCCTTGGGTGGCCCTCTGCCAAGCCCAGCCAGTCCATTCCAGTCAAAGGGTTATCCGTGGGAGCGGCAGGAATCTGCGGGGAGGTGGGGAGAGAAGCATGGCCCCCGGCCCCCCCAGCCCTCCTCCCTGATCCCCACAAGGGGGCAGTAGGCTGGGAAGCCCTAAGGAATGGGGAGTGCATGAGTGACCCCCAAAGTGGGGACACTAAGGATGCTCCCTGCACCCAAGCACAGAGCTAGAGGGGTGGAGCCCCCTACCTGGGACTGCGCAGCCCCCCAGAACCCTGGGCCAGAAACTGCACCCACTCTGAGCACAGGGGCCCCCACAGAGCGGGGCCAGGCAGGGTGCATCCATGCTTCTGAGCATTAGTGGTGTGTGGGCCCCGGGCTGGGGTCTCCGCGGGCAGGCGGGGCACAGGGGCAGCCCCAGCGGCGTCCCGCCTGCTCCCGCGTCTGCGCCTCAGCGGCCTCAGTACGGCGAGAATTTCTGCCGCTCAGCTTTCTTGCTCCCATTGGCCGCTGCCATCTTGGCAGTGTAGGCCGCCAAGCCGGGCGGCGGCCCTGGGGAGGCAGGTGGTAGAGCCAAGAAGGGCACAGGCTTGAGGCCGATGAAGTTGGACAGGGAGATGGCGTAGGGCGTGCCCAGCAGGCCAGGGGGAGCCGTGGGCAGGGCCGTCAGGGGCGGCGAGAAGGGGGTAGACAGGTCTGCGGGGGCCGAGCTGGGCGTCCCCCCAGAGGTAGACTTTGCCGTTTCTAGACTGGAGAGAGGGATTGGGGGGAGATGAAGGAGACGGTGGGGCGAGAGGGGACAAGGAGGGCAAGATCAGGAGACGGGAACGGAGGAGAAGATGGGACGGGGGAAGGGCAAGGGTGGAAGAAAGGACAGCAGACATTGTACGGGGTGAGGGGAGAAGCGGGGAGGCCCAGGGCACAGAGCAGATGAGGGGAGAGGACCCAGGGATGGATGGAGAGCGGAAGATGGGGCAACATGGCGGGAGTGATGGAGAGGAGGGACCCAGACAGAGAGGTCATCTCTCCCCACCCCACCTGTGCCTTTCTCAGGCACGTAGGTCCCCCTGACCTGTGACCTATGACCCCATGCCCCACCCCACACTCACCAGGCAGTGATGAGGTACTGAGCCAGAGCGATGGAGACTGGGGACCCAGTGATGGTCACGTGCCGCTCCCCGGCGCCCTCCGCCTGGTTCCCGATCTTGATGTGCGCCCCTGACATCTGCCGGATCTCGCTGATCTTGCTGCCCTGGCGCCCGATCACGCAGCCAATGAGCTGGGGGGAGGCGGGAGTTCAGCCCTGCCCAAGGCCCAGGCCCCCCCTCACCCACCCGGGCCCTGGGGCCCTGCTCACGTCGTTGGGAACCAAGAACTCCTGGGAGCTGGTTTGTGCGCCAGGATCCAGTCCTAGGGAGAGAGGGGTGCGTGTGGCTCCGGGCCTTTCCTGCCCCCCACGGCCACGGCAGGGGCTGTTGGCCCCTGGGGACCTGCCCTGCCTCCTGCTGCTGGGGCTGCTCACCTGGCACCATGCTCGGGGAGCCAAAGGGGACCGCGTGGCCTGAGAGCTGCTGGAGCTTGGTGACCTGCGCCGGAGGAGAGGGACCGAGGTCAAGAGGGGGCAGAGGTCAAGAGGGGGCAGAGGTCAGAGGGGGCTTGCTTCGGGAAGGGGTCACTCACCTCTGCTGGGGTCACACCCCCGTACTGACTCTGGACGGAGAAGCCCTGTAGGGATGGAGAAGCCCCGGGGTGAAGGGGTTACTGGGACAGGTCAGGGCAGTCACTCCTCCCCGGACCCCCAATTCCTCCTTCCATCCCCTCCCCCACTTCAATCCCCCTTTTTCCAACAAGGCCCCCCTATGGTCCCCTCACCTGGTTGGCGGAGAGAAGGACGGTGCCTAAGGAGAGGCTGGGGTGATACGGGATGGTGGCCCCTTTGGGTGGGGACTGGAAGGACAAATGGGGGAGCTGTCAGGACCCTGCCAGGCCACCCCGACCTCGCAGGAGTCCTGTGTTGTCAAGGCCCTCCCCACGACCCCCAGGAAAACGCATCGGACGTCCTGGGGCCCCTGGCCCATGGCGGCTGCCTGGCCTGCCCCCCGCGGGTGTGCCCCCTCTCCTGCCCCGAGCAGAACCTCCAGGATCACGGCGCAGATCTGGCGCACACACAGGATGATGGCGTCAGGCACCCCGGACACGGTGACGGCACGCTCGGTGGAGTTGGGGAGCAGGTCCCCTGCCACCTGCACCTGGGCCCCCGTGGTCTGCAAGCAGAGAACAGGGGCCACTTCTGTCAGCTCCCACAGCCAGAGGAGGGGTTCCCAGGCTCAGAGCTCTCCGAGGGTAGGCAGCAGGAGGTGGGACTTCTGGGGTGGTCCTCCCCCACCTCTCGGATCTCCTTGATCTTGGTGCCAGCCTTCCCGATCAGGGAGCCACACTGGCTGGCGGGGATGACAAGGCGAAGCGTCACCGGAGGCCTGGAGACAGTCCCACCGTTAGCGGGAGCAGAGCAGAGATCCTGGGCGAGGAACGGAGGGTGATGGAGGGTGGGCCCTGCAGGCCCCTGCTGCTCCCCGACCCCCGCAGGCCCCTGCTGCTCCCCCCTATGCAGGCTCCTGCTCCTCACCGCCCCCTGCAGGGCAGCCCACCTCAGTCCCACTCGAATGCGGGAATCCTGCCGGGTTCGGCCTCCTCTCCCATCCCAGCAGGTCCTGTCCTCCCAGGGAACCGGCTCACCCACCTCGTCCAGCTTGAAGGCGATCATGGAGACTGCGTGGAAGACGGCCGCCGTGGACCCGGTGATGGTGGTGATGCGCTCGGGGCAGGAGCCCTCAGAGATGGTGATCCGGGCGCTGCTCTGCGGGTACAGGACAGGCGCCGGGCAGCGGGGCTCCCTCCTCACCTCCTCGCGGCAGCCCGCCCGCCTGCCCCACTCCCAGGCCCCAGCAAAGCTGGAACCGCCACCCTGAGGGCAGGCCCTCGGTCTCCCTCCCACCCCCCAACACCAGGCGCCCGGGCTCCTCCCCACACTCCACCCTCACCTGCTCCCGGATCCGCTTGACGGTCTCCCCTTTCTGCAGAAAAACACGGAGGGAGGCTCTTAGGCTGACTGCGCTGCCTCCTCGCCTGGACGGAGGCCGCAGGTCGGAGGGGACACAGAGCAGAACCCAGCACCTACCTTCCCGATGATGCTGCCCACCTCCTGCGAACAGACCAGAGAGGAGTCAGGGGGTGCAGATGCCCGGCCCTGCCCCTCCCTCCTTCCGACCTGCCCCCATGAAGGTAGGACACCTGAGTTCCAACTCAGCCGGCCAGGCCTTACCTGGCCTTGCCCCCTCCCGGCCACCCCCGCCCCTGCCAAGTGGCAGCAGAGGCCCCTCACCTTCCCGTGCATCAGCATGCGCAGCGTGAGGGTGATGCTGAGCTCCGGCTCCTCCTCCAGCCCCGCGTCTGAGCTGCTCATCCTGCCTGGCGGGGCTGGGGCCACGGCGGCCTGCGGGTGCGTCCGCGCTGCGGCCTGGCCGGCTCTGGCAGGGGCAGTGGCAGAGGGTGAGACAGGAGCTCAGCTCTTTTGGGCCCCCTGCCCAGAGCTGGGCTCACCAAACTCCCCGAGAAGAGAGATGACAGGGACCCTGAGTCTCAGATGTCCCACTAACCAGGGTGCTTGTGGGCAGCTCACGAGCTGGGCAACCCTGGACAGCTCGCTCACTCCATCTGAGCCCCGGAGGCCCCATGGGAAGAAGGAAGGGGAAGCCAAGTCCCACCCCCAAAGAGTTATGAGGATTAAAATGAGCCAAGCACAGTCCCCATGAGTAGCCTTCTCACCCCACCCCCAAACGTCGGAAGAAAGCGTGAACTGGGGGGCCTCTAGGGTCCTGAGGAAGGGAGCCCCTCCCTGGCCTCCTGGAGGAGGGGACCCTGTGGATTGCCTGGGACAGCCACAGGGAGCCATGGGCGGTCTCGGAGGGAGAGTGGACGTGAAGATAGCAAGGCTCTGAGGGACTCAGACACAGAGGTCATCTCTCCCCACCCAACCTGTGCCTTTCTCAGGCAGGTAGGCCCCCCTGACCTGTGACCTATGACCCCCACACTCACCAGGCAGTATGAGGTACTGAGCCAGAGCAATGGAGAATTGCCCCTGCCTGGCAAAGGCTTGGGGAAGGGGATGGGAGCCCCCCAGACGCTGCTCCTACCCCCTTAGCTCCCTGAAGCAGAGGCGCCCTGCAGGCAGCTGAGCAGGGTCCACTCAGTCCTGGGCAGTGGGGTGTCGGGGGCTCAGCAGTGGCTTCCCAAGCCCTCTCCCACGTGCTGAGGTCAGTGTCCGGGCTGGCCACCTTCCCAGCCGGGAGCCCTTTCTACGGCACGAGAAACCAGTCCCGTGGGACCCACGCCTGCAGAGGGTCTGTAACCTCTCTGGGTCCTCACCCATAGAACGGAGGGAATGCTCCTCCAGGGCTGGGTGATGGGTAGGAGAGGGACTCGGGGGACTGGGGAATGTCAAGTTCGGAGACTGATGGAGAAAGGGGAGCTGGGATTAGCTGCCGGGATTAGCCGGTCGCCAGCCCTCCCCACCGGACCCCTTTGCAAGCCCTGCTTTAATCCTGAGCCTTAATCCTGCCTGGAAATCCCTCTCCTCCAGCGCTGCCTCCTGCCACGCTCAGCCTCGGTGGGAGCTCACGGGGACCAGCCCCGAGGAGGGACCAACTGGTGCCAAGTCTGAGCCAAGACGGAGCCCTAACCCTGCAAATCCCTCCGGGCCGGGAGGGCATGGGGCTAAGGGGGTCCCAGCCTGGAGCGCTCTGGACGACCTCGGGGCACCTTGTCCTGATGTAGGGGTCAAGGGCATGGAGTAGGAAGGGGGTCCTGGTGTTCTCATGAAGCTTGAACAAGCCACTGCGTGGCAACAGGCCTGTCTCACCTGTACTATGGGGGTGACCCTGTCCCCCCAAGCACCCTGTAACTGTTGCCGCCCCACGACCTGCTCCTCCCTCCATTCCCATTTTGCCCATAGATTCTCCAGAGGTTAGAGGTCAACTGTGGACGCAGGGACAGTGCCCCGTGGACATCCTGGCCAGCCTCGCGCTGGCTGCCCTTGCTAGCATTCCTCCGGCTGCCGGCACTTCCCCCACAAAGCGCTTGGGGTGACGCTGGTCTGCTCCTGGGGACAGCCAAGCCCGGAGTCCCTTAGAGTAGGCGCCACGGCTGCCGCCTTCTCATGTCCCCAGAGCTCAGGCCAGGGACAGGCCACAGGCCGGAGAAGGTGTTCAGAACATGCTGGTCGGCTGGACAGATGACTTCCCTGAGCAGAAAGGGAGCCTGATGCCTGCAGAGGGTCTGTAACCTGCCCAAGGTCACAGAGCGGGCACGGTGGGACTAGCCCCGTGGGGCCCGGTGGGTCCTGCCTGCCCGCGGGGCTGTCACGGGTCCGGGCTAAGTGTGAGTCCTGGCCCTGGGGGGGGGGGGGACTCTTCCAAGGTGGGGAGTGGTCTCTGAGACCCCCGCCTGGCTCGCAGATGAGGGTCGTGTTTAGAAAGGACAACTTATCTAGAGGCACGGTCTGATCTCCTGAGGCTCAGGAACCCCTGTGGGTGGTCTCCATGGAGACCTGACCATCTCCACCTCATCTCTTGGGGGCCTTGAACCCAGAAACACAAAGGTCAGAGGGCTGCAATGGAGCCAGAACTGGGCTCCTGCCCTGAAATGACAAGGTCTGCATGGAGCCCCACCACCCCAAATCCGGTGGGTGACCTTGGCCAGGCCTCCACCTGGCCCGGCCCTGCTTACCCACCTGGCTGTGTGTGTGTGTGTGTGTGTGTGTTGCTGGTCTCTGTCCTTCCTGTTCTGAGGGACCCCTAAGGTCTGCCCTGTCTTAGGAGAGAACAAGGGGTCCCGACACAGGCCGCCCTAATTACTCTCCCAGGAACCCTAAGAACAGCGGCCCCACTAGGCACACACTCCCCTAGGTGTCCTGGGGCTCTGGGGAGTCATTGCTGCTCCAGCCTGGTGGGCCTGGGTCCCTGCTGGGCCACCCACATGGTAGCCACACCTCATGCCACACTGACCTCCAGCTCACCTCTGGGGGCGCCAGGCCCCTCCCGTCAGCAGGCTCCCTGGCAGAGCCCAGCCCGCTTGGGCCAGCTCTGACCTCCGGTTCCCTCCTGCTCCCCGGCCCCCTCCCCAGTCCCAGCGCCCACTCCTGTCCCTGGCTTCCTGCCACTCAGGCTGGAGGGGGCCGCGGGGGGAGGTGACAGCTGTGTAAGCGATGGTGGCTGCCCCTTCCTGCCCCTCCCCCCCAGCTGTCTCTCTCTCATGACAGCTGCCCAATCAAAGGGCTGGGGGCTTAGCCAGCTCCCCCCACAGGCAGGGATCAAGTGTCCACCCTGGCTTTGTTCTGGAGCAAGAACAATCCGGGGGAGGCGAGGGCTCCTGGGGCCAGGCCACTCCGCGGACCGGCCCATCCCTTGGGGGATTCCCTGGGCTCTGCTGGCCAGAGCATCTGGACCAACTAGGGCTTGTAGGCCCACCTGGGCGGGGGAGAGAGGGGTCCAGTCTCCAAGTTCATCCCCCAACCTCCCCGCAGCACCTCCAGCGCCTAACCTAGCAACCTCCTCCACCTACTCCCACAGCAGCCATGGCGGCCACGCCCAGTGGTGCTGGGGAATGCGTGGGGATCAGGCGGAGCAGGGCGCGGCCGGGGGCTGGACACTGGACCTGGGGCACGGAGGGATTCTGACTCCCCTGCCCTTGGCCTTGTCCGCTCACCATTCCTGATTAGCCAGGCCTCCACAGAACCGTCCCAGCATCCTCACACCCCTCGCATGGCCTCTCTGCCTCCCAGGATGGCCACTCATACCCACTTCTCAGGAGAGCGGGGAGGAGGGGCCTGCAGGGGAGCGGCCTGGGGCTACCAGGGCTGTCTGGGATGCTCAGTGCCAGGCAGAGAAGGGAGGCTCAGACAACCTGGCTGGGCCAGGAATGCGACAGCCTCCTCAGAGCATCCGGAGGCACCCCCCTGCCCCCTTCCCCAAGAGTCCACACGGCCAAGGGAAAACGAGGCAGGCCCAGGTTGGGACTGGGCTCCAGCAGAGAGGGCAGTTTCCTGCTACAGCCCCACCCACTGGTACCCATCCCCTCACTGTCTCACCCAAATTGAGGAAGATCTCTAGCTTCCGTTCTCCATCCTGGGGCCTGCGTCATTCTGATGCTCAATAGCCATCTTTGGCTCCCCAGTGCGTGAGGCTGATCTCCATAGACAGACACTCAAGGGCCTTCTCGATCGGGCCCCTGCCAACTTCTCTCTCATCCCATCCCCCACGCACCCGGCTGCAAAACACACCCAGCACCTCCCGGCCTCTGGGCCTCTGCCCAGGTTGATCCCGGCTTGAAATGCCCGTCCTCCCGGCTGTCAAAAGCCACCTCGCCTGTGAAGCTCTCCCCATCCAAGTCAGATAGAATCACTCAGGGCTCTGGGCCCCCAAAGGTATGCCTGCAATCAAGGGAGCCCCAGTTGGGCATTCCCGAACCTGTCTTTCCACAACACGGAGGCTCCCGGAGAGCAGGAGCCAGGACCAGGCTGAGTGTGCAGGGGAAAGACGGCTCACAGGGCCTGGGCATCAGGGACCAGAGATGGGGGCTCGGGGTCCCAGGGGAGCAGTAAGGATGGGGGAGAGAAGACACGGGGACGAGTCACCTGAGAGCCAGGCCTGATTCCTCAGCAGCCCAGGCCCTGTCCCTGCTGTTTCTCGGGGTGTGGGGGCCCCCGGACATGTCACTGGTTAGGGGACTTGCCGTGGGCTTTGAGGCTTCTGGAGGCCCAAAGTGGGTTTCCCCAGGGGCAGGGGGGCTGGAAGAACAGCTGGGTGTGGTAGGTTCACCACGCCAGGCTGGGCCCGTCACAGCTGGAAGGGCCTCACCGGAGAGGAACCTGAGGCCCAGAGAGGAAGGGGCTGGTTTGCGAGGCTGCAGGAGAGGCAACTGGCAGAGCTGGGAGGAGCTCAGGGTCCCCATGTGGCTCAGATCTCTTTCCCCAAGAAGTCGGGCCCCGTGCAATGGTGATGGAGGCTGGAGCGGGGCAGTGATGGGAGTAGGAAGGGTGGACAGAGCTTGTCTGGGGACAAAGGGTGGGGCACAGCAAGCCGCCCTGTGGCCTGGGCCTGCCAGGGTGTGTGGGCCGCCTGCTCCCAGCCCCCCGCCCGGAGCATGTGAGGAGAACAATCCCCTTGTGTTTGGGCAGCCTGGGCCTGCATGCTGATGAAGGCTGGGGGTGGGGGCTGGGATGGGGTGCCTTGGAGGTTGAGAGGGTTCCAGGACCTTCAGATGGGAAAAGCATCGGGTCCCAGGTGCTGGCTCTGAGACAAAGAGGGTCACCCCAAGAAACAGCGAGGGCTGGAGTTGAGGCTTCCGCTCCTAGGGAGTCCTGGGCTCTTTGTGGGCAACGAGGCCCCTGGGGACACAGGCCCTGTTGGTCCAGCATGAAGGTGCGCGTCCCGGGCGGTGGGGACCCGCAGCCCACATTCTGGGAGCAGGGAAGGCAACCGGCCCCTGGGCGCATCCCTCCAGTCCCACTCCCCAGGGGGCAGGGCCGGGTGGGGCACTGGGTGCCACAGGTCTCAAGATGGCGGGCCTGGGACAGGGGAGCGAGGAGGCGGTCACCTCCCTCCTGACCAGGCGGGCACCAGGGCCAGGCTGGCGTGAGCGGCCAAAGCCCCCCACCCCCCAAGGACTCCAGCCAAGAAGCCAGGTCCGAGCTGAGGGGCTGAAGAGCCGTAGAGCACCAGGGACCCCTGGGAGCCCCCACTGTCACCTCCACACCCTCTGAGCCTGGAGGCCTGCGTGAGGCCCCACGGAAGACTGCGGAATAGGAAGGGGTGTGTACTGGGCCGGGAACCGCAGGGAACGGCAGGTGGGGACAAGGATGGGCAGAACCCGAACCCAGGGCAGGTCCAAAGGACGGAAACAGCAGGTGGGATGAGGCCTCCAACCTGGGGTCTCCGGTCCAGGAAGCTCCTCCCTGGTGCTGCCCCCCCCTCCCAGCAGACCAGCGCCCCCCAGCTGTGCAGGCCTGGGCCCGCGTGCGGCAGGGAACGTGTTCCTTGCAGCCTTCCAGGCCCCCAAACCCCGGACCCCGGCTGGTGGGGGCGGGAGCCGGCTCCCAA
>NW_006295816.1:3037627-3041414 GCF_000327345.1 Myotis davidii
TCCCTTCCCCTCCATCTGGCCGGGTGGACAAAGGGCAGGGGACCATCTGGTCCCGCCGGTGGGGGAGGGGCCCGTGGTGGCGGCGGTCCCAAGGGGCGGGGGAGGGGCGACGCTCTGGAGGCAGCGAGAGCCTGAGGGTCTAATTGCTTCACTTTATTTCACGGACCTCCACTCTGCGCCCCGCCCCCGGCCTGGGAGCAGGAAAGGGCTGGGTTGGGCTCAGAAGACCCAGGCCTAACAACCTGGGAGGGTGTGGCGCCTCGGGGAGGGGGTAGGGGGAAGGGGGAGATCTGAGGGTCAGAAGGGTGGTCCTCTTTGGGGGGCAGTTCTGATCGGGAGCGGAGTTCAGGGCAGGCCACGCCCTAAGCCTGGCCAAGGATGTCCTGCAGGACTGGGCTCTGGGTCCCCACCTTCCCAGACGTGGGGGTGCTGTACGGATGGGAGGGCGCTGCCTATGTGGACGCTTCTGTAGGCGGACAAGCATGCATGTGTGCACCTGAGTGTGCAGCCCAGCAGGAGCCTGTACCTGTGTGGTTGGTTCATATTTGGGAACATGTGTGAACATGCATGTGGGCATGTGTGTACTGTGGCCTAAGAGGTGGGATAGGGCTGTGAGGGCCCTTTGGGGCAGCCTGGGCAGATGTGGGAGGCAGGAGGGGTGGGCTGGGCAGAGCAGAGGAGGGAGCCAGAGCCAGCAGGCGAGCCCACGGCAGAAGCTCATCTAATGGGTTACCCTCCACCAGATCACGTCCATTGATTCCTGATTTTTTTCTCTTGATTTCACCTCCTCAGTGTGTCACTGCAAGAGAAAGAGGAAAAGACAGACAGACAGACCCGAAAGACCAGCACCCAGGCAGACACACAGACACACACCCCTGTTGATGTGCAGGGAGGGAGAGAGAGCCCCAGAAAGGCAAGCAGCCCCCCCGGACAACAGAGCTAGGCCTCATGCCAGTCCCTGCAGGAAACCCAGCAGCCCCGCGTGCCACTCCTCGGGTTTGTCAAGGTAACACGGGTGTCCCGCCCCCTCCATGACCAACACCCGGTGGTTGGGCAGCTGCTTCAGGTGCTCAAAGCTGGTCTGGCCCATGGGGTCCTGGTCGCCATAGACAATCAGCGCCGAGGTCTAAAGACAGGAAAGAGGCCACATCAGCCGGGGCCTGCCACGCCGGCCCCGGCCTCCCCGTCTCTTCAGTCTCTCCCTGGGTCACCCCACATGAGGGGAGAGACAGGTTGGCCCAGTGGGATGGGGGGAGCCAGCTCCCAAAGGACGGGGTGTGGGTTTGTGTCTGTCCCAGCACACAGTTTGGCACAAGGCCTGGCACAGGAATCTAAGTCAAGCAAAAGGATACAGTTTGGTGGCTCAACTCCTCCCAGAAGCTACCCCTCGGCTACCCCACTCCCAGAGGGATTTCCCTTGCCCCTGGCAGGGGCATCGCAGCCTCCCACAGGGGTACCTTCACTCTGGCATAGTCGGCAGCACTGATTTTATCCGTGCAGATGGGGGCCACTGGCACATAGCCCCGGAGCTGGGAGCCACGGGCCGTGAGGAAGGGCAGCGAGTACATGCCACTCAGAGACGGGCTGATCACAACTGGGGGGCCCAGGTCCAAGGCACCCACCACAGCTGCCAGGAAGCTGCTGGGGACCAGCTCCCCGACAGGGGCAGGGGCTGTTGCGTCCTTGGAATGCCCCAGGCCTGCAGGGATTTCAGTGTGGAGGAAACAAGACAAGCCGGTGAGTGGGGAGGGTCCCTTCCTCCAGGAAGCCCTCCTAGGACAGTCTCTCTGTGCAGCATGCCCGACTTTATTTCTGCCGAAGTGGGACTGTCCTATCTGTGGCCGGCATGAGGCCCCTCCCTCGTCAGTACAGCGCTCTGGAAAGAATAGGCCCTAAAGTCCAACATAGCCAGACCCAAGTCCCAATTTTCCATTTACTATCAATGTGATCTTGGGAAGGCCCCTTGGCCCTCTCCACTGCTGTTTCCCCAGCTGTTAAAGGGGGGAAGGGACCTGCGGTTAGGATGGTTGTGAGATGGCGCTAACTGCTCAAGGGGCTCCTGTCCCAGGGAGGGGGGGTGAGTGCCAAGGACAGGGCCGAGCGGCTGGCTCTGCACGCGTACCTCCCTTGCAGTGGGTGAGTCCCGCCATCCCCCCAGAAAGATGAGCTCAAGACCTGAGCCTGGAAGCTCAGCCCAACCCACTGTCAACCAATCCCGGCTGGGCCCGGAGGCCCGCCCTGGGCACTGAGGCCACCCCAGCCAAGGCCAGTGAGGGAGCAGGTCAGCCACCCGGGCAGTCCCTTCCACCCCCGGCACCAGGGGTTAGGACCTCCCCCCAGCCCAGCTGAGGGCTTTCTCCTGGGATCATGACCAGCGAGCGGGAGTGAGCGGCTCAGCCACCCACCAGGACGCTCAGCCACACTCTCTGGGCTTCCAGCGGGCCTAGGGCTGTGGCTCTGTCAAAACATGTTTCTTCCAATGGGCTGAGCCCCAGTTATTGTGTCAGGTCCTGGCCACAGAGTCACGCGGACATCATTCCATGCTCACTAGAGCCAACCCCCACAGGAGCGTGGTTATCTCGCGTTACAGACGGGGACACAGAGGCTCTGAGACACTGCCCCCGGCAACACCCAGAGCACCTGGGCAGTGTCCCAGCACATCCGGGTCAAGACAAGGGGAGCTCGAGTTCTTGCAGTTTGCTCTGGGCCCTGGCCCAAGTCCCCCCAGGCCCCCAGACCCGGGTCCCCAAGGAGGTCCCCACCACCCCTCCAGAACAGAATTCTGCCCAGAAGTACCTGGCAGGTCGATGGCCACTGCCCGGTAGCCTGCCTGTGCCAGCCTGAGCAGCGTGCCCAGGTTCTGCCAGGTCTCGGAGGAGAAGCGGATCCCATGCAGCAGCAGCACGGAGAACCGGGCGGCCTGCCCTCCGCCCGGCCGCACCTCCCGGAAGAAGAGGCTCTGGCCCTGCACCTGGATGGTGCCCTCCCGCTGCTCCACGTCCGCCATGCTGCTGCCTGCAACGCCTGCGGTTCAAGACCAGGCTGATGAGCCACAGGGCAGCCTGCCCCGTGGAGCGGAAAAGCCACCACAGAGAGGGCAGGGTCCAGGGGAGCGGCAAGCCCCCCAGCCTCCCCCTACCCCCGCCCCAGGCTCCCAGAACTCTAGGAACAAGCTTTGGGGCGAGGAAAACGAAGGTGTTATTTCTCTCTGCCGTTCACTTAATTGTGTGGTCTTGGGCCTCAGTTTCCTCATCTGAAAAATGGGACATGAAAGCCTACATCAAGAATTAACAAGGAGAAAAAGAACCGGCAAGAGGGTGTCTGCCCTTGGAAAGACCCCAGTACAGGGGCTTCCATTATGATTCTCGTTCCCACTGGCATCCTTTTCTGCAATGGGGCTAACCCGGGAGCACTCAGCTCCTCGGTGGCCGATGGGGTCAAAGGAGGCCGCGCTTGTGAAACCCTGCGGCCCGCCCAGCGCAGACTGCGGCGCGTGGGAGTTGCTGGGTCACAGTAAGTAGCCGTTATTTTGTTCATCGACCTCTTCCTCTTCGAGGCGCTGTGAAGGGTCGGAGTTTGGCACCGCAGGCAGGAGAGGGTCGGGGCTGGAGAAAAACACCCATTTTCTGGACGCGGAAAGCGCCGCGCTCAGAAGAAAAAGCATTTGGAATTCCCGCCCGCAAGGGACGTGGGGCGCCGGCGCGCTGACGCCGTGGGCAGGGGGCGATCGCGGCGCCGCCGAGGCTCGCTCTGCGCCCTCCCGGGACCCGGTGCTGGCTCGGCGGGC
>NW_006295816.1:3041542-3042536 GCF_000327345.1 Myotis davidii
AAGCATGGGGCTGGGTGCCTTCCCGAGACCCCGCGACCCGCCCCACAAGCACAGGGGCGGCTTGAGCGCCCTTTGGAGTCGCCTCCGGGTTGTTCCCTCCTCCCCTTCTCCCCAGCCCCAGCCCCAGCCTGAACTGCCCAGGTGCAGAGTTGCTCGCCAGGCATGCAGTGGAGGCTCCATGTTTGTTTTTGTTTTATTTACCCTCACCCGAGGGTATTGTCCCATTGGTTTTGGGGGAGAGTGGAAGAGAGGGAAAGACAGACAGAAATATCGATGTGTTTGCTTGCCTCCTGCACATGCCCTGACCAGGAGCCCGCAACCAAGGTACATGCCCTTGACCAGAATCAAACCCGAAAGGGTCCCGCTGAGCAAACCGGCTAGGGCGGGACAGGTTTGAGTGTGAGAGTCTGCCAGTGCCCAGCCAGGCAACCTTGATCATTTCCCCAACGCTTCGGAGCCTCCTTCCTGGCCTGTAGAATGGCTGCGAGGTCACCTACCCCGCAAGGTGCATAGTCCTGCAGCCTCTCTGTGCCAGGCCTGGGGGCAGAGCGGACATCCATCACTAGTCGCCAAACAGGAACCGTAACATAAGAGAGCGAAGGGCCCAGAGGCCGCCCTGGCTGGGCCCGGTGTGTGCGGACCTGCATCTGTAAGGTCAGGGGAGTGGGTGGGCCGAGCCCGGTGCTGCTGCTCAACAATCTGGCACTTACGCTGGGAGGCCTCCCTGCCAGACCCTGCCCTAAGGCTTGGCACTCCTTCCGTCCTAACACAACCCGCAGCGGTTCTCAACCTGCTGGCCCTTTAAATACAGCTCCTCATGTTGTGACCCAACCATAACATTATTTTCGTGGCTACTTCATAACTGTAATGCTGCTGCTCTTATGAATCGTCATGTAAATCTCTGAGATGCAGGATGGTCTTAGGCGACCCCTGCGAGAGGGTCGTTTGACCGCCAAAGGGGTCGCGACCCACAGGTTGAGAACAGTCCTTAGAC
>NW_006295816.1:3042813-3046326 GCF_000327345.1 Myotis davidii
CAGAGTCCAGCGGGAGGGAGGGGCCGGCGCTGGGGCCGCGAGTGCGCGCGCGTTCGTCTGCGTGTGTTCCTGAGGGTCTGGTGTACGTGTGTCGTGGGGTGTATGTCAGTGGCTCTGTCTGCCCGTGTTGGAAGGTGTCAGTCTGTCTGCCCGCTTGTTGTCTGGGTGTGTCCTGTGTATATTTCAGCGTGTGATTTTGAGGGTGTGTACTAGCTGTGTGTCTGTGTGTGTATTTCTGTGTCTGTGTGTCCGTCTGTGCATGTGTAGTTTGAGGGCTCGGTGTATGACGGTGTTCTTGACATTTGAGGAACTGCGTGTGGTTTTGAAACCGTGTGTGTCTGTCTGTCCGTCCGTCTGCCTTCCTGGTGCCTGATGCTGGGCATGGTTTTGAGGGTGTCTTTCATGTGGACACGCATGTACACCTGTGTGTCATCGTCTGTGCGTATGCCAAGGCCTCCGTGGGCACGTCTCCACCCTTAGCCCAGGCCCTGTATCTGCAGTCGCTAGATCAGGTTGCCTGCTACCTGCCAGGTAAGGTTGCCTAGTGCTCCAGCCTCCGGGTTGCCAAGGCAACGGCAGAATTCTCCTACCTGGAGCCGCCCCTGTGGCCCAGTCTCCACCGCAAGGAGGGGCCGCATGGAAGCCCTGTCTGTGGGAACCTAAGCCAACCACGGCCTCCTGTCAGCCCCTGGGTCGCCCCCTGACCTGGGGGCCTGGGAGTGGGGCTGAGGCAACATCCCAGGAGAGGCGGGTGGGGCTGGAGACTCTCAATAAAGATGTTTACTGGGATCTGGGAACAAGCAGGGGCTCCTCCTAGGCCCAAGGGGCCAACCCCAGTGGAGTCCTCTGTGTCAGTGAAATCTCACCTGAGGCGGCTTGGGGACAGCGCGGGACTACCCTCCCTCTTTTACTGACACACTGGAGACTCGGCTGACTGCTCTGTCTGGGTCCTGGCCCTGAGGTCTGTCCTCTGGGCTGGCAAAGGACCTGGCCGGAGGAGTCCATGAAGCAAGTCGCTTGGCATGAAGCTGGGGGAGGGGGTGGCATTCATCGCTCCAGCCTCCATGCTGCCCTTTCCATTTCAGTGCCATTCTCCTGCCTGTCCCCCCGCCCCATGCCTCAGCTTCTCCTCCTCCCTGGATTCTCCCTGCTCCCTCTTCCCATTTAAACCAGCTGGGCTGGGGTTACTAGTATATTCCCACCCACTGTCAAGCACATTCTGAGTTTAGCATTGGTCTACACATGCCCTGAGCGGGACCTCTCTACACAGCCTTTCCCCTTTGGGGCCTCACCACTGTGCCACCCGCAAGGCTGAGCTTTTCCTCAGCTGGGCGCTTCTGGGTGGGGCTTCGGGATGGGGTCCCGGGATGGGGTCCGGGGGCCAAGTGGGGCCTCAGCCTCCTCTCCTCTCCTCCTCCTCCAGACTGTGGTACAAACCTCCATGAGCCGGTCCCACACAGCCCTGCTGGGCCTGGGCCTGCTGCTCATGCTGCTGCTGTACGTGGGGCTGCCAGGCCCCCCTGAGCACACTTCCTGGCTCTGGGGAGACCCCAATGTCACAATCCTGGCCGGTCTCACCCCTGGCAACTCCCCCATCTTTTACCGCGAGGTGCTCCCACTCCACCGGGCACGAAGGTGGGTGCTGACCCCAGGGTCTAGTAGAAGGATGAGCCCCTGTGTGGGACCCCAGCTCCATGCGGGGTACTAAGGGCTGGGAGGGCAGTGGGAGAAGCCTAGGAAGAAAGTGGGGCCCTGCCAAAGCCTCAGACCACCCCCCATGTGCCCGCAGGGTGGAGGTGGTGCTGCTCCACGGGAAAGCCTTCACCTCGCGCACGTGGGAGCAGCTGGGCACGCTGCAGCTGCTGGCACACAGGGGCTACCGGGCCGTGGCCCTTGACCTCCCAGGTGAGAGCCCCACCCTGGTCTGGGGAGGCAGCCGGCAGCAGGTCCAAGGGGTGGCTTCCCAGAGGGGGACCTGGGGGGGGTAGGAAAGGCCTGAGATGTGGCCGGTTGCATCTGGACCCCTGTATATGGACGAGCAGTGGCAGGTCACAATAGGAGATGGCACAGGAAAAGGTCTGTATTTCCAACCTGTAAACTTGTGCGGGTTGGTGCACATCACCAAGCAAGTGGAGCGTGCCTCACTTCAGGGGAGACCTCACCATATTTCTTATGACAAACTAGAGCGCTTGTTGGTGTTTTGTTGTTGTTGTTGTTTTTTTAGCTGTCAAAGGCTTTATGCTATCACTCTTTTTTTAAAAAATATATTTTATTGATTTTTTACAGAGAGGAAGGGAGAGGGACAGAAAGCTAGAAACATCGATGAGAGAGAAACATTGATCAGCTGCCTCCTGCACACCCCCCACTGGTGATGTGCCCGAAACCAAGGTACATGCCCTTGACTAGAATCGAACCTGGGACCTTTCAGTCCGAAGGCTGATGCTCTATCCACTGAGCCAAACCGGTTATGGCGATGCTGTCACTCTTGACATTAAAAAATCAAACAAGCCCTAGCTGGTGTGGCTCAAATGCTATCACTCTTGACATTAAAAATCAAACAAGCCCTAGCTGGTGTGGCTCAGTGGATAGAGTGTTGGCCTATCCAGCTGACCGAAGGGTCCGGGTTCAATTCCAGTCAAGGGCACATACCTTGCTTGCAGGCTCCTCCCAGGCCTGAGGCCTGGTCCCAGCGTATGCAGGAGACAACCAATCGATGTTTCTCTCACATCGATATTTTCTCTGCCTTTCCCTCTCTCTTCCACTCTCTCTAAAAATCAATGGAAAAATATCCTTGGGTGAGGATTAAAAAAAAATCAAATAAGCGTGACACCCTCAGAGCCCCAGGCCCTCTCACTTCAGCAGTCTGGGGGAGCCAGGCCCCTCCGCACATGTCCGGACAGAAAGAAGAGTGTGCAGGGCTGTGTGATGGGGGTTGTGAACGTGACAGGTGTCCTCCGGCTTCGTGAACCCACTGGCAGCCTGGTCCTCCCCCCGCACCATGTCTCTGGGACCCTACCAGTCACTGTGACCTCCTCTCAGTCGTCCTGCCATGGGGGGATGGGCAGGTTGCGTGTGGCCACTCCTCCTGGGGGCTGTGATGGATTGGGAGCTGAAATGCTTGGGTACCCACACCTTTGGACCTGCTGCCTGGAGCACAGGGCAATCATTTCTGTAGGAAGCTACCAAGGACGTTGATGGGTTAAAGGACACACATCTTTTAAATGTTGGCAATCATTTCCTGACCCTCTGAAACTGCTAGATGGATTTCCTCCCATCAGTCGCGACAAAAGTGCCCATTTCCCCGCATCTTCCCCAACACTGCGCATCACCAGTCTTCTTCACTTTCGCCAATATGGCGGATGAAAGGTTTTGCCAGCAGGCCGACCACATCACAAAAACATCGCTTCTGGGACAGGTGGGCCACCGCTCCGGCCCCTCCCCCGCCCGGGGGCTAAGGGGCGCGGAAGTCCCGGCTCCCTCCCGCCTCCCTCAGCTGGTGCCTCTGCCGCCCAG
>NW_006295816.1:3046358-3046822 GCF_000327345.1 Myotis davidii
GCGGGCGGAGGCTGGCGCGCGCGCTGCGGGACCTGGAGGTGCGGAACGCGGTGCTGGTGAGCCCCTCGCTGAGCGGCCGCTATGCCCTGCCCTTCCTGATGCGGAACCACCCTCAGCTGCACGGCTTCGTGCCCATCGCACCCGCCTCCACCCAGAACTACACCCGGGAGCAATTCGGGGCCGTGAAGGTACTGGGAGGAGGCTCCCCCGGTCCTGGCTCCCCGTCATGGGGGCAAAGGGCTCAGGTCTCACTTGGAGGACTCACGACCCCCACCCCCACCCCCCCGCCAATCTGGATGGAGAAGATGGTGTTTGGGGAGGATTTCCTAAGGGGATGGCTGGAGGGTCAGGCCCCGGAGGCCGTAGGATCACAGCCCTGGCCTTGCCCTGCAGACCCCGACGCTCATCCTGTACGGGGAGCTGGACCGCACCCTGGCTCAGGAGTCCCTGCGGCGGCTCCGCCA
>NW_006295816.1:3047015-3048391 GCF_000327345.1 Myotis davidii
GAGGGCAGACGCCGGAGAGCCAGGCCCAACCAGGGCCGCTCCTTTTATCTCACAGGCACAATAAATAAAAGCACTTTTGTCCTGCCGGGGAGAGACAGGTCCTGGTGTTGCGGGGAGAGGAGGGAGGGAAGAAGGGGGGAGGGGGCAGGGAGAGAGGGAGGGGAAGGCAGGCCTGGGACTGCTTCCTGGTTGGGAAGGCTAAGAACATGGGCTTCTTCCTAGCTGGCTGCCCTCAGTTTCCTCACCTGTGAAATGGGCCTTATAGTAACACCCCGCTCAGAAGGCGGCGTTAGCACTGGATGGGTCTGGGTCACGGCGCTCTCGCCCACAGTGCTGGGGGGCGGGGGGCGGGTAGGGGTCACTCCCGCTGCAGGACCACTGGGATTGGTGGGCGACCCAGAGTCAGGAATGCAGGAACTATGGCCAAAGGGAGCAGGATGTGCTGAGGTGGGGTGGAAAGTGTGGTTTAACAATTAACATGGCACCGCCGGTGAACCACCAAGCCTGCTTGCCCCTGGTATGTGGGTCAGCAGCCCAGACCTACCCCCAGGAGGGTTGGGACAGAGCTCCCCTCCCTGGCAGCCTGCCTCTCTGGGCCCCGAGGGTAAACTCTTTCACTCTGCCCCTCCCCCTGCCGAAAGCCCCTGGAGCAGCCGCAGGAGCTGAGAGTACAAAGGGCAGCGGGGCACACAGGGAGCCGCTAGGAGCGTGCAGCCTGCGGGGGGCCAGGGGGCACCTGTGTCTTTACCCCCCTCTCCGGTGCCTGTAGACCAGGGAGCCCGACCCAGGGTCAGTGCAGGTGAGCTCCCCGCCTCACTGTCACAGCATGGTGGTTTCACCCTCGCACGGGCCATCCTCGGTCGCTCAGACTCGCCACACCCAACCGCAGCCCACCGCCACCCACACGGTCATACCCACCGACAGCTAGAGGGGCCCCGCTGCGGCTGGTCCAGCGATCACGCGGCGGCCGCCCCGCACCGGCCGGTCCATTTACCCTGCATTCCTGGCACCTGCCGGTCCGTTTATCCTGCCTTCCTGTTCGACGGGGACGTGATCCTGCGGGTGCGTGGTCCGGGCTCCGGGAGGCGGGGGACGGCTTAACCAATGACCTCTGCACACGGGGAGCCGAGGCGGTCAGGGGGCCTCCCCAGGAGCTGAGACACCTGAAGGGGAGAAGCAGGACTCTCGCGGGAGGCGGGAGGGGGCAGTAGGGGCCGCTCGGCCCGGACTCTGCAGCGCTGCACCCTGAGCGCTAGGGCGGAGGGGCGTGCCCTGTGAACGGGGCGGCCTCGGTGGGCGGGGCCACTCGGGAGCTCCCAGTCCGACCCCGCGCGGAGCTGGCGGCCGAGGCCTTGGTTCTGGGAGGCGATCCGAGA
>NW_006295816.1:3049443-3049731 GCF_000327345.1 Myotis davidii
TGTGCTTTCAACCGGGCCCCAGCTCCTGTCACCAGCTGAGCCCTCCTCTGCTGCCCCAAAGGGCGCCTCACCCCTCCAGCCATTCCCTGGGTCCACCCACCCGCGGGCGGTGCGGGGACCTTCCCTGCAGAGGCCTTGCTCCGGTCAAGGAACAAGTTCCCCTCCCTCCCGGGCCGGGGTGGGGGAGGGGAGGCTGGGTAGCCACTTAGAAGTCTCTCGAAGTCCACTGGGCTGGACAAAGGCCACAGCCCTTCGGAGTTGAGCTTGGTGGCTGGGAACTGTGCATGG
>NW_006295816.1:3049772-3055721 GCF_000327345.1 Myotis davidii
CCACCTGGGAGATGCTGGGTGACTCTCGTGTCCCTGCACATAGCGTCCCCATCTTTAAGGAAGACACTAACTTCCCACCTGACCGTCCACAAAGGGTCACTGATTGGCCGAAAACAACTTCCTCCTGGGGGCAGAAATGCAGGTGTCTCTAGATGCGGTGTCTCTAGATGCAGGTGTCTCTGAGACGCGGGTGTCTCTAGATGCGGGTGTCTCTGAGACGCAGGTGTCTCTGAGATGCAGGTGTCTCTAGATTCGGGTGTCTCTAGATGCAGGTGTCTCTGAGATGCAGGTGTCTCTGAGATGCAGATGTCTCTAGATGCGGGTGTCTCTGAGACGTGGGTGTCTCTAGATGCGGGTGTCTCTGAGACGCGGGTGTCTCTAGATGCAGGTGTCTCTGAGACGCAGGTGTCTCTAGATGCGGGTGTCTCAGACGTGGAATGTGTTGGGGAGGCAGCAGCGCATTTGGGGTCTGCTCCTCTCTGGATGTGCCTCCCAGCCCTGCCTGGGCCGGGGGTCAGGGGAGAGCCTGGGAAGCAGAGCAGCCCTAAGACTCTGTGTCCGCAGGGGCTGCCGTGGCCTTCCTTGAGGAGAGAGCCCGCCAGCTGGGCCTGGGCTGTCAGAAAGTGGAGGTGAGCCTGGGCCCTGTGTGGGGAGCGGACGTGGGCCTGGGCACCTCGCCCTGCACTGAACTTCCCTCCTGGTCCTCCCCAGGTGGCACCCGGCCGTGTGGTGACCGTGCTGACCTGGCCAGGCACCGACCCCAAACTCTCCTCCCTTTTGCTCAACTCCCACACGGATGTGGTGCCGGTCTCCAAGGTGAGTGGGGGAGGACGGGAAGTCAGATGAGCAGGAAGCCCCGGTACTGGTCCTGGCACCGACTCTGACCTCATTGGGCATCATGCCACTTGAGCAGCCTTTGTCTGGCAACTGTTCCATACACACACAGGGTGGGGGTGGAGGTGGGTCGCAGAGCTGGGGGGGGCAGTCTGCTGCCCTCGTCAGCCCTCTTCTATCACCTTTGCCACCCCACCTGTTACCCTTGCGGTGGGCTCTGAGGGCAGGCCCACAGCGGGCACAGTGGATTAATGACTGAACTTGGGCCTTGGGGCCTCTTCCCATCCCTGCCCCAGGAATACTGGAGTCATGACCCCTTTGAGGCCTTCAAGGACGCTGACGGCTACATCTATGCCAGGGGTGCCCAGGACATGAAGTGCGTCGGCATCCAGTGAGTGTCCTCATTCCGGGTCCCCGCTGTCCCCTCTGTCCCCTGGAGTGTCCCGGAACCTGGGGTGGGATTGGAGAACCTCAGGGCTGAGGAACATCTTGGCCCCTGGCGTTGGGCAGGAATTGCTGCTGTAACCATTGCATGGACAGGGAGACGGGCAGGGACGGGCTGTGGCGAGCAGGGCCAAGGGCCTGGGTCTCCAGCCGGCCCCCCGGGCCACCGGCACCGGGCTCCCACCCTCTTTCCGCCCCTCAGGTACCTGGAGGCTGTGAGGAGGCTGAAGGCTGAGGGCCACCATTTCCCCAGAACCATCCACCTGACCTTTGTGCCAGGTGGGCGTGGCAGGGCAGGGCTCCTTCAGGGAGGGGGAGGGTGTGTTGGGGAATGGCTCCCTCATCTCCCATCCCTGCCGCTTTTACAGATGAGGAGATTGGGGGTCACAAAGGCATGGAGCTGTTTGTGCAGCGGCCTGAGTTCAAGGCCCTGAGGGCTGGCTTTGCCCTGGATGAGGGTGAGCAGATGGCAGGCCACTGAGTGGCCAGAGGGGACAGGGAGGCTGCTAGGGGGTGCTGGGCCACCCTGCCCCCTGAACCCCCTTTCCTCCCTCCTTAGGCCTGGCCAATCCCACTGACGCCTTCACTGTCTTCTACAGCGAGCGCAGCCCCTGGTGTGAGTGTGGCTTGGGGAGGCGGGGGTGTCACTGTGCAGTTGGGAGACTAGGCCAGAAGGGGCGGGGCCTGAGCGGGCCTGGAGCCCAGGACCTGTGCCTCCCGGCCCCTCTGGCCTGGGCTTCTTCCTGATCTGAGGGCAGAAAGCAGCCCTGCACTGTGCGTTCTGGGGGACAGTCCCGAACGCCTAGGAGACGGGAGGGGAGCTTGGAACAAGGGGCAGGCCTGGCCCACCCGGCTGAGTGCTGAAGGCGCCCCTTCCCCTGCATCCCCCAGGGGTGCGGGTAACGAGCACCGGGAAGCCCGGCCACGGCTCGAGGTTCATCGAGGACACAGCCGCAGAGAAGCTGGTGGGTGGCGCCCAGGGGTGGGATTGGGGAGGTCCCGGGGCTCTGTCCTGGGGCCTCTCACATCTACCCTCCTCCACTCCCAGCACAAGGTCGTGGGCTCCGTGCTGGCTTTCCGGGAGAAGGAGAGGCAGAGGTGAGGCGCTGGGAGGCCGGGCGGGGCAGGAGCCTGTGTGGACGGGAGGCTGAGCCTGGTTCTCATCCGTGTCCCCACCGCAGGCTGCAGGCAAACCCCCACCTGAAGCTGGGCGCCGTGACCTCTGTGAACCTGACGAAGCTGGAGGGCGGCATGGCCTATAACGTGGTCCCGGCCACCATGAGTGCCAGCTTTGACTTCCGCGTGGCCCCGGATGTGGACCTGAAGGTGCCACCTCCACCGGGTTTGGAGGAGGGAGCCGGGTCCTCAGCCCTGTCCTACAGGCTCAGGAGAGCCCAAGGGGTCAGCTCGTCTCCCGTCTCCTAGGCGTTCGAGGAACAGCTGCGGGGCTGGTGCCAGGCAGCTGGCCAGGGGGTCACCTTCGAGTTTGTCCAGGTACCGGCCCAATGACGGGAGTTGTGGGGGCTGGGGGCTGGGCCTGCCAGGTGGTGTCCCTGTAGGAATGTGTGCTTGGTGCCCTGGGGAGTCACATGACCCGTTTAGTCCTTAGTTCTTATTCTTACAGCATGAGGGGACAGACGTGAATCAAGTACTTAGAACAGCAGTTCTCAACCTGTGGGTCGCGACCCCTTTGGCGGTTGAAACACCCTTTCACAGGGGTCGCCTAAGACCATCCTGCATATCAGATATTTACATTATGGTTCATAACAGTAGCAATATTACAGCTATGAAGTAGCAACGAAAATAATTTTATGGTTGGGTCACAACATGAGGAGCTGTATTTAAAGGGCCAGAAGGTTGAGAACCACTGACTTAGAAGCTAATAGGTAATACTTTTATCTGAGTATAAACATGGTCCAGGAGACGGGGAGCTCATCCTCTGGGAGAGCCGTCTGGAGGGAGGGACGCTTGGGCTGGGACCTGGAGGATGGACAGGAAGTAAGCTGGCGGAGGGCAGCCGAGGGTCCTTTGAGGAACTGAAGGAGCTGGTGGCGGGCTGGCCAGCTGGCTGTGTGTGTGTGCATCAGTCCTGTGCTGGGCACATACCCACCCTATGAAAATAGGGCAAGATGCCCAGGCCTTGTCCTGATCCTGCCACCCTTCTCCCCGCAGAAGTGGACGGAGCCCCGAGTGACATCTACTGATGACTCAGACCCCTGGTGGGCAGCATTTAGCGGGGTCTGCAAGGACATGTGAGCGCACTGGCCCCCCTCCCCTCCCCTTCCCGCTCTCCCGCTTTCTGTGCCCTTCAGTCCTGGCCTCGCCCTCTTCCCTGCCCGCCCCACTCACCAGGCTCTGCCCCCGCAGGAGCCTCACGCTGGAGCAGGAGATCTTCCCTGCTGCCACCGACAGCCGCTACCTCCGCGCGGTGAGCTGCTCGCAGGCGGGTGGGCAGCGGGCGGTGCTGGGTGCTGGCCTCCCCCTGATGGCTCCTTCTCGCCCTGCAGGTGGGGGTCCCAGCTCTGGGATTCTCCCCCATGAACCGCACACCTGTGCTGCTGCACGACCATGATGAGCGGCTGCACGAGGCCGTGTTCCTCCGTGGGATTGACATATACACACGGCTGCTGCCTGCGCTGGCCAGCGTGCCCGCCCTGCCCAGCGACAGCTGAGCCCACGCTCCCAGCCTCTGCCCCTGGAGCTCCCACCTGGCCCGTGCCCAGGCCCGTCTCCCCTGCCCCACAATAAAGTCTGTGTGTGGCCAGGGCCGCTGAGACCTGGCAGCAGCACGTTTGTAGAGCAAGGTGTGTGGTTATCATCCCGCTGACAGGGAAACTGCCTGGCTCTGGGCACCGCCTACCACTCCAGGCTGCGTGTCCTTCACACAGTACAGCCACCTGGCCCCCAGCCCTGTGGCCGGCCACGAGGGGCCAGCATTCCGTTCTCAACGGCCACCGTATCTACGTCTATGAGGTCGGGAACATCACTCCCATTGAGGGGGACAACAGATCTCAGGGCGTTACTCCTGGCTCTCCGGGAGCACACGCCGGACCCAGCGCTGGAGGCCGGCAGGGCCCTGGCAGACGTGGGCAGGCGGGCGCAGCTGGCAAGGCAAAGCTGCCAGCACGGTCAGCCTTCAGGGAGGCAGGAAGCAGGTGTGGCCCTGCTCTGGTTTGGGGTGCACAGGTCTGTTCATCTTAGGGTCCCAGCACTCTGGGCAGGGGTCACAGAGGGGCACACAGTCGGCTTCTGCCAGCCAGCCCCGCTCGGCCCCAGGCGGTGCCAGGGGTCAGCTGTGAGCCTGTGAGCTGAGCTGCCCGCTCGCGGCCTTGGTCTAGTCCTGTTCTGACCTCCCTGAGCGTGGGCAGGGGTGGCAGGGAGGGCTGGCTTCTGAAGCTCCTAGTTTGGCCAGAAGGGAAGCCCAGGGCCTGCAGGCTCCGTCCTGACAGTAACAGTAGCCCCTGCTCACGGGTCCTGACAAGGAGCCAGGACACTGGCCAGCTTCTCGCCTTCCCAGGGCCCCCAGCAGCCGACGCAGGTCCCTGAGCCACTTTAGAGTCTGCTGGCAGCTGACCACGACCGCACAGCCTGAGGCAAGGGAGTCAAGGTCTGAAACTAAGAACCGGGGACTCGTGCTTCCTACACTCTGGAGGCCGAGGCAGCAGCTGGCTGAGGTCCTGACCTGGGGTCTCGTGAGACTGGGGTCCGCCTCCCCGTTTCAGACTGGACAGGATCACACCCTGTCCCAGGGACGTGAGCACAGGCCTCACTTTGGCAGCCGTCCAACCTCAGGCTGGGCCAAACCACCTTCAGACACAAAACCTGGGCCCCGTCAAGCTCCCAGCTGACACCAGCCGGTGGGGCAGTGCCTGCCAGGATGACAGGCGAGACCTAGCAGCCCAGCGCTGGTTGGCAAACTAACACTTCCTAGGCCCTGCGTGACCTGGGCTCCGAGGCTACGTCCATCCCTCTAGCTCCTTCCCTGAAACAGACGGCAGCGATGCCCCCTTCGGAGGTAAGGGACCGCATTCCCTGGGCAGCACCTCTTGCCCAGATAATAGCACCCTTTTTTGAGCCTCCCAAATGCCCAAGGTTAGACCATACCCCGCATGACCACTACTCAAGGCTGGTTCGAGGACTAACAGTAACTTACATCTGCGGTGCATCCTGGGCGGCGGCACCGTGAGGGCTCTCTGTGCACCGAGGCGGCGGGGTTCTGCAGCTCATGGCGGGGCCCATGCTGACCTGCTCGAGATAAAGGGCCCATGCCTTCCATCCAGGGCAGGCCAGGGCCTGCTCCAGAACCAGAACACACTGGGGCACGGGGAGGGGTCAGCCTGGGGGACGACAGGAAGCCACCTCCATCCTGCCTGGATCCAGCCTGCAGGTGGGGCAGCGATCCACACTCCTCCCAGGACTGGCTCTTAGTCTCACATGGCCCCTTCCCCTCAGGTGCCCTTCACCTGCCAGGGGTGCCGGGAGCTGGTCCATCCTTGCTGTTTCAAGGGACCTGGCATATATGGCATACTGTTCTTAATATGTTTGCTCACCTTCTTGGCACTATGTGTTTTAACCAAGGTCACCTCTCCGAGAAAGGTTGTTTCCCCAGGTAGGGATTTTCCCCTGAAGTTAGGGAGGGAATAAAACCTCTTAACCCCTTCCCCAGCAGAA
>NW_006295816.1:3055733-3059187 GCF_000327345.1 Myotis davidii
CACAGAACTTAGAAGACAGAACCTACACAGAACCTAGAGACAGAAGAACTTCGCTGGAGAGAACATGGCAAAAGATCCTGGACAGAACCTGGCTACGGAACTTGGTTGGAGAACCTAGACAGAACCTGGCTGAAGAACCCGGCTACAGAACCTGGCGACCGAACCTGGCTGGAGAACCTAAACCGAACCTGGCTGGAGAACGTAGCAAGAGAACATGGCTACAGAACCTGGCTGGAGAACCTAGCAAGAGAACATGGACACAGAACTTAGCTGGAGATTGTGGCTAAAGATCCTGGCAAGGCTGCTGATCAACTGAACGCTGTCTCTGTGTCATTCCTTCTTCACCGACTCCGTCCTCACCTTTGGGGACCCCTGGACCTACTGGGGTTGGACCCCGGCACAGGGGCTGCAGCAACAGGGAGGTAGCTCGTTTGGTTACCACTGACCGCACTGGAGACCGCCACAGCGACAGTATAGACACAAGCAAGGAAAAGGCCTATTAAAAGCAACCCAAGTGTTAAAAACCATTGTTTCCGCCACGTTCCCCAGGACCCTAGGAGTGCGCTAATCGGTCCTTGGCCTTGGGCTGGATCACTGGGGGCATTGGAGAGTTCATCCGTGTTTACAAAGAAGGGACACTAGCAGGTGCATCGGGTATAACACACGGCTGTGGGTTGGGATGATGGCAGAGGTGCCTCCCTGTAATGACGCCACAGCAACAGCGGGAGTCTGAGGTCAGAAAGACAAATGTCTACAGCAGCGGTTCTCAACCTGTGGGCCGCGATCCCTTTTGGGGTCGAAAGCTCTTTTTCTAAATATGCGATTTTTTCATTCATCTGAGAGGGAGAGGCGAAGCGTTGGCTGGAGGATGCACGTGGGAGCACCCGGTGAAGTAACAAAGGAACCTCGGGTAGGAGGGCTAGCACGTGGCCTCTGATAACCAAGGGCACCTACAAGGCCATCCCAGTGCACAGCTCCCACCAAGGCCACCGCAAAGGACAAAACGCAAGCCCTAGGCTTTAGGGCAGCGGTTCTCAACCTGTGGGTCGCGAACAATGAAAATACATCCTGCGTATCAGATATTTACATGACGATTCATAACAGTACCAACATTATTAGTTATAAGTAGCAACGAAAATAACTTTATGGTTGGGGGTCACCACAACATGAGGAACAGTATCAAAGGGCCGCGGCATTAGGAAGGTTGAGAACCGCTGGTCTACAGGGACTTGAACTGGGAGATCACAGCCTTAGGTCTGCCTGTGGCTGCAGCTGCAGCCCAGGAACCTGGCCAGGCTGTGTAAACCGTGTTGGCTGGAGAGGGGATGCTCTGTCGTGAGGTCAACAGCAGGGGACGTGCCAATCCGGGACCCTTCCTCCCCCTCTCAATGGTGCAGGTACCAGTCCCCATAGTGTCTCCATGGGCCCCCTTGGGGACAGCCGTTCCCCCCCAACCAGGGGCATCAAGTAACTGCCCCACTGCAGATACCAGTAAGTGGTCCCAGGTCCAGGGGCACAGGCTTGGTGCCTCATCAATCCTCTCAGAACAGCCCAGCGGTCAGACCAAGATTCATGCGTGACCAACCAGACACTGTTACCTCGGCCTGTTGGCTGCTGTGACGCATTTGTTCCCACCCAGGGTACCACAGATGGTGGAATGCCAACTGCCATCAGGTGGGCGACTACCCAGCTAGAGCCATCCGTGTACCAGGCTCGGCGAACTTCCTGCTCCTTCTTTGCAGAGGCAGGGGCGGGAACATTCTGAGGTTGGGCCTCGTAGATGCTGTGGGTGGGGAGGCCATTTAGTGGGCACAGGTGACCGAGCTGTGGCAGGGCCGGCCAGTGGAACGTGTGGTCGACCCACCCCTTGATGGCAAGTTCTCCTCTGGCTGCTCTATCTGGTGCATCTGATCTCTGCCCCCTTTATAGTTGGGACCAAAAATCCCAGGGACACGAGTTTGACAGGTACCTGCTCTCAAAGGCAGCCTGTGGTCCCACTCCCGTCCCCATCCCCTCAGCTAAGCCAGGTGAGGGGTGAAGGCACTGTGCCAAGTGGTTTAAAAGCTCGCTGACACCCCGGAACCCCCACAAAAAGCCTGTGCCTCTACATGTTTTTGGTCTAGGGCAGGTTTGAACTTTTTCTGACAGCCTCAGGGCAACACAGGCCTCACTCCAACACTGGACTCCCCAAGCTTTTACGGCAGCGCCAGACCTTCTCCTTAGCAGAGCCCACTCTTCATAGCACCAATGCCAACCAGGCAGCGACTCCATTTCTGGGGACCAACTAATGGGAGTCCCACAAGAGGCCTCTGATCACCGCCACAGCCTTCACTTAAGGACTGTACTTGGCCCCCGCTCCGAGTGTCGCTGGGGTAGCTGAGGGTGCGGGATGAAACTGCTGTTCAGGTCTTCCAGCCTCCCATGACCCTGACACCGCTTCAGGCTGAAGATCAGCCTCTTCCCTGTGAGGGGAGGGCAGCGGATGGGCGACCACTTAGCCTCCCTTCCTACTGCCTTCACTCTCCACGTTCGTCTTCCCGCAGCTCAGACATGGATGGAGACCCGCATGTCTTGTCCTCTACGGGGCTCAGCGTGGAGACACGGCACTAGGGGCTCTATGCCGACTCTGCTTCCACTCCTGCTGTGAAAGTGGCCCGGCCAGGTCCCTCCCACACCGGGCACAGACTGCCCCGTGCATGCCCAGCTTTAAGAATGTGCTGTACTTCCAGGGCCACACTTGCCAGGCCTCCCTGCAGGTCAGAAAGAGCCCCTCTGGATGTGACCAAGCAGCAGCCATATCATGGAAGTCTCTACTCCACACCCAGGCCCCAAGCACCGGGGGAGCAGCACCACCCAGCGCAGTGGATGCTGGTACACGAGCAACAACAGCCAGAGTCTGGAACGCCAGGCCAGAGTGCAGGATCCTTCCGCTCCCTCCCGTCACCTTCCTGTGCAAACATCCAGACCTAACAGAGGCCTGGGATTTCTCTCCTCACTAGCCTGCTCCAACCAGCCCTCACGGTCTAGGTCCCTTCCTGTATTCCAGGGAACAACTTCTCCACACGCAACCACAGCCAGAGAAGGCGGACTCTTCTCCCACAGAAAACGGAGGTACCGACCCCATCGAACGCTAGGCCCAGCCCTAGGATCAGACACGGGCTGACAAGACAGATCCTGCCGCAGGTTTATTTGTACAAACAGCACAGGAAGACACCAGCGCCACACAGACAGTAGCCCAGGGGGCCCACCAGTCCTTCCGTCCTCACGTCGGCAGACAGAGGCCTCTACTGTGGAGCCTTCGTGGGGGGCTGGGCACCTTTGGGAGCAGGAGCCTGAGCCCCTTTGGGAGCGGGAGCCTGAGCCCCTTTGGGAGCCTGAGCTGCAGCCGCCCCCGCAGCCTGGGACTTGGTTTCCGCCTTGGCCTTGGCCTTGGCCTTTGGCCGGCCGGGCCTGC
>NW_006295816.1:3059307-3061049 GCF_000327345.1 Myotis davidii
TGGTGTTCCTCTCCATAGCAGCACCAAGAGACTATCGGGCTCAGCTGAGGCCTATTGGAGGCTTGGACAGCATCAAACCCAACCTTAAATGCAGAAACACCCAACCCTGGAAGCTTATCTGCAGAGAAACTCCAGATGTAGCACCACCCGAAGCCAACCACCCACCTGCTGATGCCACAGACAGAGCCAGCCGAGGGCAAATGCAAGCGCAGAGGAAAAGAAATGAAGGCTGCCCTACCCCCTCTGCCCGTTGTAGGACTTTGAAAACCTCCTAAGACAAGCATGTCAAACTCAAGGCCCGCACATTTTTGTGGCCCAGCCAACACAATGGTATATAAGAAACGTTTTAATAAAAATTTTGTAACTTTTACAATATACATAATTATTAATAACAAACTACAACGAATGAATAAGATTTAAGTTTATGTGAACCTCAAAAAAACAAAAGCTTCAATTAACAAAAGCTAATGACTTCTATAATCGTGCTGCATTCATTTCCCTTACACGCCTTACGCACAGGCGCACCATTTCTCTCCACTATTACTAGCAGCGAATATTTTAGCAGCCGATTGCCATGTCATTAGTCTTGGACTGACTTGTTTGGTGTGCGCAACAGTAAATATTTCGCTTTCGGAGAACAAGAAAAATAGGTTTATTTGCGTTACACTTATTAATTTGCGAGTTATTCAGTGTCTGGTAAGTTAACGTTCAAGGAAAAACATTAACTTTTATTTAAACGTTCTATTATCCTAACAGTTATTTATTTCAGCCCTTTGTGTATTCAGCATGTCTCTATCGAAATAAATCTACATTTCTATGAAAATTGAAGCTTTTGTTTTTTTTTGAGGCCCACATACACTTACACCTTATTTGGCCCATGTCAGCCTCTGAGTTTGACATGCTTGTCCTAAGGGACACCCAGTCCCCTTAAAGAAAGGTGTCAGTTAAACACCAAGCCCGGGTACAACAGGCTCAAGCAAGTGGTACAGACCGAGACCTGAAAGCCGAGGCTCACTTCTCAGCTAGTCCCCAGAACGCCCTGGCGCCGAAAGGAGGCTCCTAAGGGATGCGGTCCACACACACAAAGCCACCCCAAGTCTCAGGGTGGGCAAGGGAGATGGCCGGGTCGGCCCCGAAAGGCACGTCCCACCCGACCCGGAGTTACATCCAGGGCTGGAAAAGGCCGAGTCCAGCTTTACGGTGGGTCTGGCAGAGCCGGGAGTCCAGGCGAGAGCTGGCTGGGTAAGAAGGAAACCGCAGCCCCAAGGAAGCCGAGGGTCAGCTAACAGTGGTGCCAGGCAGGCACACTCCTGGTGGCTCGGAGCACACTTACCCCCTTAAGAGATTCGTATCTTTGTGACCGGGGTTTCTTGATGCCGTTTCTGTGCCATTTTCGCGCTGTGGAGAAAGAAAGGAATGGCATCAAAATAAGGTTTCCTCTGGTCTAGTGAGACCCCTCAACACCACAGCTGCCAAGCCTGGGGAACCCCTTACCACCGAGCACTGCGGGGATCCCCGCGGACCCGGGCCTTCAAAATCCCAGAGGTAATGCGGTAAAATCAAAACCGGCCTCGGGCCGCAGACATGTGCCCCTGCCCTGCCCGGGATCCGTGATCCTCGCCAGGGTGTGGGGCGTGAGGAGCCGGGCCGGAGGCACTTACACTGGTTGTGCGTGGTGTGGTTCTTGGACTTGGCCATCTCTGCACCTGGAAGACACGAGAGGAGGTCAGGGCCGCGGCCCC
>NW_006295816.1:3061094-3064069 GCF_000327345.1 Myotis davidii
GCCTGCCCTGAGCAGGAGGAAGGCGGGGCAGGAAGCCAGGACGAGGCTGCAGCAGATGCCTTGCCCCTGCGGCCTCCACTCACTCTGCACCACCGGCTCCAGTCCCCGCAAATCCGGCGAACGGCGCCCCGAAACCAACATCCCGCCGCAATGTTGCGCTTTCCCCCAAAGCCGAGTCCTCCCTTCCCATCCACGCCTCGACAAACCCACGAGTGCCACCCCGCCTCGCGGCCTCTGCCCCCCACAGCAGGCAGCCCGTCTCCCGGTTCTCCCCGGGGTTTGCGCCCCGCCGCCAGCCGGGAGTCGCGGATGGTTTCGGATGCCGCGCGGCGAGTACTCACCGAAGCCCGCGGCTCCCGAAGCGCCAGGGACCGGAAGAGAAAGAGCCGGCCGCGGTGCAGCACGGGAAATACGGTCGTCGAGGCCGGAAGGTACTACTGAAAAAGCTTCCCCGGCGCCGGGAAGAAAGGTTCCTAAGGCCGGGAGGGTACCGTCAGCTGGAAGGCGGTGCTACGAGCCTGGTCCCGCCCCTTTCGGCCTTCCCTTCCCCTCTCCCTTCTCCTATTCCTCCTGCACCAGGTTCTTGGCCCAAGTCTCATTAAAACCTGGCCTTTTTCCCTAACCGGTTTGGCTCAGTGGATAGAGCGTTGGCCTGCAGACCGAAAGGTCCCAGGTTCGATTCGGTTAAGGGCATGTACCTTGGTTGCGGGCACATCCCCAGTAGGAGGTGTTTCTAACCCTCTATCCCTCTCCCTTTCTCTCTGTAAAAAAGCAATAAAATATATTTTAAAACAAACAAACAAACCAAAAAACCTGACCTGAGGGCTAAGGGAATCCTTGAGGGGTTTGTTAGGCAGGAAGTGACAGACTTTTGTTCTTAAAAAAATACCCCTGGGGCCAGCTGGTGTGGCTCAGTGGTTGAGCATCGACTTAGGAACCAACAGGTCGAGGTTCAATTCCTGGTCAGGGCATGGGTTGGGGGCTCCATCCCGAGTGGGGGTGTGCAGGAGACAGCCAATCAATGATGTTCCTCTTTCACTGATGCTTCTATCTCTCTATCCCTCTCCCTTCCTCTCTCTCTAAGAATCAATACAAACATATATATATTTTAAAAAGTACCCCTGGCTACAACGGCGTGGAGAGTGGACTGTCGAAGGGAAGAGGAGAGAAGGGGAGGCTGAGAAGGGAGGGGTGGAGAGTTGGAACATAAACTCTGAAGTTCACGTCCCTCCAAGAGATGGATTCAGAGCTTCTGGGAGAAGGGAAGGCGGGGCGCCAGGCTGGGGCTCAGGGTCTGTCGGGAAGAGAGAGGACATTTCCGGCAGAAGCTTGGAGGCGCAGCCGCTGGGTATGCCTCACAGCTCAGGCCTCTGATTTTCCCTCTGGAGAGCTCCTGGCCCGGGAGTGATACCGTGTCCCCAGCTGGAATGTGAGCCCGTGGTCCACGCGGGGGCAGCATTGGACCAAGGATGGAGTGGGGCCCTGCGGGGAGGTAGGGAGCTCCCCTCCTGCGGGAAGCCCTCCGGCCTACTCAGACCTCTCACTCCCCGCTTCTCACACCCATCCCCACACCCCTCCCTGCGGATCCAGACCCTGCCTGTCCATTCTCAGCAGGTCCTCTGGGGGAGGTTGGGTCTCCCCTGGCTCCAAGCTCTGGGTGGTAGTCTGGGAAAGGGGGTGTCTTCCCCTAGGGAGGGTTCAGGACAGACAGGGGAGTCTGTGTCCACCGCTTATCAGAGGGGAAGAAGCACCCCAAGATGCCGAACAGAGAGGGGCCCATTTGGAGCCTCTGAGGGTTGGCAGAGGGACCTGGAAACCTTCCCGGGAGAGGAGGCCTGTGGCTGGGGCCTGAAGGCAGGCCATGTACGATGAGGCGGGAGTGGGGGGAGGGGAGCACACGGTGGGCTGCAGGGGCACAGGCTGGCATTTGCTCCCCATGGCTCTCTGGCACCGGACTACAGCTGACCGGGGCCTCTCTGAACTGTCACTGTACCCCCAAAAGCCTCAGAGGCCTGGCCCGCAGTGGGGGTCCTCTGTCCCAGCACACAGCCCTATGTCTGGGGGTCTGGGGGGGGGGGGAGGCCATCCTGCTAGGCCTGGAGCCGGAACCTCTGCATCCGTTATGGCTGCTCCTCGCCACGCCCTCAGAGTGGCTAGTCCCGTGTTGCAGATGGGGACGCTGAGGTTCAGAAAAGTGAGGTGACTTGCCCGGGGCCACCCAGCTTCTCCTTTGCCAAGACCACTCCCAGGAGTTCTGGGCTCGAGCTCTGCCCGCGACTCACACCATGTCAGGAAGAGGGGGCGACCCTCCCTAGAGGGGTCCCCTGGTGCAGTGTGTTCAGGTACCCATGGCAGGTAGCAGGAGGCAGGGGGGCCTACCTCAGCCCCGCAACAGGACATTGGTCAGCCTGCCTCTCTGTGCCCGTCCAGCACTGGCGGAGGCTGGAGAGCGCGGCCCAGACGCCGTCTTGACGCGGGGGGCAGTGCTCAGTCCTCGCCTGTGAGGGGCCGAGGGCTCTACCTACCTGGCAGCTGTGGCGAGGCCCGGGGGACCCCTTCACGCCAAGCACTCGCCAGGGCAGGGCCCACCTGCAGCCCCCCTGGGACAAGACCTGAACCAGCCAGAAAGCCAGGCAGGAATTGGGGTCCTTCCCTGCTCCCCAACCTCCCGAGGCTGCCCACCCTAAGTTGCCCTGTGGATAGAGATGGCGGAGGCAGGCACGGGAGAGGGCGGCTGAGGAGCAGCTGGTGCCTCTCCTACCACCTGGCCCCAATGTCGGGGGGAGAGGGCAGCGGCTGAGAGGTCCTAGTGCCGGCTCAGCCCTCAGCGCCGCCTGCCCGCCTGGCACGGGGCCCTGGCAGCGCAGGCTTAATCGATCGTTTTCCGCAAGCAGCTCCGGGAGGCGCAGGGGCGGCTTCCCCTTGACTCCCGGTTCCCGGAGGCTGCGGCTTCGCTAAAAATAACTGGAATCGCA
>NW_006295816.1:3064101-3074415 GCF_000327345.1 Myotis davidii
GGAGGGTTGGCAGGGCTGGGGTGCAGGACGCGGAAGGGCACGTGGCCCTCTCTCACCCGCTTCTCTCCAGGCCTGCCCCCCAGGGCGGTGTTTCCAGAGCATAGCTGGGGTGAAGGCTGGCCTTGACCCCGGTGGCATCGCGGAGGGGGGCGGCGGCGGGCTCTCTCCAGCAGGAAGTCTGTGTGGAGGAGAACCCCACAGACACTCAGGGCGGGGCCCCTCCACCCCTTCCTGCCCCACACCGTCAAATGAACCTGACTACATGTGAACGGCTCCCCACACGCAGGGTAGACCACAGATTTCAGCTGCCTGGACGCTGCTGGAGCCGGTCTGCCGCAAACCAGGGGGCGAGGGTGCGGGTCATGGTGCTGTGGCTGCCTTTGGGATATCACCTTACCTCTCCAGACCTCAGTTTTCCGACAGCCCAACGGGCAGTGCACAGTCGCCAGCGGGTGCGGATCACCCACAATGCCTGGGGCCTGTTCATTGGATCTCTGTCCGCCTGGTTCTGGATGGCAACACTGAGGCTGCAGAGAAAGCAGCCACTGGCGCGCTCAGCGATGGGCCAGGAGGGCGGTGTAGCTGGGTCTGGCTGACTCGCACGGTGCAGGGAGGTGGTGGCGAGCTGGCTAGGGACAGGCCACCTGCAGGCTGACTCAGGCCTGTCTTCCCCCACCTCCCTGGCCTCTAAGGACCCCCACCCAAAGGTGCGGGTCCTCACATTTCCCTCATTGGGTCTTGGGAGAGGTGAGGTGTAAGGGACCCCCTTTTCATCTTCCTTCCACTCTTCTCCCACCTGTGTTCTCTGCCCAGCTCTGGCCCCTGGACATGAGGTCAAAGGGCGGACTTCTCCTGGCCCAGGCAGTGTGACCTTCCGCTAGGTCTCCGCCTGGGCCGGCCAGGCTGCAGGGGGAGGGGCAGGCAGGCCGCCTGTGACCTGCGGATCCAGGCTGCCCAGGGGCCGGCCGAGGTTGGGCTCAGATGGGGGCGTTCAGATACCCTTACATCCTGCAGGGGACCCTGGCTGAGGGGTCAGGAGGGCGAATGTGAGATGCAGCATGCAGAGCCCAGGACCCAGGTTCAAGTCCTGCACCTGCTACCAGCTGGCTGAGGACTTGGACGATCACTCAGGCCTCCATCAGCCACCAGTCCTGCCTACAGTAGCAGGGCCCCTCTATGTGTCACACGCTGGGCCCACCTCCGTGACGGGGTGACAGTGAGCGAGGCCCAGGCCTGCCCTCCAAGGTCAGAAGGTGTAAGCACTTGACCAAGGGACTAAGAACAGGAAGACGGTAAGCAGGGCTCTCCTGGGACCGCCATCCCTGCGTCTGTGGGAACAGCGCCCCGGGGGCTGCACAGGGCGAGGCCTGTCTCCTGAGGAGTGACCTGCAGCCACGTTGGGCCCCGAGGTGGCGGGCGGTCAGGGCTGGGTGCACGTGTGTGCCCACGTGTGTCACGGGGCCCTGACTCTGTGGGGAGCACCTGGCAGGAGCCCCACATCCCTCTGGTCATCACCACGCAGCAAATCAGTGTGTTTCACAGGAGATACCTGGGCGGCCAGGGCAACGCTGGCCGTGGACACACGGCAGCTCCGCAGAGACTGTCAGCAGCCCGGGTCAGTGGGAGGGGACAGACAGGAGCACCGTGCTCCAGCTCCTGGCCTCGGGCCACGCGGAGTCTCAAGGCCCAGCACACAGGAAAGGCAGCTAACAAGGCCTTCCCGGCCCCTTCTCCATGGCTCCACCACGGCCTCCTGGGTAGACGGGGAAACTGAGGCTGGGGGCAGGCTGTCTAGGTGCATGAGTGCCTCCCCGTTTCCCTGGCCTCCCCCAAGACTCAGATGGGGTGCAGGAGAGGAGCGCTTCTTAGGAGTCTGGAGGCCTCGGTTCGAGGCTGCGGCAAAGGTGGCCAGTCCAGGCAAAGCCTCACCTCAGATCCCCGTCCGTCCATCCGTCCGAGGGCCCGGCGCATAGCACAGCGCCTGCAGAGGGAGCACTTGGCCACGGGGGGCCCCTCACTGGCGGGGCCACCATCTCCACCCCCACAGCTGGCGAGGTGACCTCAGCCCAGCCTCTTGACCTCTCTGGACTGGGGGTGTCCCTCTGAACAGTGGCACCTTCTCCAAGTCCCCCAGAGACAGGAGAGAAGAGACTCCAGTTCAGCACAGGAAACCAGGGGAGGAAATGGGCTGTGGAGGGGGCGGCCCCATGCTCTCTGCAGCGGCCTAGTGGGCCTGCACCCCACACGGACTTGCTCCTTCAGGCCCTGCCTGCGTGGAGGCTGAGGGCCAGCGCCTCTGCCTAACCTGACCCCTCTGACCTCCTCTAGACCCCACTGTGTCCACCCAGCCCTGCTCATCCCTCCTGGTCCCGGGCCAGTCTAGCTGCCCCTACCCCATGGCCGGTGCTCGCGGAGGGGGCTGCTCTCTGTGCTCAGAGCACGCTGTTCCCTCGCTCGTGCTGTCCCTCTGCCTGGACCAACGCTCCTGGCCTGTCAGGACCACCCCGGCCAGACCAGGCCCCTCTGTTTGCACCTCCCTGGGTGTGCTCTGTCCGGGTGTCCCCCTTGGGGATGGGGGGCTCCCCGGGGCTAGGCCCAGGCCCCCAGCATCCTCTGGGCTGGGCCGCGCCCAGGGAGAGCTCTCAGCTTCTTCTTTGCTGCTGCTACTCCTGAACACAGCCCAGGATTATTCCCCGGGAGCAGCCGGGCTGAGGGGAGGTCAGCCACTTCACACCCCACACCTGGCCTCCCGGAGCCCTTGCTGGGTCTTTGCCGCCCCCTCAGCAGCCCGCCCGTCCCTGAGGGGCTCAGGGCTCAGGCTTCCTCTCTCCCCTCCCCGAGCCAAGCTGCCTTCAGCAGGCGAGAGTGGGTGGGCAGTGATGGATGCGGGCGGGGGAGGGAGACGGCAGTGGCTGGTCCTCCGTGGAAATCCAGGTCACTCCCGGCCAGCTCACAGCCGTCGGTAATTAGGGGCCAGCAGGACGTGGGCAGGCTGGTGGCAGGAGGCCTAATTGTCTGATTTTTCAGGTAATTAACGGGAGGCTGTCTGGCCTGTCCCCAGGGGCCCAGCATCCGCTCCCCCCATCCCCTGGGCAGCCCAGCCGCCTAATGAGGCCAATTATGAGTGGTGCCCTGGCTTGCCACCTGGGAAGGCCATGCGGGGATGGCACAAGGTGGGGCTCAGCCAGAACCCTCCCCGAGACGGGGGTCTGGAGGCGCTGCCTGGGGGGTCTCTGCTGCTGCTGTCGAGGGGTGGCCCACCCCACCTCTGGGACCCCCCTTCTAGCCCCTCTTCTCAGGAGCAGTGTGTGGTCCAGTCCTTCCGCTGCACTCCCAGCTGGGTGGCCTTGGGCGTGTCACTGCCCCATCTGGCCCTCTGTCCATCGGGGAGGAGGCGCGTAGGTGCCCAGCACACGGGGCTCACCTTGTCCCACCTCCTGTGCCTCCCTCGGGAGGAGAGGGAGGCCCCAGAGGCTGGGGCCTGAGGTCAGCGGTGTGCCCAGAGCCCCCTCTGCCAGGCGCCTGGAGGCTAAGGACAGCAGGGACCGTCTTCTGGATCCACCTCAGGCCGCCAGGGGCTGGTCAGGGTCCTGGGAGGGCAGTGGAGGTGGTGGGGTCGGGGGGAGCGTCTGGGACTGGCCAGACCTTTGGGACCTGAGCCCAGTGGGAGAGGGGAAGCAGGGAGCCCCCAGGAAACAGGGGGCTTTGGAGTTCGTGGTGGAGCTGGTGCTGCCGGACACGCAGGGCAGAGCCCACGGCCGCACCCAGCCCAGCCCAGCCCTCTGTCCAAGGCGGGAATCCATCTTCCGTGGTCAGTCCCGCCACTCGTGGCCCAGGAAACGGGGGAGCAGGGGGCCCTGAGAGGTTGAGGTTTTCGGGCTCCTGTGGCTCCTCTGTTTTAAGAATTCTGTGACCTAATTCCACACCGACGAACCGCCTGCCGCCCCAACTCCCGTAATCGTCAGCCCCTGCGATCTTCCCTCCTCCTGGCGGCCTGCAATCTAGGTCAAGGGTTTCCCAACCGTGTCCCCGGAGCCCTCGTGTGGGAGCAGGAGGGGAGCCCCTGACCCTCCGCGGAGCAGCTGGACTTTGAACTCCGAGAAAACATCAGTTGCCTCTCCTGGGGAGTCTGGCCGGCTGCCAGGCCTGAGCGGGGCCGCGGCCTCCACAATGGCACGTTGTCCTCATGAAACCCCCGAGGAAGGTGGCATCACATGGGCTTTCCCACGAGGGGCTGAGGCACCCGGGGGCTGAGGCTGAGCCGCGTGGCCCTGGTCGCACGGCTGGCGGGAAGGACAGCTGGGATGCGGACCCCGTACCCACTTTGAGCCGCTGGGAATATGGCTTCAGCAGCTAGAAAGAAAACGAGGTGCAGGCATTGAGGGAGTGTCGCATGTTTCATGATGCGTGTCCTCCGGGGTGGGGGGCGTGGGCACGCCTGCCTCTCTGCCCCCGAGGAGCGTGTCCCGGCCCCAGGTGGCCAGGCGCCTGCACACCCCCCACGTGGCGTCTGCGCACACGAGGGTCCATCTGCCTGTCTGCTTCCCTTCCTTCTGCCCCCAAGGGCCAAGCCAACCAGATCCAGCCCAGACATGGCATATGGTTCCAGCCTCCGCGCGTCCACGTCCTCAGTCGCCTGGTGTGACGCGCTCCTGTGTCAGCTCGTCCAAAACTCGGGGTGGAGCTGGCTGAGTGAGGTGAGGAGCATGGGTGGCCCCCTCTGGGCTGAGCCGGGGTGAGCCCCGGACGGAGCTCAGACAGGGAGGTGCGGACCAGTCCTCGCTAGACCTGGGCTGCCTTGGAGACTCAGCCTGGGGAGGAAGAGAGGGGTTGGTGGCCCAGATTCACCCTGGACCTAGGGCTGGAGCCTTAACATGGAGCCGAGGCCACAGGTCAGAGGCTCGGGTTTGAGTCTTGTCCGGTGGTCAGAGGTCCAGACGTGGCTTGCCGTCAGGGGTCCGAGGGTACGGCCCATTGGTGAGAACCCAATAAGGATGGAGAGCCAGGCACAGTCTGAGGTCAGGGTCAGGACTCAGGCTGAGGTGGGGTCAGAGGTCAGGGGTCAGGCTCGGCCTTCCTATTTCCTGGAAATGAGCTGGGACAGGACCAGTGACAGAGGGGGTGACCATGACTGTGAAAAGGACTAGAGCAGGGCCGGGGGCCTGGCCGCTCTCGGATGGGAGCCTCGGTCGCTCGTCTTTGAAACGTGGGTGGTCATGGCACCCACCTCCAACAGCATCGTTCTCCATCAGTGCTGCCTGCTTCTGCCCCCTGGGCTGCGGGTGGGGGGCGATGAGCGAACACAGTGAGGGTGAGTGGCTGGGGCAGGTATGAGGGAGAGCAGGCACTGGGGCCTTTGTCTTTAGGGTTTTTATCTCTCTCCTGCCGGCGGACCTTAGGGGAGGTCTCAGCAGAATACTCATCCCTTTCAGGGTTGAGGTCGCCAGGGCAGGGGGCTGTTGGTCTTGGCTTCGCCCACCGGGTTTTGCTGCTTTTCTGGGCCTGGAGCTTCGATGTGATCACTAGGGAGGTGCCTGTACCTGCGGTCAAATGCTCACCCAGTTTGTCCGCCGTCTGTCTCAGTTTCCCCATTCCACCTGCTAAGGAATCGTCCCAGCTTCTTGCCATCCTGTCCCGGGTTTGCCGCCTCTTCTCCTTCCTGGGCCCAGCGTGGACAGATGTTTGGGGACCAGCCCATGGAGCAGCCAGGGAGGGAGCGGGGGAGCAGGCCAGCAGGAACGAGAGGCCATCGGGCGGAGGAGGAGCGGGTGCCAAGGAGGCAGCCTTATCACAGGCCGCACTGTTCTCATCTCCCACAGGCCGGTCACGGATCAGCCTCAGGCCGTCCACCCACCGCTGGGGCCCTGACCCCCAAGGTCGCCCCCTCCACCGGGGCCACAGGAGATTCACCGGAGGCAGGAACCAGGCACGTGTGACGGGTGGAGGCTGCAGGGAGTGCGCGAAGCCCGGGAGGGGGCGGGAGAGCCAGCAGAGGACGTGCGGACCAGAGGGCCGCCCTCCCACCCGGGACACGAAGCCTCCAGGGCTTGGCTGTGAAGCCCCGGTCACCTCCTCCGGCTGAGCTATTAATACCAGCCGGCCCACGCACCCTTGCTGGGAGGACGCCGAGTTCCTCCGGGGCTAAAAGCGGTCTCGGGTGGGGGTGGGCCAGGCACACTCTTCTCTCCTTGTTGGAGGAGCTGTGGCCAAAGGCCAGGCTGGCCAGGAAGGGGGCCGGAGCCAGGGCGGGGGTGCACGGGGTGTCGGCCCTGGGATTTCAGGTCGGAGCAGGAAGGCACTTGGCCAGTCTGATCCCCAGTGCTCAGAGGCCCAGGAGGGGGCTACCGGTGGTCCCACCCAGGAGGGACCCCACCCAGGAGGTCCCGCAACCAGCTCTCCTGCCTCCTGGCCTCCACCAGGACCTTCCCTTTCCCCTCGGACCTCAGCTTGGTCTGCCCCGGCCGCAGTGGGGCTGGGGCTGGGGGCTGCTCTTACGAGGAGGGTCCTAGATGGGGACAGGGGCCTCCAGAGCTAAGTTTGGGGACTCTGGTGGGAGCTGGGGCGACTAAAGCACTGCCACGCCGGTTCCCGCATTCTCTGAGGTGGGCGTTCCTGGCCGTCCATTTTATAGATGAAGAAACTGAGGCTCGGCCACCCACCAAGGCTGAGCCGGGTTGTCAGACTCCACGCCCCACCTGCGATGCCTCCCGTGTTGTGGCGTCATTACGAAAGGAGGTTCCTTGGTCTGCGTCGGGAATCCATGAGCCAGGCGCTTCACTCAAAATGTCCCGGGCGCCCTCGTGTCCCAGGCCCCCTGGGGCGGCGGGACCGAGCATGGGAGCCTGCACACCCCCTCCTCCTGCACCGCGACACCCCCTCCCAGGGGTCAGCGGTCACTCACTCCCGCTTCCCGGGCTCAAGAGCACACCCTGGGGGCCTGCGCCCGTCTCCTGGGCTCCGGCCACGGTTGAGCAATCTAGATCTGCTGAGTTAAGTTTGCATACACATGCAATCACCAAGATCACCAACTGTATGGTTGTTGGAAAAAAATGGGTAAGAGCACGTACTGTGGTGTGAAAGAGATAAGTGTTTCTAGCTCTATGAAGAGCAAATGAGATGTGGTTAACATATACTGGATACATCAACCGGGTAGAGGAAGGAAGCCCAGTCCTAGGCTGAGACCTGCCCAAGGGATGTGAGCAGGGAGCAGACCTGTCCTGTGGGAGCTGCTAGCGGGGGACATTTCCTGGTGGCTGGTGGGGAACGGGGGTGTCCCACAGCAGAAGGCTGCTCCATGTCCTAGGCTCAGAGGAGCTCTGGACCTGCCTCCGCTCCCCAGGCCCCCACTCTGCCGGGAGGCAGGGGCCCTACAGGACCAGGCAGGAGCCCTCGGGCCTCAGGCAACCCTGTGCGGCTTCTCCTCAGCCCGGGTAGGGTCTCAGCCTCGAGCTGATGGAGATGGGCCAGGCCAGCTTCAGACAGCTGGTCCTGACAGCCTCTCCGCCTGTCCACTCGCCCCTGCACCCGCACGTCAACTAACGCCCACATGCGCACCTCCTCAGGGCCGCCTTCCTGGATTGATGGAGACGAGGAGGCACCCCCTTCCCAACGCCCACACCAGGCCCTGCCCACCAGGCCAGCAGAGCCCAGCCCAGGACGGCTTTCGCCTCCATCTCTCTGCTCCCACTTTCTGCTGCTCAGTCTGGGGCTCCGGCTGCCGCCTCGTTGCTGGGTCCCCTACCTGTGTCCCTGTCTCTCCTCTCTGGGTTTATCTTTGTCCTTTGCTCCGCCCCCTGCGTCTGGCTGGCTCTCTCCCTCTGCCCCCCTCTCTCTGTCCAGGCTGTCTGGCACTGGTGCTCTGGGCCCTGGCCTGGCACAGTCTTCTCTCCCCGGCCGTACGCCTCCTGCTCAGACACCTGCGCCGACGTCCACACGTGGGCCCCACGAAGCTCTCAGATGGCACCTGTGGTCTCGACTCCGGCCCAGTTCCAGGGGAGCTGCTGTGGTTCCCGAAGGCAGAGGATGGACAGGCAGGTCCGGGGCCGTGTGCTTGCCGGCTCCTGGAGGATCCAGTGGCCCTGGGCCCTCCCTCTGCCCAGGCCCCTGGCCCTGCGTCCCCAGCCAGAGTCCCGGCTCCCCGCACTGCGGCTTCATGCCCCCCATCCCTGGGGCTGGTGGCTGTGGGGCCCTGAGCCCCGCAAGCCCTGAACTCCCGTGTCCTGGCGGCCGGTGGGCCAGCGGGGCCTGCTTCGGCGGGTGTCGAGGCTGCAATGTCGGAGCCACAAGCCCATAGTAGCCTCCACAGAGCCCCCAGGACTGGCCTGGGCCCTGCACTGGGTGTCCCGTGTCCCCCCTGCGTCCAGCTGTCCCTTCCTCTGTAGGAGGGAAGGTGTCCCACACCTGGGACCTTCCTGTCCTCAGAGCCGGCTGAGCTGCAGCTGAGGATGGCTGCCGGCTTGGGGATGTGTGTGTGTGTGTGTGTGTGTGTGTATATGTATATATATGTATATATATATATTTAAAGGACAGTTTTCCGGGGGAAACACGCAGGAGCTATAATTAGTCGGGAAGAGGAAAGGAGCGAGTGTGTGAATCACCAGCCACAGTGACAGACGGTTGGAGCCAAGCAGAAGTTTGGGGAGAAGCTGCTGGGAGTGGGTGTGAGTTAGGGTGGGGTTCTGTCACTGAAGTCTTCATGCCCTCCCCCGAGACTCTGCCACCCGTCACCTTGTCAAGGTCTCAGCTCCTCGCCTGCCTGCATCTCCTGCTGCTCCGACTGTCCCCCGGCCTGCCCCGCCACCCCTGGGCCCGGGCCAGTCCCCGCTTCCTGGTCCCTGGCAGAAGGCCTGGCAGCTCGGCTGAGGGAGACCCGGCAGAGGGTTGAGGCTGCCAGGGAGTTGGCAACCATCTATTCCGACCTCTCGCATAGTCAGCCACCTGCTCAGACACCAAGCTCTGTCGGGGCCACAGCCCAGGAGCCCAGGGCCCATGGCCGCCAGCAGGCAGGGCAGCTCTCTGCCCATCGGGTCACGGCGGCCATGTGGAGCCAGCCCCGGGCAGGGCACTGGGCCGCCGAGGTGACCATACCCAGCCCCATGCCCGCTGAGCCCGTATCCTGATGGGGTGGCCACCAGCCCTGTAGGGAGAATGCCTGGTGCCACAAAGCAGGAGGCACAGGGATCCGGGACCCAGAAGCAGCTCTGATCCAGCCTGGTGGTCACGGAGGGCTTCATGGGGGAGGAGGTGGAAGGTGCTAAAGGCTGCAAAGGGCAGGTGGCCGTCATGCTGGGAGGGGCAGGAAGGGGCTCTGGCCGGGCGCGGGGAGCAGCAGGCGGTGGGGTGGGGCTGCTGGGAGTGCAGCTTCTGGGGGGTCACGGCAGTGCTCATGCCCGGGGTTTCTCCTGAGCAGCCGAGAGGGCGGGGCTGGCTGGCCCGGGCACCCTGGGGAGCTGTTGGCCTGTGTCCCTGGCCCTTGGGGACCTTCCATTGGTTCTTTTTTATGTGGCCCACTGCCCCGCGGCAACCCCTGCCTGGGCAGTCAGTGCCACGGAGGCTGTGCCCCAGGGTCATCCCTCCCTCCTCTCCCCTGGCAGAGGGCTGGCCGCTGGGTCTCCAGGGACCTCAGCCCAGGCCCCGGGCACCCTGGGGCAGAGCAGCCAAGGCCCCAGGTCCCCAGGGAGGGGACATGTCCTCCCCGGAGAGAGTCTGGCATCACTCAGCACAGAGAGCTCCCCCGCACCCGAGACCCAGGGAGCCCCGGACTATGGCTGCCCGGCCTCCACACTGGGGGTCGGAGGTCAGAGGGAGGGAGCACCCCCAAGCAGCAGGACCACGTTAGGAACGAACTCTGGGTACAAACGCCCTTCTGCTTTGGGGTACGGGGAGTCCCTGGTCCCAGGCCCCAGACCAGCATCCAGGCTCAAGGTCAGCATCCAGGCTCAAGGTCAAGCCATTGGGGTCTGACAATGAGCTTGGAACCAGGATGTCACGTCCAGGCCTGCTCAGAGTCCAAGGACACCGTGGGGGTCATTCATTCAGCAAACACCTTCTGGGCACATGACCTGTGCCAGGCATTGTGCTGGGCCCCGAGGCCCTGAGGGGCAATGGAGCTGATGGACACGTGACCAGGCAGGGACAGTGCAGGACAGAGTGTGCAGGCTTGTGGCAGGGGAGGGTGCACAAGGGGTGGGGGGAACCCCTGCTGAGGTCAGGGTGAGCGTCCTGGAGGAAGGGGCATATACGCTGAGTCCCAGAGGTTGACTGTGCCCGCAGCCAGGGAAGAGGAGAAGGCAGTTCCAGGAGGAAAGAATGTCA
>NW_006295816.1:3074596-3087363 GCF_000327345.1 Myotis davidii
GAGGGGAGGTATGAGGGCCTGGCAGGGAGGAGGACTGGCTGCGAGTGCGAGTGCGGAGGCAGCGCTGGGCCTGGAGCCCCACGAGCCCACCCAGGGCTCTGGAGAAGTAAGAAGGAGTCAGGGGCAGAGGAGGGTCCCTCCCGGCAGCCTCAGGCCTTTGGAGAAATCACCCCGTTCACTGCCAGGAAAACAGGGGAGCGTGACTGTGTTGCTTCCTGTCCTGAAATCAAGGTGACTTCCTAGGTGTTTGCTAATTGGTTTGGGACTTTCTGTCATTTTGTTTTAGAAGAAAATGATTATAGGTGTTGAGAATAAACGCAATTATGGTGGGGCGCTGAGCACAGAGAGCGGAGGGAAAACGCCTCCCTGAGCTCGCCCACGCCGCCACAGAGGCAGCAGGAGCGCGGGCAGAGGGAGCAGCGGCCCAGGCGCAGGGCGGGCTTTCAGGGCCCAGTGGAGCAGCAGGGGTGCTGGGTGGAGGGGAGGACCTGGGAGGGCCTCCAGCTGGCTTCCCGTCTGCTTGCACACCTCCGGGGATGGAGCGCTCCCTGCTTCTCATCTGTCTATGGTGAACTTGCTCCCAGGCAGATGTGGGGCAGCTCTTCCTGAGCAGGAGGAGGTGCTGCCCCCACCCCGCAGCTCCATGCAGGGCTCTCTGCAACATAATCTCTACCCTGTCCTGGCCCCTTGACCTGGCGTCTCACCTGCTCCGCCTGAGGTGAGGCTGGGGCTGGGGCGGGCTCCTGGTGACTGCAGGGCCCTGGATCTGGTCTCCCAGGCGGGTGGTACCTGCAACTCCGTCCCCATGGCTGGAGGGGCAGACTCCCCAGCTGGCGCCAGCGGAGAGTGAGGAGAGGCCCACGTCCGCTTCCTGGATGCCGGGCCTGCTGTCCAGCACGTCCCGAGGGCCCAGCCTAGCTGAGGACACAGGCCAGCATTCAGGGCCCGACAGACCGGGGCGCTGATGGCCAGACGGGGGCTCCAGATCGGGTGTGCCTTCGCTCGGCAGGCTTCCGTGTGGTCCCTGCCACGTGTCCGGCCCCATGATGGCTGCTGGGCCCTCGGGATGCGTTAGACACAGACCTGCCCGCGGACCCCAGGAGCCCATGGCCTGGACAGGCATGGGGAAGGTAACAGAGAGCAATGGCCCTGCATCCTGGGCCATCCCAGGGGGTCCGCTCCGGATTTGGGAGCCAAATCCTACGTAATCCGCCTTCCGCCCCGCAGCCACGGAGGGGCCTCTCGAGGTCACCGTAGTCCCCGCTCCTGGGGCTCCACCTGCACGGCTCCCCATCGCAGGTCCCGCCTCCCCTCCGGCCTCTCCCGGGGACTCGGCCCCTTGCTCCCCCCGCACACGCAGGGGCCATGGTTTCCCCAGGGGCCTCTGCCTGGCAATGGCCTCGCTCTTCTCACGTGCCGACAACTCCTCAGCGTCCCGGCCTCCAGACCACGACGGCCTCCACGCCCTGTCCCTGGAGCCCCAGCGCTCTGCCTCGGTGACAGCAACAGCAGCGACCCTGGACCTGTGTTGGGAGCCACCTCAGCACCAAGTGCAGAAAAGCTTTCAGTGAAACATATTTGGATCAAAGACGCATGGGAGCCAAGTTCACTCATCAAGGGATTTCTTTAGTGCCCACTGGGTGCCCAGGCTGGCTGGACACGGAGGAACTGGCTGTGGACAGACAGACGGACTGCCTGTGCCCGTATGGTGTCAGGACAGACGGACTGCCTGTGCCCGTATGGGTGTGTCAGGACAGACGGACTGCCTGTGCCCGTATGGGTGTAAGGACAGACGGACTGCCTGTGCCCGTATGGGTGTCAGGACAGACGGACTGCCTGTGTCCATATGGGTGTCAGGCTGAGACCAGGAGGAAGGCAGGGTCACTGGACTGACCATGGCCTTGGACAAAAGGGGAGGGCAGACGCTCCTGCTGTGGGGTGGCCCTGAGCACAGCTGCTCTCCACAGAGCCCAGAGCCGTGTCCTCCGAGGCCCTGCAGACTCAGGCTCGGGCTCGGGCTGGGGCTGGGCCCGGCGCTGTTGGCGCTGGGGACAGGCTCGCCACCTGCCCTGCTCGCGCCCACCCTCCCACGGGGCGCCACTCCGAAGCCTGTATGTGACATCCAGCCCCACCCAGCTTCTGCCCAGGGTCACCTCGGGTGGGCTGCAGGTCAAGGTTCAGTGTCCTGGCGTGCATGCGTGTCCGGGTGGGGAGAAGCCGGTTGGGGCTCTGGGAGAACAAGTCCCTGCCTTCCCCCCAGGACCCCGGAGACCTCAGCTGGAGGATGAGCGGCCTCCCCGGGCCCAGCGCCCCCTCCCCACCCGGCGAGACTCTTGGTCAGTGGCCTGGCTGACGTGACCAGGCCCAACTCCTCAGCGCTGTGCCCTGCCAGCAGGGAGGGCTCTGAAGGACACACAGGGACGGACGGCTCTTCCTCTGCCAGGACAGCGGCCATTCATCAGGAGATAAGCAGTGGCCGGAGGCAGAGCGGCGGAAGGAGCTGTCTGCAGGAGATAACCCGGGGTCACTCGGAGGGCACAGGGCACAGGAGGGCTCCTGTCCCCACCCCCGGGCCACCCAGGCCCCCGGGACTCCCCCACCCCGGGGGGGGGGTGCCCTTCCTTGAATCTGACTGCGGCACCTGCCCGGGCTGCCTCGTTGGAACCGCAGGTATGAGAGGTTTCACCCCATGACGCTGCTCACCGGCCTCATGTCAACCCCAGGGGGACACAGGCCTTCAATCCTGAGGCGACGAGCGCCCGCTGCCTCCTGGACCAGCGGCGAGCTGGGAGATCCTGTGGTCAACTGGCCGTGCCCACGGGGCATGGGGCCGGGGGGTGACTGTGATGGCTGCGTGTTTGCAGCCCTACATTGTGGGATGGGGAAACTGAGCCCCAAAGAGCCGCTCCCCTGGGACCGCAGCAGGCGGGGCCTCCCTCAGGCCCGGTTGACCACTCTGCTTCCCTTCAAGGGGTGATTGTCTCGGCAGGTTCCCAGGAAGGGGACGGGGGTCAAAGGTTATGCATATTTTTAGGCCTTTTGACTCAAGTTGCCAAATGGCCTCCAGAAAGCATCTCGGGGCCCTTGCCCTCGGGGGGCTGTGAGGCAGCTATGAGGAGAGAAGCCCGCCCTGCCCCCTCCCCAGGAAGCTCAGTTATACCTGTGGCCTGGGACAGAGCAGCCTGGACTCACCCCCGCCCCCCCGCAGGGAAGAGCTCACCTGCGCGATGCCAAGCCTTCCCCCTGTGGACACAGCAGCATGCGGGCCAGCCCCGCCCTCCAGGCAGCTCACGGGGCGCCACGGATGTGCAAGCCCTCGAAGCCCACATGGGCAGCGTCAGGGGCACAGCCGGGGCACTTAGCTCGGCCTGGGGCCCAGGCGGCTTCCCGGGAGAGGCGATGCCAGCCCACCAGGCCGAGTGGGAGGCAGGTGGCTGGGCACAGAGGCCACGGCAGCCAGGGCTTGGGGTAGCCTGTCCCTAAGCCTCTCTGGGAGGGGCCTGACCTCGGGACAAAGCACCCCCACTCGGTCCCTCCTGCCCAGACAAGGGCTGGGGCTGGCTGGGCCTCAGTTTCCACACTTAGTATCACGCGAACCTGGCAGCAGGGTTTGGAGCTCGAGGGAGGCCCCAGACCCCCAGGAGGCAGCCCCGTCCCCTCACCTGCCTCACCCCCTCACCCTGATGGCGGCTGCAGCAGGTCATCCAAGGGCCCAGTGTCATCAGGCCGGGCTCCCCGGGGGGCGCCCCCACCTCTCGGTCCCCTGAGGGCCACATTCCAGGGGCCACCCAGCAACAGGAGGTGGAAACGCTCAGAGCTCAGGCCCCGGTGTCTGCAGCTGGGTCAGGCAGGGCCCTGGCTTCAGTGGCCGGGAGGTCTGGGGACCAGGACTCTAAGACGGAGGGTCAGCAAGACAGGCAGCCAGACGGAGGGGCCCTGGGCAGAGTGTGGGTGGGAGAGTGCCGCCTCCACTCCCAGGCGGCCTGACCCTCGCCCGGCCCGAGCCCAGCACCCTTCACTGGGGCAGTGCCCCTCCCCACCCTGTGCTCCTGGGGGCCCTGAGGAGGGGGTGCAGGAGGCAGCCAGGGAGGGCTGGGCTGGGCATTTCCTGCCGACAGTGCCAGGCTCCAGTGCCCTGGAGGGGTGATTCTGTGGCCTTAGTCAGAGGAAGTGAGGCAGAGCAAATGGGCACTGCGTGTGCCGTGCCCCTGGGCCTGGCGGGCAGGGTGGGGAGACGGGCAGCCTAGGAACCAGGGAGCGGGCCTGGCCCTCAGTTCCCCCAAAGCCACACACCACAGCCAGCCTCCTGCCCGCACCGGGTGGGTCACCCTGAGACCAGGCCCGGGGGTGAGCCGCCCCAGCCTCCGCTCCCTCCTGCCGTGGCCGAGTCTCTCCTTCCTACTCACCTGCGGGTGTGGCTTAGCCCTCAGCCCCCTCCTGCCCTCCCACCCGGGTGCCCCTGGGAGCCTCGGGGCTCTCATCTGTGAAGTGGGCGAACGGGAAACTGCATGCCCCTGGCTGTCCCCCCAACATCAGGGGCCACTCTCAGGGTCCAGGGGAAAGAGCCCCCCAGGAGGGAGTTTACGCCCAGAGGGCAGGGCCCCGCACAGCTGGCTGCGGGCAAGTGTGCCCAGTGGTGGTGCCCCAGCCCCCGGCCCTGGCAGAGCTCCCAGGAGGGGTCAGCGAACAGAGCTTCCTTCCCCCCATTGCGTGGTAACGTAATCACCCCATGGCTGCCTGTAGGCCCAGGCTGTGGGCACCTCCGCCAGCTCCCCGCCCCCTATGCCCACAGCCCCTGCTCTGGGCCCTGACACCCTCATTCCCAGCCTTCTCCCTGACCCAGCTCTGACCGAGGGGGTCAAGGTGCAGTGTCTGTGTTGGCCCCCCTCTCCCTGGCTGAAAGGAGAGGGAGGAAGCCCGGGGCTCAGGGCCCGCAGCCCGAAGGGGAGGAGGCGGAGGCGGAGGCGGAGGCGGCTGTGAAGGAGGAGCACCTGGGGAGGTCCTGGCCCGCCTGCCTCTGCAGCCAGGTGCTCCTGGAGGGCGGGGCTCGCAGAGGGAGCCTTAAGGTCACCCACGCCACGGAAGTCACCGGAAGGTCGGCCTGGAGAGGACTAAGAGGCCTCCTCGGCTCTCCCTCCCCTTGGGCCAGGGCCCCTCCCCACCCCTCTCTCCTGGGGGCCAGCCCTGCTGGGACAGAGCCCAAGTGGAAAGTGTACTCCTTGGGGCTGCAGATGGGAGTGGAGCCGGAGGCCGCCTCAGCCGGCCCTTCCCGCAGGAGGAAGACCGAGGCTGGGGCAGGGGGGCCAGGGCAGAGCCTGCCATCCTCATGGCAAACCCTCTGACCCGCCTGATGGAGCCCAGAGGGAAACGGAAGGACGGAGGAGGGTCGCTGGGATGCCCATGGCCAGGCCAGATGGGGAGAAGTGCCGGGCGGGCGGGCTGGGCAGCCGGCCGGGTGGGGGCAGCGGCTGTTGATCCAGCCCAACAAGGATGAAACGGCGCCTTTGTCCTTCGGCGCCGAAGTTGCTGTGACTGGAGGAGGCGTGACGTGAAAGGGTCATTGTTCCCACTTGGGCAGCCCCTCGGGGAGCTGAGGACCAGCCCAGGGCAGGCTTCGTGCCAAAGCGCAGCCCTGCCCACTGCCTGCGACGGTCAGAGGCCCGCGTTCTCGGCCTCCTACCCCTGGCCAGTCCCCTCCGCTCCCAGGCCAGCCTGAGTGCAGTGTGCACCCCATGGAGGCCCCACAATACTGCAGAGCATGCAGGGGGGACCCCGTGTTGGGGGCTGGGCTCTGCTCTGTGCACACATGTGAGCCAGGGAGGAGGGGTGCCTGGGAGCCTGCAGAGAGCATGGGGGGTGAAGAAGGCGCTTGGTCCTGGGACAAGGACACATGCCGGGTACATCTGAGCCTGAGGCTGTGGCCCCAGGAAATGTCCCCCTCCTCGCAGACAAGGGGAGAGGGGCCCAGAGAAGGGACTGGGGGCCCAGGCCGCGCAGCACTAGCCTCCCCCAAGTACCCACCCCTGCGGGCGTCATTCTCTCTGGACACCTGATGCCTCTGTCCTGCCAGCTCCCAGCCCCCCTCATTCTCCTCCGAGCAACCCCCCCACCACCTTTACCAAACCCAAACCTGCCTGGGTCCTTCCTCAGCTCCAAGCCTGGCCTCCGCGTCCAGCAAGCTCTCGTGTGGCCCTTCAAGGCCTCAGGTCTGGAGTCTTCCTAGCCCTGTGTGGGCCGCTGACCACACTGTGGACGGTTTTATCTTCCTGGCTCCTGCCCCCTCCGGTCTCAGGGGAAGAGCCAGAGGCTGGGCAAGGTCACCAGGAGCTGGGGACCCCTTCTGCCCGCCTGGCGGCCTGGATGGCTTCCGTGCCCACAACTGCTCTCCCCACCCCACCTCTCCACTACCCCCCGCACCTGGCATCAGGCTCAGCTGACCCAGGCCAATTAACCCTCCCCCCGCCCAGAGGAGATCTGGCTTCAGAGTGAGGCTATTTTTCCCTGGAGGGATGGAGCTAATTAACTGAGAGGGCTTAATTAATCAATTAGCGTGGCCTCCAGACCCCTCCACTTAGCTGAGGCAGCGGCAGGCATTTATAAACAGGAGCTGCCAGCCCTTCTCTGCCACCAAAGGGGAAGGCAGCGATCCTGGTGGGCACAGAGGCAGGAGCCCAGTCAGTGGGCAGAGAGGTGCCAGTCCCCCCGCAGCTCTGAGCAGGTGCAGAATCAACAGCACCTGGGCAGCATGTGGCAGACAGAGTGCGGCATGTACTCTGTGACACATGCCATGTGCACAGGTCACAGGCCTGACGCCCAGAGCTGGGCAAGTGCCCGGAGGTGGCCAGAGAACTGCTGATCCCAGCCGGACCCAGCACCTTGGCCAACCAGGCCTCCAGGGGATGGGGCTGCACAGAGGGCCAAGGGAGCCAGAGCAGGCACCAGCCCCCCAGTTGGGGGAGGAGTCTGGGAAGGCTTCCTGGAGGAAGCAGCATGTGACTAGAGAGAGGAAGCTGCTTGCAGGAGGTGCGGGTGATGCAGAGAACTCCAGGGGAGGAAAGGCTGTGCAAAGGCCTGCAGGCCGGAGAGCAGGAGGTTCCTCCATCACTGAGACCTGCTGGGTCTGTTCCATCTGAGAAATGAGGGGGCCGTGTGTGTGTGCGCGCGCGTGAGTATCTGGTCCCTCACGGGCCGGAGGGAGAAGCTCCCAGCCGGATGGAGGAGGCAGGATCTGGAAGGAGCGACGCCGGCAGCAGGCGGGGACGACTCGCTTCTACCTTGCCTCCCTCTGACCGGCTGAGCCTTGCTTCCCTGTCTGCACAGGGCTGGGGGGCAGGAGGATCCGGAACTCTCCCAGGCTCTCGGGTCCTCCGGGTACCAGCAGTCAGAACTCCAGGGGAGCGAGCCCACGGGGCCTCTGGGAAGAGGGGAAAGGGCTGTGCCCCGAGGAGGCCCAGAACCAGTGGGGAAACTGTCAAAGATCAGACCACAGGCTCCTGGGTGCCTCCCTCCAGGCGCACCTGCTTCCCGCCAGGCCTTTGGCTTCTGAAAGGGTTGGGTGCGGGGGCTGACGTTGTGGCCACATCCACACTGACCCGAGGGCAGCCCGGTGCGGACAGGGTGGGGGCAGGCCTGAGGGTGCCAGGCAGTGGCCACACGGGCTTGCTGCCCGCCCCCTCCTGCCCCCTCCATGAGGATGAATGGCTGTGTGTGCTCGCTGGGGAGGGGCTGTGGGGTGGTGGCTCTCCTGAAGCTGCCCCCCCTCCCACCCCGCTCAGCAGACCCACCCTAAGGAAGTGCTCAGTCTGCTGTGGTCTTGTCAGGCCTCCCCCAGGTGACTGTGCCCCACGCTGCAAGTCCGTTCTTGTGTCTGGCCTTAGTCACTGCTGCTGTTGCACCTGATTCATTTGTCGGAGGACAAGTGAGGGCCCCATTATCCTGCCGCCCAGCCTGACATCACTGAGCCCCTGGGCATGTTCCCACTCCCCCACTCCCAGGATGGCCCAGCCAGCACCAGAAATGGCTGTGGGATGAATGTGTGAGCGGGTGGGTGGCTCAGGTCCTCCTCCCGTGAGAACGCTGAGAGGTGTCTGAGCGATGGATGAGGGGCCGCTGGGAACTGGGCTGAGATGGAGAAGGAAAAGGGGGCCCAAAGACTCAGGAAGGTCAGGAGGAGAGAGATGGGACTGAGGACACAGAGACAAAGCCGGTTCCACCCCAGAGAGCTGGCGTCCAGCTCAGGGGACACAGGCACCCAGGGCCTCAGCCATGGGCGGCCTGGGCTGCACAGGGCCCATGGTGGGGGGGAGGGGGGCGCGGAAGGAGCAGGTGGGATAACGAGCTCCCTGAGCCAGAAGAGAGGGACCAGGAAGCGAGAACCTGGGGCTCGGGGAACACAGAGGAAGCATGGCCTTGCTCAAGGCCACCAGTGAGGACCCAAGGTCACAGAGTGAGCCACCCAGCAGGACGGGCCCTCCGTCCCCGCAGGCACCGTGCCGATGAGGACACTGAGGGTCAGAGAGGCCACTTGGCCTGGGGAGGGCCCGGTGGGGGAGGCCTCCCTCCGCCCTGTGCTTGGGCACGCTGGCACTGCCAGGCACTTACTCAGCCTGTCGAGGGCCCAGCCCCCAGCCGGGCACCCGCGGGCTTCCCCATCCCTGGCGAGCACAGTGAGAGCGAACAAAGGCCCAGTCTCTGCCTGCCCAGGCTCCCACCCCCTCGCCCGCCCTGGCACAGAAGGACCAGGCCTCCGAGGAAGTGCAGGAGCTAAAGCGGCACCCACCCCTTTGCCAAGGATGCAAGTCGCCCCCTGCCCCCGCCCCCCTGCACGGGCCTGCTGGCCACCCCGCAGTGCCCACATTCCAAGCGAGAGGGGTAGGGGCTGGCAGCCACACAGCCGGGACGTGGCCCAGGTCCCTTCGCTCAGAGCCGGCCCTCTGCCCCACACACAGGCTTGCCGGTGCCATGGTTCTGGTCATTCTGGTCAGGTTCCCTCCAGGCAGAGCGGGGGTAGGGAGAGAAAGAGCCTGGAGCGACCCCTGGGAAAGGTCACATGGAAGGAAGGGATCAAGTCACGTGAGAGGCAGAGATGGGGAAACCGAGTCAGCACCCAAGCCTCCTTGTCCCTGACTGGGCCACTCAATCCAGTTAGAGATGAAGGAGACGTGAGCCCCTCTGAAGCCCATCTCCCCGTCTGTAACCTGGGCTGTCACCACCGAGGCCTCACTGCCCCGGGCATGGCACCATCCTTCTGCGGGCCCAGCCTTGAGCCCCAGAGGCCCTGCGTGGATGGCCAACTGCCCCCTAGGCCCAGGCTGACCAGGAAATGGATACTGGGTGTCTGGGCGGCTGGCCCCCCTCAACAGAGATGGGAACCGACTCAGGGAGGCTGAGGGACCTGCAGGTCACCTAGTCCCAAAGGAGCAGCAGGCTCACCCGTCCCTGACAGGTTTCATGCCCCCTGGCACCCCGGTGCTGCAGGGGGAGGGGAGGGTGATCAGTGGGCACCCCTGTCCCACCCACAGGGCCTGGGGCTGCAGGGCAGAGCCCTGGGCGACCTGGACAATGTCCCGGCAGACGGACTCGGGAGATGCAGAGCGGGGCTCAGCTTTGGGACCTTGGTCCACGAAACCGCCAAGCCCCTTCTCCTGTCAGCCAATCAGCGAAAGCCCAGAGAAAGTCGAGCGGAGCAAGTGCCAGCAGACCCCAGACACCACTTCACACAGAACAGGCGCTGGATGCTGACCAGAGAAAGCAGATGCCCGGCCCACCGAGCGGAGCAAGTGCCAGCAGACCCCAGCCACCACTTCACACAGAACAGGCGCTGGATGCTGGCCAGTGTCCCCTGGTCCCTGGCCCTTCAGACACCGCAATTCATTTTAAAGAAAAAATAATATTTATTTGCAATATAAACAAAGTCCCGTCGCTGGCTCGGGATGTGTGTGTGTACATACATGTAGGGTCACAAATTTTCCTTCATAAGGTCATAAAGCAAAACTGGCCCCTCTGGCATACTCTCATTTACACAAAGCTGACGCATCTTTCTGGGTTTTTCTCTTTAAAAGTAAAAAAGAGAGAGAAAGAGAACCATGTACAGCATGGAAGCTTTTTGTCAATTTCTCGACTGTGGCAAGATTTGAATCCGCTGCCTTGAAGAATCCCTGAAAACAACCCCCGAGAGGTAAGATGCACTGGGGCAGAGGGGCCACGGCCCTGCTCAGGGACCCGGCCGCCCGCTCCCTGCCCTGGCCCCACGCGGTCCCGACACCCGGGAGAACTGAGGCTGGAGAAGGAACAGAACTGGAGGCTAGCGGAACCCGTGGCTTTGTTCTGCGGATACGGGGGTGGGGCCGGAGGGCAGAGCCTTGCACCCCTTTCACTGCCCATCCACCCTCGCCCCTCTGCGCCTGCCTGGGATGGAAATGGGATGGGTACGAGGTTCCCGGTCGCAGAAGGATGGGCAAGATGAGCGCTGGGCAGGCCTCACTGGACCAAGAGGCTGGGAGTGGCAGCGGACCCAAAGCAACAGCCAGGGTGATGGACAGACACCTGGGAGGCAGGGCGGGGCCCCCACCACCTGAGCTTCCCCCAGCCACCGGGCCTCCACTGTTACCAACAGACAGAGAGAAGAGACAGAATAGTGGGTTTGTAGAGAAAAGGCCCGGGCCCAGGCCCTCCCAGGGGCCGAGCCCACAGGGCTAATGCTACTGCGTGTGTCCCGTGGCCCCGTCCCCTCCTCCCCCTCTCCACCGGCAGGACAGCCGCAGGCCTCCGGCTCCCGTGGTGGTTAGCCTGCGGGACCGCCTGAGGGAGGAGAGGGGGGGCAGAGAATGCAGAGACCACTGGCCCAGCCCCATCGCACCCACAGCCTCACCAGACCAGCGCAGGGCCACAGGGGCGGGGCCGGGTTGGGGGGCATGGGCGCGGCGGGGTCCCCCTTCGAGAAGGGCCCGCCGCGGAAACAGGCTTCACACATGTGCAAAATGCATTTGGTCAAGATCAACACGGGGTTCGTCTTTTCCATTAAAATAAAAAGCAAACAAAAAACCAGTAACGGCGTTTGGAAATAGAAAGGAAAACAAAACTGAGAACACTTCTCTCTCTCGCAGGATCAAGAAAGGGATGAAATACTGGTTTATACATCCACTGCTGCATGTGGCCTGAAAATAACACTTTTCGTTAGAAAAGGAAAGTCAAGAAGTCGTGGCCTCACGGTGCCCCGGGGCTTGGGTTTACCTGCCAAAGTAAAAAGCGAACTCGGTCCGTGGTGTCTTTAAAAACCGCCCACCTGGCTGGGCCATTCGCAGGAGGCGTCCTGCGGACAGGATGAGGACAGGACGAGGCCGTCCGCTCCGCAGCCCTGAGTCTGAGGCAGGGCCCCTCCGAGTCCTGCGCGGGGAGCGCTGCTGGGCTCCGTCCCGGATGGTGAGCGCTCAGCACCCGTGGGCCTGGCCTCCGGGCACAGGCGATGTCCGGGTTCCTCACGTGGACTCCAGGGTGTTGAGGGGAAACAGGCTGTGGTTGGTGGGCGTGGAGAAGTAGAGCTGCTCGCTGGGCGTGTGGTTGTCGCACGGGCTGCTCAGCCCCAGCGTCCGCTCGAAGTCCAGCAGCTGCCCCATGAAGTTGAAGTTGGGTGAGATGTTGGACTTTTTCCTCTTGACGAAGTCGTAGGCGTCGTTGAGGGACAGGTTCATCTTCTGCATCAGGTAGGCCACAGTGACCGTCACCGAGCGGCTGATGCCCGCCAGGCAGTGCACCAGGACGCCGCACTTCTTGGAGCGCGCCTCGTCTGAAACACACGGGCCAGGGTCAGGGCGCCTCCTCGAGGAGCTGCGGGAGGGCGGCCCCCTGAGGGGAAACAGGCTGTGGTTGGTGGGCGTGGAGAAGTAGAGCTGCTCGCTGGGCGTGTGGTTGTCGCACGGGCTGCTCAGCCCCAGCGTCCGCTCGAAGTCCAGCAGCTGCCCCATGAAGTTGAAGTTGGGTGAGATGTTGGACTTTTTCCTCTTGACGAAGTCGTAGGCGTCGTTGAGGGACAGGTTCATCTTCTGCATCAGGTAGGCCACAGTGACCGTCACCGAGCGGCTGATGCCCGCCAGGCAGTGCACCAGGACGCCGCACTTCTTGGAGCGCGCCTCGTCTGAAACACACGGGCCAGGGTCAGGGCGCCTCCTCGAGGAGCTGCGGGAGGGCGGCCCCCAGGGGGCGTGGGGACTGGCCGGTGCTGCCTCTCTCCTGCGGGACAGCAGCCTGAGGCAGGTCAAGAGCAGGACCATGGGGAGGGCTCTGCCAGGCGTCAGCACCAGGCCACTGGACGCCGGGCCTCGGCTGCTCGTCTACAGAGCAGGCCCGTGAGCCAAGTGAGGGCCCCCCAGACACGGGCTGTGGCCCCGTAATCACTGCTGGTCCCTCTGCTGCCACCAGTGAGCTGCGGGCGTCACCTGCACCCTCTCAGGTCACCTGCACCCATGGCTAGTGAGCTGATTCAGATTCGGAAACAGACACAGGGACAGCGTGACCAGCCGCGGGCCACAGGGGCTCCTCCCAAGTCGTAGCACCCACTATGGCCAGCCCATTACGTGCACCCTGTGGGTGGCCCCTCAGAAAGGGACTAGGGGCTCCGGCCCTGCAATTGGCTCTGGCTAGCCAGGGAGGAGGGCTCACAAGTGGGGTTTGCTGAAATGGGCTCACTTACTACTCCCCCCGCGGGCCTACAGGCCAGTGACACCTTCCACCAACCAACCAGGTTCTGCCACCCCTGCTCACACCCCTCC
>NW_006295816.1:3087378-3087918 GCF_000327345.1 Myotis davidii
ACCCCCAGTTCTCAGGCTCCTCTGCCTCGGACAGGAGCTTAACAAACACAGGCGGAGCCACTGAATCACTCGCCCTGTGATCTCCCCTCCCCTGGACCCAGGGCAGCTGCCCCTCTCAGCGCCACAGCCGTGCCAGGTTCACAGATTAACAAGAGGCAGCCCAGGGCCCTCAAGGCTCCCACTTCCCTGCCTGTGAGCTCACTGGCACCGGCATCCAGTCGGTGCTCAATCAGTGCACTTCTACACGATGACCCGGGGGGTCACAGGTCGCCCCGCACCTGGTGCCCACAGCCTGTGGCCTGGCAGAGCTTCCAGGGCTAAGCATTCAGTAGGTACTGAACTGAGACTCAGGGACTGACAGGGGGCAAGACCAGCAGGGGAAGACGGATGCTGTGGCTTCACGAGGAGCCGTGTGGTCTGACCTTGAGATTGGGGGCAGAAGGCGGGCAGAGATGGGCCTCTAGTGGTGGCACACCAGGATATGGGCAACGCCTGGCCCCCAACCCACTCCTGTGAGATCCAAAGTGAAACCACGACCGC
>NW_006295816.1:3087969-3090428 GCF_000327345.1 Myotis davidii
TTGTTTGCCTCCTGGGTGTGGCTGAGCAGTGGGGGGCTGGCGCTGGGTCCTGTCCCGCTGCGTCCTATGAGGCTTGGGCCCCCACTCCCTCCTCGTGAAGTGGGGAATAACGGTCCCCCCTTACACCCTGCCCCGCCCCCTCCCCAGACACAGAGGGGCTTTCAAGGAGAAAGGCATCCACAAGCCAGACTCAGCCCCTGGGAATCTGGGGTCCCTCCACGCCCCTCCCTCCCTGGGGTCAGCACAGATGCTGAGGCAGCACCACAGCGGGGGAGGGGGTCCTCCCGGGCAGCCCCAGCCCCTCCCCGAGGCCTCCGCTTCCTTCCTTCCTCCCAGCCAGGCACCTAGTTTTGGTTCCCAGTAAGCGGATGAGGCGGGGAAGCCTCCCACTTCCTGTTATTAAAGCCAGCCCAGCCCAGCTGACACCCAAACGCCCTCACCGGACACGGCCAGGGAAGACTGCCCTGGCCACCCTCCCTGCCACCAGAGGCGGGCAGAAGCCCGGGTCTCCATTCACTGGTCCCTTCCCCACTCCCTGGGTGAGGGGGGCCGGGGAAGACGACCCCCAGTCCAGCAGCCTCCAGCTGGCTGAGGAAGCAGGATGCGGGGGTCAGAGCTAAGGCAGCTCATAGAGACCAAGTCAGCTGAGGCTGGGCTGTAGGAGGCTCTAAGCCACACAGCAGAACACGCTGCTCTAGGGGCAGCCTCCCCCACATTCTCTCTACACCCCCTTTATCCGGGGGGCATCTGGGCACCACCAAGGTGCTCTGGGTCCCCACATTCCAACAGCTGCCTGTGGGGGGTAGGCCTCTGGCCCCAGACCACCCCCTGAACTCCCTCAGGTGTACAGTAGAGCCCACGGAGGCACCGTGACAGCCCCAGCCTGCAGACACGTGTGCTGGGGCGTGAGGCAGAGCCAGCGAGACCCGTGGGAGGTCTGAGAGCTGTGATGTTCCAGCTCGTTCAGCCCGAAACAGCAGCCAGAAAGGCCAGGCTGGGCAGGAGGGGCCTGAGGTGCCAGAGACCCAGGGACTGCTCAGACTTGGGGGCCTCAGTGACTCACTGTGGGCACAGGTACACCCATGGGCACACGCTGGCACATGCCGGGCACACACAGGCCTCGGCAGGCCCAGAGGTACCCAGTCAGGCGTGGCTACACCCAGAGTCCTGTGCACATCTTGCCGCGCCTGCCCACCCTCCCCACCCAGAGCGCGGCAGCACCTACCGATGAAGCTGATGGCCTCGGGGAAGAACTGGGACAGGTTCTGGCTCCAGTGGTCGGAGATGGGGATCTGCTTGTAGGTGAACTCGCCGCCGTGCTCGAAGGCGTTGGGCAGGTTGGGCGTGACGTTGAGGATGTACTTGATGCCGTACTTGCCGAGCACGTCCAGGTTGGTGGAGTCCTTGGCGCAGCCGAGGTAGAGGTAGGGCAGGATCTGGACGGGGAAGGCCGGCTGGCTGGACGGCACAGGACTGCCGTCCGACTCGGTGGCGCTGCTGGGCAGCTCCCGGTCCGACTCTCCGTCCGAGCAGTCAGAGCTGATGCGCAGGCCGCCCAGGCCCAGCACGGAGGTGGGCGGCGAGCTGCTGGGCGAGGACGAGCTGTCCACGTTGGTCTCGCAGTGCTCCGAGTACTCCGTCTGGAACTTGTTGAAACCACCTGTGGCCGGGGCAAGGCAGGCCTGGGTGAGAGGCTGGCCAGGCCCCTGGCCAGCGCCCCGGCCCCAACGGGGGCCGCACAAGACCAATGACAGTCAGGGATCCCCGTGTCAAGCACCATCACAACAGCCAACATGGGCCGTGCCCATCAGTCACACATGTACCGTCTCCTGTTTTCCCCACATCTGTCCTATGACCCACTTCACAGATGAGGAAACTGAGGCCCCAGAAGGGGAAGTAACAGGCCTGAGCTCCAAACCCTTACTCATTAGTTCAGGGCCCCGCCATACCACCAGCGTTCGGGCCCTGAGCACAGGCCCCAGCTCCTCCCTCCTCTGCAGCTCCTCTGCGCACCCGGCCGGGTCTGCCCGCTAACGGCTAAGTGTCAGCGAAAGCGACAGCCCATCTCAGGCCCGCACCCAGCACCGGTGGGTCTGCAAACCGCTTGTGGATAGGACTGCAGAGGCCAGAGCTGTCGGGGTGAGAAGCAAAGAGGCCTGCGCCTCGGATTGGGAGTCCAGAGCTTGCCCCCACCCCCAACCAGAGTCTGCATTGGCCGGTCATTTCCCCCCAAGGGGCAGATTCATGAGGCCCCAGCTCCACCGCTCCAAAACCCTCCCTCAGAACACAAGACCCCCCTCGCCTTGGATCCAGGGAGGGGGAGGGCCACCAGGGCTTTACAGGGAGGAGAGATGGGGAGCGTCTGCAGCAAGGCACGGGCCCTGCGCCGGCCTCCCCTCCCTCCCGCCTGCCCGCCTGCTGCCAGCGAGAGGCCATTTTGGAATGTTAATTGGAAACAC
>NW_006295816.1:3090624-3090892 GCF_000327345.1 Myotis davidii
GCGGGAAGGCTTAGTCCCCCAACCCAATGTCCCTGTGCCCGCGGGCGGCGATGGTGCCCCGGTTCCTGTGCTGACCCTGGCCTTCCAGGGACACGCATTCCAGGCCGGAGGAGCGAAGTTGGGTGCCCTCTCGCCTTTGAGGGTCAGGATGGGTCCCTCCCTCCTCCGAGGGGCTCGGCTGGGAGCTGGGCGCTGCTATGGCGCCAACAACAGTTAAAAGGAAAGCCCAGGCGGGGGAAAGTTTGTTCAGTCCGAATCGGACCCAGAA
>NW_006295816.1:3091429-3096257 GCF_000327345.1 Myotis davidii
GCTCTTGAAGCACACACATTATTATTTGCTTACACCTTTAACTTCTAAGGTGTAAACACCTGGAAGTCAACAGTTGTGTCTGATTCCACATTGTTATTCTCAATGCCCAGTACAACACCTGACACATGTATGGGCTTAATGCTTGTGAAGGGAGTTGAAATATCACACATACAAAACTAGGAGCTAGATACTTGATTTAAAGATGATTTTAATAAAGATCAGAAAATGAAGTTACCAAGAGAGTCCAAGTCACAAAGAGGTCATATGTATGAAGGAGCCGCGGTCTCGCCTGGCCCGGAACCGGCTCTGACCCGCGTAGAGGGCCCGGCTTAGACGCCCTTCTGGGTCCTCTATACCCGCGCTCCCCACCCTACAGGGCTCCACGGTGAAGGGCTTCCTTCAGGGCGTCCTGCGCCTGGCACCCCGTCTCCACAGGAACAGAAGTAGAGTCCCCCGGGGAGGGGGCGGTCACGCTGAGCCCACCTCCCCTCTTCCTGTCAATCCCACTCATTCATTCTCGAAATGAGTTCATTTTATAAGGGGAAGCTGACCGCCTACTACGTGCCAGGCAGTGTGCTTACGGTCACCGTTCCAGGTGACTGCACGGTCCCTGTGATGGCCACAGGCTTCGAGACCTGAGACAGGTCTCACCCCACCAGGCCTGACCGGGAATCTGCACCTCGACAGCTGGCGGAGCAGGACGGCCCGGGCCGCGCCACCCGCGGAGGGCGAGGGTGGAGAAATCCTGAAAGGACCAGCCCTCGGAGGAGACGGCGAGCCCTTTAAGAAAGCTTTCCAAGCAGAGTGGTGACAGGCGCCGAGCGAAGCGCCACGTGACTTTTGCTCTGGGGCGGGTGGGCGAGGGAGCGTCCTTTATTACCGGCTCCTCTCCTAACCCAACGCACCAATCAGCTTTCATGGTGGGCGGGAGCGCGTCGCGCAGATGGCCAATCGCGGCCAAGGGAGAGCGTGGTGGGAGGGAGGCGGGGCCTGCCGGGTTGCACCCCGCGCGGGAAGTGGGCGGGGCCTCCGGGAGCGGGCCGGCCCGTTTGCTGGCGGGCGGAGCGGGGCGGAGGCGGTGAATGGAGCCGCAGGTAGCGCTGGAACAAAGCGGCTCGACCTGAGCGGCGCGCGTGCGCAGGGACCGTCACGCTTTTCCTGCGGAGTCAGGCTTGTCTGCCCGTGTAGGAAGCTCGCGGACGACCCGTGCCAGCGGTACTCAACCTGTGGGTCGCGACCCTTTTGGGGTTCCAACGACCCTTATCACAGGGGTCGCCTAAGACCATCGGAAAACACATAATTACATATTGTTTTTGTGATTAATCACTATGCTTCAATTATGTTCAATTTGTCACAACGAAATTGGGGGTCACCACAACATGAGGAACTGTATTAAAGGGTCGCAGCATTAGGAAGGTTGCGAACCACTGGTAGACCGTCCCCTGCCTGGCACAGCGCCCCCACCTCCTTCGGGTCACCCCTCCCGCTCCGAGGCCAGTGGGCTCACAGCCACCGGCCTCCACCCCAAGCTGGAGAGAGTCGGGGCTGCCAGGGGTGGGCCCGAGGCGCTGAGATCTGCCTCTGTAGCCGGGAGGGTTGAGCTTTCCGCTGACCTGAAGGCACCGAGATGGCCCTGGAGTAGTCCCCGCTCCCCGTCTTCCCTGCGAAGGATGGTCTCCCGGGAGGGCTTCACCATCCTTCTGGGCTGTATGGCACAGGAGCAGGGGCCTCTGCCACAGTCACAGCCCCAGGAACCCACAGCATTACAGTCAAAGACACTCTATCACCCAGGGCTGTGCTGGGCTGCTGGGCGGACCACCTCCCTGGGGTCCTAGGACCTGTGGGAAGAGCTTCCAGGGCCTGAGAGGCCGGGACCCAGATTCTGCCCTGCCCTTTGCTGCCCGGTTGTGTGGTTGTCACCTCTCTGGGCCTGGGTTTTGCAGATGTAGCAGGGCGCTGGCCAGTCCGGCACAAACCTATCTGTTAGGGAGGGTGCCTCTCCCAGGGCAGGGCAGGTGCTCGCTGGTGGTCAGGGATGGAGGCAGCACTCAGAAAGGAGTTCTGAGGACCCACGGGGCGGGAGGGACCTGCTGGCCAGAGAATCGTTCAGGGTTGAGGAACTTCCCTGCAGCAGTACCGGAGGAGGGACTGGCCAGTGCTCTCACTAGTGGGGGCACAACTGAAATGACCTCCCCTGCATGAGGGAGAATCGCCTGGAGAGAGGAAAGGAATTCCTAGCACCCTCACATTGGCTGCCACGGCTCCTGTCTCCCCCTCTGCGCTCCTCCAGTGGGGCAGACACCCTGGAGGAGACCTGTGTGGAGCTGAAAGAGCTCCCAGGGGCAGGATGAAAAGAGGGGCAGGGTTGGCTGCGTGCAGGAGTGAGAGCATATGGGAGGGGTGGCAGTGGGAGCACAGGCATGGAGGAGGATGACCATGGCCACGTGCGGGGTGCTGGGCCCCCATCACGGGGTTCCTGAGCCGAAGCCCAGCCTCCAGCCTCGAACAGCAGGACAAGTGCATAGGATGGGTCAGGGGCTGCTCCTGGGTGAGTGGGGCAGGGCTGGGGGGACCCAGAACCCTCTGATGTACAAGGCCCAGAGCCCAGCAGGAGCCGGCCCAGGGTCAGACAGCAAGAGGCTAGCATTGGCCCTGCCCAGGGACTTGCCCTGCTACTGCGAGCCTCCCTCCGGATGCTGGGAGAGGGAACCTGGTGCCAGGGGACCCAAGACAGGCCTCCTCCTCAGGAATGTGGCCTTTCCTGCCCTCAGGGGCAGGCCTCTCTCACCTGCAGCCCCTAGGAGTGGTGCCTGCTCTCCAGGCCCATCCCTCCCCCTGCCGTCTCTGTCGCATCCCTGTCCACCCAGGTGCCAGGCCCGAACCTGAGGCATGTTAGGAGCTGCCCCGAACCACACGGTGAAGGACCGTGCCGGTGGGCGAGGCTTGGCTGTAATGGTGGGATGCTTGATGTGAGCTGAGATATGCACCCCAGACATGTCTGCATGCTTTAGTGACCCGGAGCTGTGTCACCGATAGTTTAAGCATCTTAGAAACAGACACTCCTTTTCCCACTGGTGCCCACGGATCTCGCAGAGATGGGCACCGTGTTTTGAATGGCATATACTGGAGGAGGAGCAGGAGGAAGAGGAAGGGGAGGAGGAGGAAGAGGAGAGGAGAGGAGGGGAGAAGGGTCGGTCAGTCCTTGCCCTCCTACCCTAAGAGGCCAGCACTCAGTGAGGGTGAGCTCCTGCTTGCTTCCCGAGAGCAGCTTTCCGAGAGGCGCTATTTCCCCTCCCACGGTGAGTGTAGAGCAGGGGCTGGGGCTGATGCCAGCCTCTGCCCGGGGCAGCTCCAGGGTCTCGCCAAGAAAAATCAAAGAACAGGACCTGGCAGGAGGGCCGCCAGGGCCAGGAGATTGAGGGCTCCCCCGACTGCCTGGAGGAGGCAAAGGGGGAAGAATGAAGACAGTGCAGATCTTCCCCAAGCACCTGCCCTGGGCCAGGGAGTGTGTAGATCAGTGCGTGGGCCTCACAGCGGGACAGACCAACCTCACTGCTCCCTCTCCCAGCTCCTCACCAGCAGCGACCCCAGGCCCTTGGTCTACCTCCCGACGTGGGTTCCCCCACGACCACTCTCCCACCCACATTCCCCAGCCACCACTCTGCAAAACTTTGTCCCTGCAGACATCACTAGTCAATCCCAGCACTTTCTCTCTTGCTGAGCCATCTGCCGGCCTCAAAACCCTTCTAAGTAGGCACGACCAGTTGATTGACTGTGGTAGACAAGGGATTTCAGACCCAGGTGCTAAGGCCTCAATTCATAGCCAGACCAGCCAAGGCCTCTGTCCCCACCCCCAGCTCACTTCACCCTGACCTGCTGCCTGCTGCGCCCCAGACTCAGCACCTGCCTCCACCACTTCCTCACTCCCTGCCCCCACCTCCGAAATCAGCGTCAGCTCAGGGGCACCGCACACTGCCCCGCCTGACCTCATCCTCCCCGTGGGGCCCCTGTGCCACCCTCTCTACCCACTTAAGGGCAGTTCGGCCTGCAGGGGGCTGGGGTGGGGCACCCAGGCTGCCTCGTGCCCCACCCTCCCTCCACTTCAAGCTCCTGTCGGTACAGGTTCCCCTAAGGGGGCTGGGGCCCCACTGGGTTGGGCGCCTGGCAGGTAAGTCTTGCGAGCAGTGCACGGGCTGACTTGGGACTGATGTCAAGCGGCCTGGTTTCTGTCCTGGTGCCAAGGCCACACCCTGCGTCGCAGTGCCCACCTCCTCCGCCCTGCCTTCACCCCAGTTTCCCCAGGGAGGTGGCAGAGCGGGGCTCGTCTGCTCTACAGATGGGAACGCTGAGGCCCAGGAAGGGAAATTGTCTAACCCCAGGGCCTGGCTCCAGCCCAAGCGGGTTACTCACTTACCCACTGGGCCTGGGCTGAGTCATGGTGGTGGCCCAGGTGATGGGAAGGAAACAAACACAGCGAGTGGGAGGAGGCCTGGGGGAGGGTGGATGCGCCGCCCGGGGTTCCCAGCTCTGAACTTCCCACCACAGGCTCTGGGCGTCCTGGGCAGGCACACACCTGACTGTCTCACGTCATGCTCCCATCAGCCCTGGGAGGGCTGTCACCACCTTTGACAGACGGGGAAACTGAGGCCCCATGGTTATAAATCAAGCTGTGGCAGGGGGCCGGGCTCCAGGCTGAGAACCCGGCGCTGGCTCTCGCCATGGCTCCTGCAGAAGGAGGCCTTGGCACGGCCGCAGGGAGCCCCTGGTTCTACCAGCTGTTCCCATGTCTGGGCCACCATGGCTGGGGGGGGGGAGAGGGCGGGGGCGG
>NW_006295816.1:3096825-3108857 GCF_000327345.1 Myotis davidii
TGAGGGGCTGGGTGTGCACAGCTTAGGTGCGTATGTCAAAGCCCTTCCCAGTCCTTGGGGCCCAGGTGCAAGCTGTCCTCTCCCTGGTCTGTACGCAGCCCAGGCCCCTTACCTCTCCCGGACCCTCTCCCAGCCTCCTCTCCGCTCACGGCTCCATCCTCGCAGTCCGCACTCACGGCAGCCGGAGAGATCAGGGAGAATGCAAATCAGACCTGGCCTTCCCGGCTCCAAAGCCTCACGTGGGTCCCCGCAGAGTCCCCTCTGTGGCCAGCATGGCCCTTGGTCTGCCCTGCCCCTCTCCCCACCTGGGGCTCCTCTGATGGATCGCTGCCCAGCCCAGCCCCTCCATGATCCTGCCTGCTCTCTTCAGGGCCCTTGCACGCAGTGGTCCTCTCTCGAAGCCTCCTAGCTTGTTCCTCCGACTGCCTTTCAGTCCTTCCCTCACCCACCCGTCCCCCAGGGCTGCAGCCTCCTAGGCTCTCATTCGCACACGGTCCTAAGACTTAAGGTGCCGTTGGCTCTCCCCGCCGCATGGGTGGTTCTGCAGCCCCTCACTTGTGCTCCCCCGCGGGCCTCAGCCTGGCCTGCATGACCTGCCCGGACTCGGCAATGAGACGGACGCCCTGTTGCCAGAAGGCCCCACCAGTGAGGGCTCTCCTCTCCATCCCGGAGCCTCCTCCTCCCGCTCAGACTGAGCCCAAACTCCCACCCCCAGGTGGACCCAGAGGCCCTGGAGTCCCAGGCCTGGGTTCCAGTCCTGCACACGCCACCCGGAGGAGGGGCTGGGCTGGGTGGGGGCTCTGACTCTGCAGGGAGCCCCACTTACTGGCACTGAGGCCGTGGAGGGTCAGAGAAGCCCCCGGAGCCGCTGAGCTGGGTCCAGTTTCCTGGGGACTCAGAGGAAGGCCGAGAGAGGGAAAAGGACCAGGCGAGCCAGGTGGGCAGCTTCCCGCCCCCAGACCCAGGTGAAGGCCAGAGCCCTGTGACCTGACATCCCCTCCCCGCTGCAGGCCTCTGGGCAGCACCCCATGAGCCCACATGGACTCTGAGGACGGAGGCCTGGGCTTTGGGGAGCAGGGGTCCTCAGCTGCCTGCCCGCCTGGCCACCAGGTCATTCAGGCCTCCTGTTCCAAGCTTCTGATCCTCCTCACCACCCCCCCCGCCACGCCCCCCTTTGCCAGAAAGGGCCTGGGTCCCCGGTGGCTGAAGCAGGGGTGGGGGCGGGGGAGGCCTGAGGGCATGGCAGGCAGACATGCCAGCCAGGAAAATGGCAAGGGGCTGGGTGGTTGGGGGAGGGCCTGGTTCTGTGGTTCTGTCTTTGCCCAACCAGCCTATGGTTTTGGATCAGGAGGCCAGCGGCTCCCACAGTAAAGCCCGTCCAACTTGTGAGGCTGGGAATTCCCGGGCACCTGGCGGGCGGATGTGCCAGGGCCTGGGCTGGGCCTGCTTAGGGCGGGCCGAGAGGCGGGTGCGGGTCGGTCTCTCTGTCGCTGCCAGGCCTAATTGCCTCATTAGCGTCTGCCTGCTGCCCAGGCCTGTCTGATCCTCACCCACGGCCCACACAGCCCTGTTTTTCAGGAATCCCTCCTCGGAGAGCTGAGGCATCGATGGTGACAGTGATGGTAACCATGTGGCTGTGATGAGGCTGGGAACCGTCCTGGGAGCGGGTGCCTGGTCCGGGGGTGAGGTCGCTGGGTTGAGGCCTCAGAGCCCCGCCTCACCCAGGTTTCCCGGTCAGTGCCAGCGGCCTAGCACCTGCCTGGTGTGCGGCTTTTCTGTTCCCAGGCAAGTCTGGGGACCCTCCTTCCTGGCCTGGCCCCACCCAGCCCTATTCTTGCCACAGGAGCCACACGACCTGGGAGACCCCCTTCCTTTAAGGACAAGGGTCTCCTGGGAGCGAGGGCGGGGGACCAATGAACTCTGACTCAGGAGCCGGGGCCAGCTCTGCCTGAGACCCTAGCCCTGGCTTACGCTGTCTCCCATCAGAGGATAGCACTGCACTGCCCCGCCCCCCCAACCCCTACCCCTGTCTCCAGATGGGGCGGCCCCTGGCCTGAGCCCTCAGGGCAGCGCAGAGCCCAGGGCTGGAGGGGTGCGGAGAGGAGAGGGCAGTTTGGCCCAAGGTAGAGTCCTCCCTAGAAATCTTTCAGGAACCTCAGCCCCTTCCCCCGCCAACCACCAGGCCCAGGCCCAGCCCAGGAGCTCAGGCTGGGGAGCGGGCTGGATCCCCCACAGAGCTGGGGACACAGCCGACGGCCTGCTGTGGAATCGGGTGGCCCCTGGAGGTGCCTTGGCCTCTCCATCCCCAGAGGGGGGCAATACCTCGCCTACCTAACTCCCAGGGTGCAGGGAGCAGGCAGGTTCTACATGGGACTGTCGGGGGTACCGGCTCCTTGGCTTAAGGTACTGGGCTCAGAGCGCCCCCCCGCCCCTCCCCCCGCACTGCAGGTGGCAGGTGGCCTTGGTCTGGTCACCTGCACCAGATGCGGACAAGTGCTGCCACCTGCCAGGCCTGCACTGGCCATAGAGGGACAGTCCTACATGGCCCTCAGATGACCAAGTGAGTGCCGTGTGTGCTGGAACAGGGCTGGGTGAGATGTGGGCGGCTGGGTGGAGATTGGGGAGCTTGACCTAGAGACTTGGTGCTAATACTGACTTGATCACCACTGTCCCCTTCGGGCCTCAGTTTCCTCCTCTATATCATTCAAGAATTCCGTGATGTCCAGCGTCCATAGCTCAGTGGTTGAGCACTGACCTATGAACAAGGAGGTCACAGATCGATTCCCGGTCAGGGCACATACCCTGGGTTGTGGGCTCAATCCTGTGAGGGGCGTGCAGGAGGCAGCTGATCCATGATTCTCTCGCATCATTGATGTTTCTCTCTCTCCCTCTCCCTTCCTCTCTGAAATCAATACAAATATATTAAAAAAAAAAAAAAGACTTGCGTGAGGCAGGAGGAAACATACCAGGTGAGGGGCCCAGCCCTGGGCCGAGCACATGTCCCCTGGCTCAGCCCTCTTGTGCCTGGACAGTGGAGAGAGGCCCTGAGGGCCGGCAATGACCCGCCCTCCACCCCCCAAGGGCAGGCCAGGGAGTGTGGGCAGGTGGGCTCTGAGGAGAGGCTGGCCCGACGGGGACGGACACAAGGACGCGACAGCAGCTGCCCATCTGCAGCTGACGTGGTGGGGGCGGCGCAGGGACACTCCCAACACCTGGGCCTGCCCGTGCAGGTCCCCCCGTGGGGCAAGGCTCTGCTCACAGCCATGTGCCTCTGCCTGTGCCCACGCCTGCCCGCTGAGGAAGGGGCGGGAGGGCCTCAGGCACTGGGCCCTGCGTGGTTAAGCGTGGTTCTACCTCCAACCGTGGCCTCACCAGCCCCGCCTCCCTCCCTTCGCTGTCACCCCATTCCATCCCCACCCTTTGCTCCGACGCAGCAGAAAACCCCCTTCTCTGACCTCAGGGAGCCCTTCCCTCCAGGTTCTGACCCAGGCTTCCTGCCTCTTCAGGGCCTTTCCTACGGCGTTGTCCAAAGTGGGATCCGTGGAACCCCGGCCTGCCAGGTACGCCTCGATGAAAAGGCTCATGTGGTCAGATGTCTGGGAACCACCATGAACTCAGTGGCCCCGGCCGCACAGCGCAGGAGTGTGGTAAAGGCTCTGACAAGTGCTGCAGGCACATCCCTGCCTTTATTTTGTTCATCTGGCGTTTCCCTGACTGCTGACCACAGCAGCGGTTCTCCCACAACCTCTACTCCCGGCTCAGCTCATGGGCCCGTGCCCTCAGCGTGTTCTTCAGGGCAAGTGGCCTTATGTTGCCCGGTAGCTGCTCACGCAAATTTCTCTTCTCTGGACTCCCCTCTGCATTTTCAGATGAGAAGCCGCTCAGAACCCCACAGCCTTCTCTGGCTGTAGCGGCCCGAGGTTTGCTTTTCACAAGGGGTCCCGCTGCCCAGTGGGCTCAGCTGTCCTGCCTGGCCCCGGGGAGGGGGCACGATTAACCGGGTGCGGCAGAGCAGGCTGCAGAGGGGCGAGGGGAGCCGGACCCTGGCCGGGCGTCCCCAGCCAGCTCGTGGCCGTGCCCACCCCCGCTCTCCACTTGGGGGCTGTGGACAGGGCCTCCCCATGTCCAGGCGAGGTGGGTTATGAGCCCGGGAGCCTCCTAATGAGTTCCACATGCAGCGGATGCCTCGGGAGGAAATGGGAAGGGGCTGGGAGGCGGAGGGGGAGGGGCCGGGATTGGAAACATGTGCTTTGGAGGAGGAAGACAGAGGACGAAGGGAGAGGAAAGGGCAGAGGAGGCAAGAGCCCGAAGACTTAATCCCTGGAAGTCCGCCCCCCCCAAGGCTGACCCCAGCCCCCCAGGTCCCTGCAGAAGGCCCAGGTGGTCTGCTTGGTGTGGGGAAACCCCTTAGAAGGCCCAGGCCTCTCCTTCAGGCAGAAGAGCACCCCCCATCCCTGGCTCCGCTTGGCTGGGTTCTGGGCCATTAGGGGCGGGACTGTAGGAGGCGGGGTGGGAGGGCCCATGGCATGAGGAGGCCCTGGCACAGCCTGTCAGCCAGCAGCCATGGCTCATTCATATTCACTGGCTGCCCCCCAGTACCAGAGCTCAGGGTCACCGAGGCCACTGGCTCTGCCAGCCCTAACCCACACCTTTGCCTGCCCGCCCCGCTAGCTGGTGGGCAGGGAGGTCTGGCTTGTGGGCTGGCGGCCCCATCCTCCCTCTGTCCAGTGGGGCCGTGCATGGGCACCCAGATTGGCCTGGCATCTGAAGCCTCCTTAGGGAAAGGCTGTGTGGGTGCCAGGCTGGCGTGTGGGGTGAGGTGCACAGGGGCAGTTAGGAAGTGGAGCCTGAGGGCCTCATGGGGGACAATGGGTCACCCTCGCAGGAGCCCCGGGTTTCTGGCGACATGACCTGTCAGCCTGGAGTGGGCCTTGTAGCCGGCAGGACTCTGAAGCTGGGGCCCTGCCCTTCAGCCCCCCCTCAGCTGCCTCCCAGGTCGTGGTCCGGAGCCCAGCAGAGAGAAAGCCTGCTCGTAGAACTTTGTGCAAATTGAGCAAATCTTCCTGGCATCCCATGTTATGAGCAGGAGGCCGAAGCACAAACCGGTGAGGTTAGAGCATTCTTGGCAGTGGGAATGGCAGGTGCAAAGGCCCTGAGGTTGGAACTGGCCTGCTGTGGCCGGAGGGACATGAGGGGAGTGGCCGGTGGTTGGAGACGGGGGTGGGGATCCAGGAGGTGTCATGGCTGTGGTGGGTGCTGTGGCTGTCATGAGCTGTCCCACAAGCTTTCTTTTTAGTGTGTTTCAGTCTCACAGACTCAGGCACTGTGTGGAGAGCAGTGGGCTCGTCAGGGTCAGGACAGCCACATGGAGGGGATGACAAGGCTGGCCCCACAGCTGTGTGCCCTCTGAGCAGACTTGGGGTTGCCCAGACTCCCTGTGAAAGCCTCCAGAGATGGGGAGGCCACGACCGCCGCACGGCTGAAGGCTCTGACCTGCCCACTGGCAGGTCACCTGCCCGCTCCCCCCCTCTCCAGGACCCCAGCCTCCTCCCCGCCCACTGCTCGCAGGAGCACCTCATAACAGCAGCCGGTCCTAGTGGGGCCGGTAGGGATGGGGGCCTCCTACAGCACCTGCCAGGCCAGTGAGGGCAGCACCCAGCTGGTAGCCACCTGCAGGGGGCTCATCACCACCACTTACCACAAGAACCTGAGGCTCGGAGAGGTCATGCTGTCACGTGGAGGTCACACAGCGGGCCAAAGGCAGGGGCAGAGCTGGAGCCGGAGCCAGCCTCGGCTCCCCACTCAGCTGGAGGCGGCAGCTGCCTCATCTTGTCGCTCAGCTCCCACCTGGACCTCACTAGCCCAGTGGCTCTGACACCCCCACCCCACCAAGGGCTGGGGTGCGGGAGGATGAAACCCTCCCGGGCTGGCTGGGCCCCAGGCCCAGTGCTGAAGGCATGGACATCAGGCACAGGAAACACTGGCTGGGCTTTCCCACGGAGGCAGAGGGCGGGACCTCTGGAAACTCCGGGAGCCAATGGGAATCAGGTGCCTGAGGTCGGGGAGGGAAGCTGGGGGGCAACCGGGGAGGGGTGGTGGGCAGGGTCTCCCACAGTCCTTGCTCCCCAAACCCGGAACGGCGGCAAACAAGGGTGTCCTGGCCTCAGAGGGACTCCTGCAGGGACGCCCCAGGGCCATTTTTGCCGGCTGGGCCCTGGGATGGGGTTGCTGAGGTCTTACTTAGAACGAGCCGTTTCTTCAACAACCTCAATAAAGTCCGTTTTAATTTCCAGATTCATTTGCCTGGTGCACACAGAGGGAGAAATCACAGCCACCACAAGGCCAGCGTGCTTGTCCCTGGACCCGCTGCGTCAGACGGGCCCACAGGCGTCCGTCCGAGTCAGAGAAGACTCAGGCTCACCCACCCAGGATCCACGCCTAGGCTGATGGCGGGAACAGTGGGCACATGGCAGAGAGGACAAGGCCCCGTAAGCCCAGGGAGCCGGGGGGCTTGGGGCCACTCCTCAGGGAGCTGGGCTCTCAGGACGCAACTCCGGAGCAGCAAACCTTTCCAGTGGCTCCTCCCCGGACCCGGACGTGTCCCTCAGGCCTGGGCACTGCGCCGTGTCGACGGGCGTCCACGGCCAGGCGGGGCCTCCAGGGGCGGGCAGAGGCATGACCCTGGGCTTGGGCGGACCCGATTCCTGCAGTTGAACCCCGTTTGTTTACCCGAGTCCCACAGTACAAACCCCGGCCCACCATCCCCCGAATCAACCGGCTCGATTCCACCCCCGATCAGATCACGGTGTCACTCTCTGCATGATTAGCTGCTGGTTCTCCAGGCACTGCTTCAGCTTGTCCTCCGTCAGCGTCAGCCGCTGCTCCAGGATGCAGACCGTCTGCAACACAACGGGGAGCAGGCTCAGGGGGCGCGGCCACCAGCTGACTGGGACCCCACAGACAACCCCGCCGCTGTCCTGGCCAGCTGTCCGCTCTGCCCACCCAGGGTCCTGCCCTCCTGCCCACCCCTCCCGGCTCTGGATGGCTGTTCTCTGATGTGGGCCCCACAGCCCTGTCACTCCCCAGACAACCAAGGGCAGGAACCCCTGGCCCTGGGGCCTGGCGTTTAGACCGGAGTCTGGGGCAGAGCCACCTCCTCACGGGGACCAGCTGTCCATGAACAACCGGACACCAGCCACCACCTTCATTCCAAAGGTGAGGGCCCGGTGCCCACAAACGAAGGCTCCTGCACCGGGGCCACCCACCCCTCAGGCCCGGGACCAGTGCAGGAAGGGGCCACCTTGGGGAGGCTCTAACTCATCTCTGAGCCATTAGCTCCACGGTGACGGGAGGGTGGCGCTGCGCTCACAGCAGTCCTGGAGCCTGAGGTGACAGCACGGGGCCAGCTGTTGGCTTGGCCCACAAGGCCTGTCACTACGATGGCTGCTGGAGGCTGAGCCCTTGCTCCCAGCACGCCCGGCACGATGGCTGGCCTCCAGTGCCCGCAGCTGCTGGGGCTGCGCGTCCTTCGTGGGCCAGGGCGTCTTGCAGACGTGGCCCGGCTGGCGTGGCTCAGTGGTTGAGCATCAACCCATGAACCAGGTCGCCCATTCAATTCCTGGTCAGGGCACACGCCCAGGTTGCAGGCTCGATCCCCAGGGGGGCCGTGCAGGAGGCAGCCGATGGGTGTTTATACGTATCTTTCCCTTCCTCTCTCTCTCGAAATAACAAAATAAGACTCATGGACCCACTCTGGCTCAGGAGTGTCAGCAGAGGGACGTGGGTCTGAGTGCCGGTGTGCTCCCCAGAGGGCCTGCCCCACCTGTCACCGCACCCAGCCCTGCTCAGCCCGACCCCGGCCGGCCACGTCTGCGCCCCCTCTGAGGGAGCCTGTGCATGCCAGGCCCACACCCAGCACTGGCCAGTCCACTGCGGGCAGGCATCGAAACGGCTCAGATAAGAAACAGGACTTTCTATGAATTTTCCGTTTGTGGCTTTCCCAAGAGGTTTCGCCACCTTCCCCGAGGGCTCCGAGAGGCACTGGGCCTCGGTCCAGTCCCTTCGCTTAATGAAGTGCCGAGACCTCTGGGAGGGAGCGTCCCACTCAGGCTGCTGTGAATCCTCCCAGCGCCCACACCCCCGGCCTCAGGGGCCCGCACCCCCGGCCGCAGGGCAGGCCTGAGAAGTGCTGCAGTGGACTGTGAGGCGACCCTCCCCCCCAGAGGCGACCCCCCCCCCCCAAGAGCTGAACTGAGGCGTCACTCGCTCTGAGCCGCGGCGGGGGAGGGTCTGCATCTCGTAAATGTGGCGGAAACAGCCCCCGGCTGGTCCAGACCAACCCGCATTCCTCAAGTTTCCACTGGCTGCTGAGACACTCGGTGAGCCAAGCTTCAGAATCATTCTTCATCCAGACTTTTTCCGACAGCCCCGACTCCAGGCCACAGCGGGGAGCCAGCCTGCCTTTCCTTCCCTGGCCCTCCCTACACAGATCCATTTTCCACACGTGGAGGCAGTGGATGCCAGGCCACAGCGGTGGGGGGGTACTGAGGGAGGCGGTGGGGACCAAAACCAAGATCATGAGCCAGGGGTGTCCAGCATGACCCCCACTCCTGGGAGAGGCCGCCAGGGCGTTGAGGGGAGCGCTGTCCTCTGTCCGCTTTGGGACGGCATTACCAGGTGCGGCTCAAGGTGCGTAGATGCTTCCTCTGACACCTGAGGGGCCTCCGAGTGCAGCACAAAAGTAACTGTTTACTGTTAGTCCCCAGAGAGCCACGGCGAGGCCCAAAGCAGCTGCTGCCACGCCCGTCCTCAGCGGCTGTCGGCATCAGGCCCGACTCCGAGTGGGGAGCACAAGGCAGGGTCTGCGGACCCTGCTCCGGGCCTCCTGGCCTCTTCTCTCTGGGCATGGAGTTTCCAGGAGTCTGCCCACGACGGGCTCAGGGTCCTCGGGGCTCTGGGACTCAGAACAGGGAGCCCCGCTCCCACAGTCCCCCACACCCACCCATGGCTTACATTGGCCAGTCCAGATGCCCTGTGCAGGCCAGGGCCTGGGTGTGGGCCTCTGTTGGCCTCCAAGTAACTGAGGGCGAGCTGCCACTCCTGGCGTGTGTGACAGGGACTCAGGTGTGTGTGGGCGACTCTGGACATCAGGTGCTGGGAGGCCCCGTGGGGTGCAGGGCCGAGCTGTGAGGTGCTCAGGGATGTGGCTGTGGCCAGGATTCTCCCTGGGCTCCCGGGGTGCAGGGAGGGAGTCAGGTGTGCCCTGAGGAGGACCCCAGTCGGGAGAGGAAGCGGCCAAGGCCCTTTATGCCACCCTGTCCCTGTCCAGCCGCGCCATGGCGCTCTCCCTGGGCTGGGCCGCCTTCCCTCTGTGCCCCGCCTCCTCTGGGCCTGTTTCCCAGCCCCCACTGCCTCTCGCCTGTCTTCCTCTGGAGGTGGGTCTGTCCTCATCCTCTGGCAGCTCTTGCTTAGTTCTTACTTCCACTTCCTGTTCAGGCCTCTTTCATGAATGGCTGTTTGGGGTGCAGGGTGTCAGTCTGGCCACGGGAACTGGGCTCCAAGGAAAGCCTGAGCCCCTGGCATGACCTCCTGCTCTGGGGCGGATGCCTGGCTGGCAGCCCTGGAAGGAGAGCTCCGACTGTGATGGGGGTTTGGAGGCCACTGGTCACAAGATCTCATTAAGTTTCCTGAGACATTAAACTTTTAAAATGAAATTCAAATGGTGAGTTAAAAATGACACTCCAAGGTGAGGAGAGGGAAACGCATTCCAAATAAAATATAGCAGGTGCAAAGGCCCTGGGGCAGAGAACATGACCATCTTAGAAGTACCTGCAGATCAGAGGGGTTGAAGAGGGAGGGAATGTGGTGGCCACAGGAAGGTGGAGAGGGCTCCAGGGCTCTCAGTCCAAAGGGACAGGAAAGGGAAGCCTCTACTCCCTGGCCTGCCCCCCAACTCAGGTCTGAGCAGGCGGAGCGAGGGAGGATGGTGTCCTGCAGGCCAGTGGCCAGTTTTTGGAGCGCTGGCTCCGGAGTGAGCTCTGGGGAAGGGGCTTGGCCTGGGACTGACCGGGCTTCCCAGCCCCACCCTCGGCAGTGAGCGAACAGGCACTTCCACGCTGACCAAGGGCACGCCCTCCAAGCCAGGTCCTTCCAGCAGCTGCTCCTCCTCCCACAGCCACGGCCACCACCTCCTGCGTGTGCCCCACGAGCTGATGTAGTGGGAGAACTGGAGCCGTCGCTGCTACAAAGCCTAAGGAGCCAAGGCCACCCACCAGCCCCCTGACATCACCCACCCCACCCGCCTCTCAGGTGCCTGCCACATGCAGCAACGAGACTGGCTCCCATGGCTCCCAGGCCCTGGCGCGGCCACAGGATCGGTCCTGTCTGGGCTGGCTGTGGCAGAGCTGCTGCCCAGGACTGACACATTTTGAGGAAGGAGGACAGAATGATGATCAGCCAGCCACTCTGTCTGCGTCTCTCAGATCTCTGGCCAGGGCCTGACAAAATGCTTCTGCGGGTGCAGCCTGGCTCTCAGCTCCCACTGACCCCTAATCCCGCCCCCACGGGACTTCTCCGCGCCCACATTCTGCTCCAAGCAGGGCCCTGCGTGGGAACCGCCGAGACCCTTAGATTAGCGCTGGTTCTATGGACCAAGTGCCCTTCTGGAGCATGGGCACAAGCGACACAGAGGTGGACAGGGCGGCTGGGCCAGATGACGATAGAGGCACAGGGCCGCCCTCCGTCCACATGCCACCACCTCAAGCACCTGCTGGGCCGGGGGCAGTGGTGAGGGGAACCGAGACTGCCCTGGAAAGTGCCAGGGCCACGTGTGGGCAGAAGCTCAGATTGAGAGAAGTGTGTTGGGCAGAGGCAGTCGCTGGGCAGAAGCCAGGGAGATGGGGAGCTCAGTAGGGGCTGACGGGGGTGAAAACAACACCCCATTCAAGACCCTCCAGCCGCCGTGTCCGGCAGGACACCTCTGCCCCAGCTGGCTCCTCCTGTCTCAGGCGGCCCCCAGTCCCCATCCTGACACCTCGCCTTCCTGGTGATTCCTGGGGCCTCCACATTGCTCTGCCATGTCCTTGCCCTTCTGACAGCTCTGGTATTCGGATGGTGGCATTCACCTGGCACTCAAGGCCTGTGCTGCCTGTGGCTGTGTTCTTCCTGCCCAAATCCTGCCCACCTGGACCCTACTCCAGTCCCCCTGCCCGAGAAGCCCTGCAGGTCGCGGCCCCAGCCTCAGGAGCTTGCTGCACATCCCAGCACATCCCGGTATAGTGCGGCGGTGGGTCCTTGGGAAGTGCTGTCAGGGTGTCTCCTAGTCCCCATCTAGTCATGTCTGGCGAGCCACGGGCTCCAGAACTATAGAGCCAGGGTTCGGATCTGAACCTGACCACTAACTTGCTGAGTGGACTCGGCTTCAGGTCCCTCATCTGTCCACTCATAGGGCACTGTGATCCTGTACTAACAGCCAATATTTACGTGGCACTTGTCTGTGCCAGGCTGGGCACAGGGCTGCAACATGGCCCCCCCACCTCTTAACCTCACGAGGGCTATGGCTGAGCTGGGCTCTTGGGGGAGCTCTGGGCCCCGATGGGGCGTAATGAGGCCCGGAACACGCCAGCTTGTGGTCAGGCCTGGGAGGGCTGGAACCACTGGGGCACGTGTGGTCTGGCTGCTTCTGTGACGGAAAGTTCCCTTTAATCATTTCCAGGCTTGCAGTTGATTTGTGCTCCTCCTAGCCGCCCAACACAGGAGCCAGAAGGGGGTGCACCCAGAGGGACAGAGGGTCCCAGGTGTCCTGGGTCTCGAGGAGAGGGCACAGTCACTCAGCCGCATCACCAGGCACTGGTGCGAGGCCAGAGAAACACCCTGGGGGCAGCCACTGGCTCAACGCCCATCTCGACTGTGCCACACAGAATGCCGAACTTTCCTCTGGTTTCATTGCAAAAATGGGAAAATGTGGAATTAATCTCCCCTGCAGCATGGCTTGACTTCACTAGGATTCTGAAGATCTAAAACAGATGCACAAA
>NW_006295816.1:3109107-3130989 GCF_000327345.1 Myotis davidii
CACAGTCACTCAGCCGCATCACCAGGCACTGGTGCGAGGCCAGAGAAACACCCTGGGGGCAGCCACTGGCTCAACGCCCATCTCGACTGTGCCACACAGAATGCCGAACTTTCCTCTGGTTTCATTGCAAAAATGGGAAAATGTGGAATTAATCTCCCCTGCAGCATGGCTTGACTTCACTAGGATTCTGAAGATCTAAAACAGATGCAATAAAAGGGGCTCTCTCTGCTGGGGGGCCTAGTGAGCTATCAAAACAAAGGGGCTGCTGGGCCCAGCGCCTGCCCGGCTCCGGCTGCTCCAGCTCTGTCGCTCATTGCGTGTCTGTGCTTGTGTGCGTGCACGAGCAGGGCTGGCCCACTGCCTCTCAGCCTCAGCGGGGTGACTATGGTCTCCAGCTCAGGGGCAAAGGCCAGCCCTCCAGCCTCCGGCCGCTGCCTGATGGCAGCAGCACAGGGCAGGTTTCCTTGCTCCCCACTGGCCTGCTCCCAGCCCAGCTCCCTCCACAATAGGTGCACGCTGAGTGCTGAGTGCCTGAGCCCTGGGGACAGAGGGCAGGCCCTGAACCAGCTGCCCAGGCCCAAAGGCAGCCCTCATCGGGCGAGCCCGCCTGGCTGGGGAAGAATACGCCCCCAGCTGGGGTCTGGGACCTGGCGGGCTGGAGAGGAGACACCGGCGGGCAGGCTGGAGGGGCCCCGCCAGCTGGCCTGGGAGGGAGGAAACTCCTGGCCTCCGCAGGAAGGGGGTGCACCCTGGGGGGCAGGAGTCCAGGAAGTGCTGTTCCTCCCCTCGTGCTGACGCCTGACACGCTCCCTTGCCCAGGATCTCACAGCTGCTGCACAGAAAACCGATTCCTCCTCTAAAGCAATTCCTCCTCATCTCTCTGGGCTCAACAACTGTCTTTTTAACGGGCCCCTTTGCCCCACAGTCTGCTGCTAACAACACACAACGAGCCTGTCCCTGGAGCCCCACGTGATCTCAGGGCACAGGGCTTCTCTGCGTGCTTGCATCCCAGCCCCACCTCTGCGGAGGTCAGCTCTGTGGGAAGCAGCAGACGCCATCTTCTATTGCGGATTAGCCACGGGATTAGGGAACCCTGACTAATGTACCTTCCTCATGGCCTCACAGCAGGTCCTTTTAAATAAACAAAGGCTTTTCCACATCATCCCCACAGGAGAAGCTATAAAAGTGGGTTCACTGCCCCCACCCTAGAAAACTGGATGCTCCGGGGCCCGTGGGGCACTGTGCACCAGGAGGACCCGAGCCCCATGCCGCCGACACTGGCTGCATTCAAGCTCCTCTCTGTGTCAGCCGCACGCAGGCCCCCAGGGAGCCAAGTGCCTGATGGCAGGCCCCAGGGTGTGGGGCGCTGGTCACTGCTCAGCCACAGGCTCTGCTGTGCTCTGACGCCAAGGCGAGTCCCAGCAGGGCTGCGCACGCGGGAACCTTGGCCGTGGCCACCTCTGCATCTGATCTTCAGAGGCTGACCTGTCCAACCATCCGTATCGAGGCTTCCTTTTCTAGGACCTCATAAAACACAACGGTCCTGAGTCAGAGACACGCGTGGTGGCTCCTTGGACCTGGGAGAGGTGGCGCAGCAGACGGGCCAGGCTGTGACCCCGTGAACCATTGGCGGGAAACGGCCTGCCGTGGCCAGTTTTCTGGACACACCAGCTGGGCCCAGACAGCTCTCCCAAACGCCATGTCCTCCCACGTTCAAAGCTCCCTTCTGCTGCTTCTCCATCCAGCTGTGGCTACTGTGGGTCAGGCCAGCCTGGACAGCCCTCTGCAGAGCAGGGAGGTGGCAGGCCCGCCCGTAGCTGTCCCCCGGACCAGCTCAGAGCCATGCAGGTCCGCTTGGGGCTGCCTGTCTCACCACAGTACTCACACAGCCCCTTCCCATGCCTGGGCTTGGCCATTCCTTGGAGGGCATGGGGGTCCCAGGAGAGCGAGAGCGAATCTCCTGGAGTCCCCGCTCCCCTCCTCCCTGCCGCCCTCCTCCTCCCGCACGGAGCCTGCTGGGGCCGCACAGGAGAATCTCAGAGACGCCTGACCATTCCCAGGGCCCAGAGGTAATGGCAGCCATCGCCAGCCCATCAGGCGGGCGGGGCCGTTGCGCTGCAGCTTGTCCGGGAGGGGGGCTGTCACAACGCAGATGATGGAAGACAGAGCTGCCACCCAGCCCCCAGCACTTCTGCATGTGCAAAGCCAGGGGAGCCTGTGGACAAACTGCCACAAAGAGCCAGGGCTGGGACCCGCTGGAGTCAGACGCCGAGTCCCTGCTCCCGGAGCAGCTCTGACAGGGGAGTCTCTCCTGACTGAGACTCTGCCTGAGGCTCCGTGCGGGAGGAGGACGGCCGGGCCAGGCCGGGCAGGTGGCCACATGTGCTCATGTGGAGGCCGCTCCTGTGCGAACAGCACCCACCACCCTGCCTGTGACATGCCGCCTGCAAGTGAGGCAGAGTCTGCACACACACGCACACACAGGACATGGGGACCATGGGGGGCAGGGGGTGGATGACTCACGCTATCCCTTCCCAACAAGCTGGTCTGGGCACACCTGGAGGACTGAGCAAGGCCACCTTCCACCAGCGTGGACGAGACGCCTCGCCTGAGTAGCCCATCAAATAGGGAACTGCCAGGACCATGGGGGTGGGGAGGGGGGTCATGGTGTCTCGAAGCAAACGGGCCACCCTCGCCAACTCCCGGAGCCAGCTTCTCAGTTACGACCATTCCAACTGCTAACACGTAACGAGCCTTCCACGCGCACCCCAAACACAGCAACGAGCATTTTTAGCGTTTTACTCCTCTGGATCCAAGGGCGCTATTTTTAACCATCTTTTCAGACTTTGAAGTTCCGAAGTCTGTCCTCCGAGGTCCTAATGGAGTCCCGGCCCCTCCCTCGACAAGGCTGCAGAGAGCACGTGGCAGCGCAGCTCTGACAGGACAGGTCGGGGGGGCCTGTTCAGTCTCAGCGCCTGCTCCCCTCCGGGCACGGGCCTTCTCAGGCTTACAGGCTCCAGATGTCTGACGATGAGCGCAGGCCCGCCCACCCACCGACGCCACCGACACCAGCCTTGCCCTCCTGCCCTTCCTTCCATGGGCCCAGGTGTGCAGTCCCAGCTGGGACACTGGGACACGCTGGGGGCCGTGTGACACAAGGGGGCTTCCTCCCTCGCTCCAGGCCCAGAGGCAGGAATGAGGCCGTGGCCCTGTGTCCATTTCGTCACAGACTCAGGGTCCTTTGCGTCCCTCCCACACCCTCACTCTACCCAAGCTGAACCGAGAGAGAGGGGTCTGCACCCGAAGCCAAGGGGGGAAGGGGCCTGAGGGCCTTTAAACCTTGCCTTGTCCACCCCCACCCCTACCTGCCCCACACCTGCCACGCGGGGCTTGGCTCGTGGCCTGGACGTGCTCAGGGCCCCCAGCCTGCAGGCGGGCTGCTCCCTCGGCCAGGGCCCTGTACTGAAGCTACTGCCCTACAGGCTGTTAGGAGCTGCCGGACCACGCACGCTCCACGGGGCGGGCCCGCGTCTGTCCTGTGATGAGGGTGGTCAGGGCCACAGCGCGCCAGGGCCAGGCACAGGCCAACACCTCCCACGGGCTCACCTCCTTCAATGCTCACCACGAACACGGGAGGCAGAGCCCACGACCACGCCCCTCACAGACACCCAGGTGGCTCCGAGGGTGAGGGCAGTGCCAGTTCGAACCAGAGCCGGGGCTCCCCGCCTTGACTGCGGCCGCGTGCGGACGTGACGGTGGCGTGGCCTACCTGAGTGAGGACGTCCAGCTGGCCCACGATGTGCTCCAGCGTGCTGGTCAGCGCCTGCGGCGTGCTGGCGGGCTCCCTCGGCACGCTCTGCACCGACTCCTGGCTCCTGGCTCTGCCCGGGATGTGGAAGTCCACTTCCGGCTAAAGACAACGAAAGGAGGGGAGCCCTCAGTCCTGGCTGAGCGTGGAGGGAACACTGAGTGTGGGTCGCCCGTCCGAAGGGCTGGGACCACCACCAGCAAACGGAGGAATGAATCCCAATGTTCAGGAGGAACGGCCACAGGCGGGACCCCACCGCGGGCACACCCTCTGTTGCCTCCCCTTCTGAGCAGCGACCACCAATGAGGAGGCTGAGGGGCAGGAGGGGAGCAGGTGGGCCGGAGAGCGACCTCAGGCGCTGGAGGCCCTGGGCTGCTCCTGACAGGGCTGGGGTTTCTGCCGAAGATCCTTCAGACCCCAAATGCAGAAGACGTCATTCCCCAAGCCCACACACTTGGGCAAGTGGCTTTAGGAGACTCGTGCCGGTCCACGGGGTGGCCCCCGAGCCACTGTCCCATGGACACAGCAGTCGGTCCCCAGTTTGGTCTGGGAACCCACAGTCCCTCTGTGGACTTGCCCCCTGTGGGAGGGATGTGCTCGATGAGGCTCACCCTCTCGGCTGCCCCAGCAACCCACTGAGGCAGCCATGCTGGGCTCGGGGGCATCCAAACGCTACCACGTCAGGACGCTTGGCCAGTCCTCCAGGGCTCCGCCACCTTAGGAAGCAAACTCCAGTCCCCGACAAGGCGCCCTGCGCGGGCCTGCCTCGTCCCGCAGCTCCCCTCTGCCTCTGCACCCTCACACCCAGCTCTGAGGGCCTCTGCGTGGGGAGGGCCCACAGCCCCTCCCCTGCTCTGAGCAGGCCTCCTCCATCCCTTTGCAGCCCTGCACTCCGGATCAGAAGCCCTCTGAGCTCCTGCACACCTGGGCCGCCCCCCACCCCCCTGGCGCTACCTCTCAGGGCCAGGACATGGAGCAGGAGGCAGCGATGCCGGCCTGCCGACGGCCTGTCACCCACCGTGTGTGTCCCTCTCCGTCTCCTGCCAGCTCTCGTCACTCCTCTGCCCTCTAACCCAGCACAGCCCTGGGCTCCAAGCTGGCCAACTGCCCATACACCACGGAGCCCCGGCGACCTGCGTGTTTTCCTTTATTAGGAACGCCTCCTAACCTCATAGATAACAAACTCTTGAGAGCATATGGATTTGAACTTGGAAAATGCAGGCCCTGGTGGTTCATGAGAACTTAAATGTGAGACACAAGCCAGAGGGATTCTTGAAAACAGAGGGGCACTGTGTCCAACACCCGCGACCTGCATGCCCGCGAGGGCGCTGTGCCACGCAGCGAGACCTCAGCCCACGGGGCTGGGCCATTCCCGCCTCCAGGGGTCGGTGCACTCAGACCTGAACACCAGGCGTCATCCCAGAAGCCTCGATGGGCCTTCACCTCAGCCACGGCCCTCAGACCCAGGCGGTTTCCCAGGAAGAGCCTGGCGACATGCGAGCTCATACTGACAGGCCACGGGGCCTGCACCTTCTTGCCTGTGAAATGGGGGGGCCCTGCCTCCGGGCTGGGCTGTGAGCCGTGCTCATCTTCAGGCACAACAGGCTGGGCCACCACGCCCGGGGCCCAAGTCCCGTTACGAGGCCCGTGGCTCCCTCAGGAAGGGCCACGAGAGGGAGTGGGAGCTGTCCCCTTGCACCGACAGCTGGTGTCTGCGAGGAGTGCAGGCGGCACTCGCTGCGTGGGGAGGAGTGAAGTTCTGAGTGTTTCGGCAGAACGGCCCAGAACCCGCCGCACTGGTTGCTGGAGGCACAGTGGGGGGACGATAGGAGTGGGTGGGGTGGGGGGGCAGCCTGCGGGAACCACGTTCCCATCTACTCCGAGCTTTCACAACAAAGGAAACTGAGGCTCAGACAGGACATGGCTGTGGGGAGGCACCAGCCTCAAGCCTCACTCCCAAGTCCCAGAGCCTGCAGCTGGCTTCTCCTCTGACCACGCCACCCCGTCCCCGCCTCCCCTTCAGCGGGACTCGGCCTGTCTCTGCTTCCCGTCCACGCTCAGCAGACACCACAGCCTGAGCGCAGGCCGCCTGCACGGGAAGAGGCACTCGCTGCTGTGAACTTGCCAGCGACGGGGCACGATGCACACACGTCACCTCGTTCCACCTGTCCAAGGGCCCCTCACAGCAGGCATCGGGATCCGTATTTTTCAGGTGGGGAAGCAGGCTCAGGGAGGGTGAATAACTTGCTCTAAGTCACCCAGGAAATGACAGCTGGGGTCCGAATCCCAAATACAGGCAGTTCCTGAACACCAGGCAGTTTTGCTTCCATGGGCCCAGCTGCTCTTACACCCAGCCCCTGGGTCTAACACTCTGGGTCACTGCCCCCCCCGGCCCTCCTAGAATGCCAGCCAGGCACAGGGCTGAGCACAGCACAGGCCCTCCACGAACACTCACACTTCCAACAGCCAAGCCCCCCAGCAGCGTGCCTGTGCGGTGACACCTCCCAGGCAAAGGGCCCCGCAGCCCCGCAGCCCGCCAGGAGCGTGGCCTCGCACCTGCACTCCAGCACCGAGATGTGGCACTTCCCCAAGAGCTTAGCAAATACGAGATAAAGCAGAGATGAGATGGCGGGCAAGAGTGGGAAGACACCCTATCAGGGAAACTGCATCGGCACCCTGTTGAACGTCAAAGGGTAGGAGGGGCCTTGCCCGGTGGCGCCTGTCACGACTAAAATCCCACGAACCCACGTGCACACACCTGTGGAGCTGCAGTGACAGGCAGAGGAAGGCGAGGGTGTGCTACTCCGCGAGGAGTGGCCAATACTGGTAACAACACAGGTGAGCCTCAAAGGGGAAAGGAGCAGACCCAGAGACCTACCCGTGTGACCTGCGTACACGCGCTGGAAACGCACACTGGCCTGGGACAGCAGGAGCTGCCGCGGCTGCAGAGGGGCCGTGGATGGGCCACAGCAGGCACGAGGGAACTTTGGAGATGGAGTCACTCTACACCCGACATGTGGTGATCACATGCCTATGTGCTCACTTTTTAACATGGCGGCTGTGACTCTTCACATGTTATTAAGCCTGGCTTTCCAAAAAATGCAGTTACAACTGAAACGCCCCTGGGAGCCCGATCTGCCGGCCACATGACAGTACACGACACCGCCCGCTGCCACTCTGTACCGAGTGCCCATGACCTCTTCACACCCAGCACCAGTGGGCAAGGCCCACGCTGAGGTCCACACGGGCCTGGGGTACAGCTTCCCAAAGCAGAGCCAGCGGCACACTTCAGAGCTTCTGATTCCCAAAGCCTCGCCCCCCAGTTGTCAGGGGAGGAGGTGTCCCGGGAGGATGTCCCAGCAGGGGCTGTCCGGTCTGTGGACGTCAGGCCTCAGCCGCTTAGGGGCCACACACCTGGCCAGCAGCCAGGAGCGGCCGGAGCTTCCCATGGAGGTGCCATGAGCTGACCGGACAGAACCCCTCTGGCGGGTGGGTGGTAATTAACACCTGCCCCAGGCAGAAACGGCTCTTCTCTTAATCCCTCGCCCTGCCCAGCCGCTCCAGAAACAAGCTCTGTACCAGGCACAGGTCCACAGCTTGAGTGTGGGACACGGAGAGGACAGGGAGGGGCCCAGGCCCGAGATCTGGGCCGTCTCACTGGTGCCACCTCCTTTAGAGACCAGGCGGGGAGGGCCTGGCCACTGCCCACTTAGAACACCAAAGCAGGTCACTCTTGCCAAAGCAGAACAGGAAGGACACACACACACACACACACACACACACACCCCTCCCATGATGGGACCTTTTCCACGGAGTCTTTCGACCCGTCAGTCTAAGCGCGGCGCAGAGGTTCGAGGCCAGAACTTTCTCAGTCGGCACCCCGGGCCCGGGCCCTTGGCAATCGCCCTCATGGAAAGTTAATAGCACCCGCTGGCCGCCTCCCTGCTCACTCCTCGGGCCCTGGCGAGGGAGCGGGGTGCAGAGCACTCACTTGGGCTCCCCCTCACCTCCAGCGTCTCACAGAAAACACACGGCTCTTTTCTCAACTCTGAGCTCAAAGGAACACTGGTGCTGTAGCCCCACAGACTTGTGGACTAGATTCACGGCAGCCTTGTTTGCCCTGTAATTAGGGTTCCCGCCTGGAGTCCAACAAGAGGAAACTTCTGGTTCTAAACATAACCCTGAACCCAAGACGGATTCTGGTTTCTTTAAACCTTCAACTTGTTTGGCGACCTTGCTTGTGCCCTCCGGAGCCAGCCTGCTGGCTGAGCGAGTGCACAGATGTGCAGGGTGCTTCCCGCGGACCACCACCTGTTCTGTGAGGGCGGCCCTTGCCCGGCTCAGTTACACACATGCCCGAGGGCACTGCCGCTGGCGCTAAGCACCTCGGTCCCCCATCGAGGCTGAGGTTGCCACACTAGGAGCTCAAGGCTTCTGATCAGGCCCATGTGTTGACTGTAGGTTTTTTGAAAAATTAAACCCCTTTAAACTAATGTTAGGCTTAGGAAAAAGCTGCAAAAAGTGGTAAAGAATTGTCATCTATTCTTCCCCCAGGTTCCCCCAGTTTTTTAAAAAAATATGTTTTTATCGATTTCAGAGGGAGAGGGAGAAAGGGATAGAAGTCAACGATGAGAGAGAATCATTGATCGGCTGCCTCCCGCACGCACCCTACTGAGGATTGAGCCCACAACCCGGGCATGTGTTCCGACCAGGAATAGAACCGTGACCTCCTGGTTCATAGGCTGATGCTCAGCCACTGAGCCGCACTGGCTGGGCAGGTGTGCCCAGTATTAACATCTCACATAACCATCAGGATAATGGTCACCTAGGAAATCAACCCCGGGTCAATGGCATCAGCCAAACCGAGGGCCCCACTGGACTCCCCCAGCTTTCCTACGAACGACCTTGGATCCCACTGGCCCAGAACCCGACCAGGCCCTCAGGCCACGCTCAGTGGCTTCTCCTCCGCTTGCTGCAATGTCAGTTCCTCCATGACCTTGTAATGTGACCTTGGCACTTTGGGAGAGTACTGATCAGATGTATGGCCCCATGTCCCTTCATTTGGGTCTGCCTGGCGTTTTCTCACAAGTGGGGTGAGGTCATGCGTGGTTGCCTGGACACCACGGAGGCGGCTCGTGCCAACAGGGCTAGCTCTGTGTGGCGCTGACCTGACAGGGGCGCTGACCTCTGCGGTGACCCCCTGCTGGGTCACACCTCTGTGTGGTTCCTTCAGGGACTGTGGCTCAGGAGGGGAGTGTGCGGCTGCCCCCCAGAGGAGGCCTCTCACGAAGATGAGCAGCAGAGCGGCCTCTCTGGGAGACGCGGAGGGGAGCTCTCGGGGACAGAGAGGAGCGTTGGCGTTTATTTATAGACCCACTTGAAGACAGCTCAGTGGAACTGCTGGAGTTGAACTGTTAAAACCTCGGGAACAAAGGCTGGCTATTTTAAACTCTCCTTGCACTTAGTTCAATGGAGAGCGATAGAGGCACTGACCGCACCGGGCATTGCTCCCAAGCTTGGCAGTTCCTATTTTGTGCAGCATCTCAGGACGTGAGCAAAGCCTGCCAAGGCAGATAACCCACTGGCCCTGCCTCCCCTGCAGAGACGTGGGCGCAGAGGAGCCAGAGCCTCACCCCCGCTGCCCGAGGGCATCCCCGGGTCTCACAGCCTCCCTGTGTCCTAGAAAATAAAGCAGCATGAAGCTGGGTGAACTCAGGTTACATCACCTCTCCATCCTCCCCCGCAGGCAGCGAAGAGAAACAGCGCCCCCAGCGGATGCTGCCCCCGTCGACAGCTGGCAGGAGCTGGCCACCTGCGGGCACATCTTCGCTAGAACAAGGGCTCCTGGGGCTCACAGTCACAATTGTCCTGGAGGATGGGGGTGGGGGTGGGGGGCCTGAAGCTCCCCCAGCCCCCAGCCCAACCACGCCCTAAGCCCCCTAAGCCGGGACAGCGCATCTCTGACCACAGGACCTCGGTGGGGAGGGAGCAGGTGTTCTCGAGGTCTCCCATCTCCTATGTGACACAATGTGAAAATGTGAATATGGACTAGGCACTGGTCCTAAGGAATTAGTAATTTTGTTGGAGGTGATAAGAGCACTGCAGTTATATAACCAAGAAATGACTTTATTTGGGGTAAAATAATATATCTGGGACCAAATGAAAATACTCGAACTCTCCTAAAACGTAGGAGGCGACGAAATGCATGGTGAAGTGCTGCAGCTAGAGAGGGGTGCATGGGGTTCCTAATACTGCTCTCTCCATCGTGCTCGCGCAGGAATCTCCACAATGTGGTTTTTTGCTTTGTTTTGATAAAAATAAAAAAGGCTCCGGGCAATCTGGATGGTTGCAGAGCTGAGCTGGCGCAGTGGGACCCCAAGAGGAAGCTGAGGCACAGGGTCATCCCGCTCATCCTGGCCTCTTCAAGCACAGGAGGCAGACCTGCCCGAATCCACGCGTGCTCAGAGCAGCCCAGACACGGCCACAGAGCAAGCCCCGAGGGCACCTGAGCGTCCAGTGAACCTGCAGCAATGTCTGCACCTTCAAAGAAACTCAGTTAAAGATAATCTCCATGGAAACCGTCTATTCTGATTTTTCCATGGTAACCAATGAGAACATACACACGAGAATCACCCAGCTCCCTACACCACACGGCCAGGCTGCCATCCAATCTGGAAGACAGAAGCTGCAAAGGGCTTATCCCCACTGACAATGAAAAGGACGGAAACTTCTCGTCCAGAAACGCATATTCCACCACCCTCCATTGCTCAGACCACCCCATGCCACCTGCTCCCCAACAAACCAGGCAAGAAAGTCCCTTCCGTCAGGGGACCCTCAAAATGCCAAAGGATAGAGCCAGAGCTGCCCCTAGCCTCACGCTCCCCACGCTGCCCTCAGGCTCACGCTCCCCACGCTGCCCTCAGGCCTCACGCTCCCCACGCTGCCCTCAGGCTCACGCTCCCCACGCTGCCCGCAGGCTCACACTCCCCACAGGCTCGTGTCCACTGAACTGACGTCCTGAGCATCCTGGTCCAGACACGTGCTGGGCACCACAGGAGAGCAAGCCCCCGGCCCCAGGACACAAGGGAGGCTTGTGAGTAACCACCTCCAGAGGGGCCGCCCAGCGAGCAGAGTGCCTGGGGGTGGGGTGGGGTGGATTCCCAGCTGCTGGCCATGCCGGGAAGACTGCACGGAGGAGGTGCCACCTGGGAAGGATGAGCGTAGCTCTGCTGGGGAACAGGAAGATGGGCCTAAAGAATCAGTGAGACTTAAGCAACCGGGGCTCTTCCACTTGTGCATCTGTTCTTCCATTTTCAGGTTTCTGGGTCTGAAAAAGTAGCATGGAGGAGGACAGAAGGAAGGAGGGAGGGGGCAGGGAGGGAGGACAGAGGGAAGGAGACTCAGGTGCCAGTGACTTGCCCACCCTCTGCCTCTGCATCATGTCACAGTGGGCAGGCTGCCTTCTAGCAGCCGTGGCTGGCAGGGGACACCTGTTAGAGACGCAGACTCCTCACTGAGCTGACCGGGCTCTAACAAGCCGCCAGGGGCCCGCGCTTCAGCGCGGGGCCACTGCTTCTCACCAGGCTTGCGTTCCCAGGGACCAGGGCACTGGCGGGCCGCTCCTCAGCTAGAGGTGCGAGCAGGCGGAGCCCAGCACGTCAGGGGCCCATCTCGGCCCCAGAGGCCGAGCCCAGGTGCAGAGGCCGGCGCTGTGCTGGAGTCCGGGACCGTGACACCAACACTTTCCCGAGATGCCCGCACGCGTGGCTTCCTCGGACGCACCTGCTGCCAAGAGCCCCGGGAACAGTCTGAGAAACGCGGAGAACAGGAGTGCGGGGAGGAAGGAGCGGCTCCTCTCTGAGACATGTAAACCGACCCACGTCTCTCCATGGACAGCAGCCCAACCGGAACCCTCCGTTGTCAGTAAGGGACCCGCGTCCACCACGCTCCGGAGGAAGCAGGTCTACGCGCGGCAGGAAGCGGGCCTTCCCCTCGCCTCGACGCCAGCTCCTCAGACCCCAGAGCCTCGGCACAGGCAGGTCCGGGCCCGAGAACCCCTACGTCAGAACCGGCCTGTGCAGCACCCCAGAACAAAGCGCGGGAGCTGAAGTGAGGGTGCAGGCGTGGCTGAGCCTCCACCCTCAGAACCAGAGGAGCCCAAAGCAGAAACAGACCATCCTCAGGGAGGCGGAGGCCTCCTCCTCCAGGGCTGGCTCCGCCCTGAGGCCCGGAGACGTCCCGGGCAGGAGGAGCAGTGGCCTGCGGGTCTCCCCTAGGTTTGAACACATTGTCACCCTGACTGGGGGTAGGAGTCATCCGCTCTTGATGGGACGGAGGAAGGAAAAGGAACATTTTAAAAATAGCTAATGCTGAGCACTTGCCAGGTGCCAGGCACGGGGCCAAGGCCGCTGGCATGGGCCACCGGGTGGGAGGTCAGCAGGGAGGTGAGGAGACAGGGCCTCGCCCTAGAAGTTGAGGTTGCTGTCTGCACTGGAGGACAGCCAGCCCCAAGAACTTACCGAGTGGGTGTTCAGTTTTCCTGAATTACCCAGAATCCCATACTCCCCCCACCCACAGCCTTCCTCCCCAGTTGCATAATGGGCTCAGAGATGTGTGGAGGGAGGGCGAGAACAAATCGGAATAGACGAGACTTTGCTACTCGAAGTGATTTTAAATGCTTCCGTGGTTGAGGCAGAATCAGTCCTGTGGCAGCTGGGACTTGAGGGGCAGGTGCCAAAGTCACGGTCAGCCAAGACACGTGGTCCTTGGGCCGCAGGGACAGGCCCCGAAGCAGAGAGCAGGAGGGAGTGAGCGGCGAGGACCGAGGACCGGCTGCACGGATGCTCACGGGCCCCACAGCCCCTCCGGCAGCCTCCTGCTCAGAACCCTCCAACCTCGCTCCAGCCTCACAGCTTCCTGCCCACCCTCAGCCCTTCCTCTGCAGCCCCCCAAGCAGAGAGGTCCCCAACCACAGCAAAGAAACCCTCACCACAACTCGGCCAAGAAAAGGGAGAAAGTGAGACCCATTATTCACATTCTGAAGGGCTGGGAAATGGCTTTTGCTTTTCAACATGGAAAGCGCCTAAAAATAAGCTGTGAATTTCCCCCGAGGTTGAAAATAGCTCCACAGTGAACAGGGCCCCATTCAGAGCAGGCTCAGAGACGGCCTTGGTTCCAACAGGAGCTGAACGCCTCGGAGCCAGGTCCTGGGCGGGGGTCCAGGCCGGGGGGCTGCCCCGGGCTCAGGGGGCTGTCCGCCCTGTCTGCCTCCCTGACTTCTAACTGCCACACTCTAACAAGCCCACCGTCAGGAAGTCAAGACCCAGCACCTGGCCCGATGGGCTTCCTACAGTCCTCAAATGCCCGGGCGTGACTCATGCGGCTTCAGGGCCAAGGCCTGGAGTACGCAGAGCTGGGGGTGGGGTCACAGATTCGAGAGCTGGGAGGGTAGAGGGGGGAGGGGGGCACAGCGATGGTGCTCATGGGCTCCAGAGAAGCCCCTGGCAGCCACACCACTCACTAGGCCTGACCCCGTGCAGCCGCCCACGGTTGGGAAGGGCAAGGACAACCTCTGGTCTGTGGGCTGGAGCGAGATCTTCACTGAAAAAAGCCAGTTCCTAGAGGTCCTGTTTGCTATTCACCGTAAACCCAGGCCAGGGAAGGGGGGGCTTTGCCTGGAACCACACTGCAGGGTTCAGACCCCAGAGCCCACATGCTTCCCTCCACTTGAGCCCCCTGTGGGGATGCCCACCCTGCCGTGTCCTGCTGCCTCCCTGCCCACAGGCCTCTTCCCAGATGACCAGGCCCCACCTCATCTCTGAGCAGGACTGAAGGGCGAGAGGCCCCGCAGCTTGTCCAAGAAGAGGGGTGTGGGGTCCTTCCCTTGCTGGGGCAGGGAAGGGCAGGAGTGTGGGGAAGGGTCCCTAGCGGAGCCCAAGGCTGGAGGGACCAGGCCTCCCGGTTCTATTCTGGGCAGCCTTGGCTCGCTGGGCCTTGGACAAGCTGCTTCCTGTTGTCCAGGCCAGTTTCCGGGGGTGGGAGAGGCCACGCTGCCTCCAGGGCCAGGAGGAGCTCCCGGCCTGCGGCCACTGGAGCCCAAGACCCCCCGGCTCGCAACCTCAGCTTCAGTGTGGGTTTCAGCCAAAGCTGAATGCACCCGCACTCAGCGAGGCTTATCAGCTATCAGTTTCCCCCCCAAATAGCATTGCCTATTTTAACTCAGGAACACGGAATGCCCTCTTACCAACCACGGTGCTGAAATGGCTTGTAGCTGAGGAACTTCCTTTCCGTGGTTTAAACAAAAGGAAGTGAGAGCCACAGGGCCCAGCTGTGGCTTCAGCCCGCACCCTCCAGGAACCGGGGGTGCCATGGTCTCGTGCCTCAGGCCTCACCCCCACAGGAGTGGGTGCCATGGCAACAGCCTGCCAAGTGGGCTGCCCAGGCCCCAGTAGCCGGCCTGCTCTGCGGCCCTCCCGCCTTGGCTGCTCACCCCAGATATGAAACAAAGCAACACCACGAGGGCTGAAGTGTATTCGCTAAATGACAAGTCTTACTAGTCCCGTCCGTGACCAGCCTCTGACCCCCACGGTCTCCGAGGCCAATGCAGTTCACCGAGACCCAGGCCGCCAGGCTCAAACCCGCCTGCAGGCCACTTACCAGGTTCCTGGAGGAGCTGGCCAGCGCGGCCGGAAGCCTCTGCCCTTTCGTGACGTCTCCATAATCCACATCAAAGTTGCTCTTCCAGACCATCACCTGCCGAGACAAGCACACAGAATTAGGGGAGACACCCTCGCCACTCCTTCCTGGAGAAGATGGGCCCGCAGGCCACCCCCTAGCTCTGGGCCAGAGGCAGGACAGTGATCCCCACCTGACACCCCAACTCAACTCTGGGACCTGCCCCACCTCCACAGAGAGCAGGCCTTTTGGACAGGCCTGGCGGGGACCTGGGCGGGCCATCACGAGGCCTCTGCACTTGCTGGTCCCCGGACTGGGCGTCCTGGCCGCTGCTAACTCTCACCAGGGCCCCGACTTCCTTCAGAGCACCAGCGTCGCTGCTTCATCTGCCCCTTTTCCTCATCCTGTCTCCCCACTAAAACAGCGGTTCCAAGAGCGGTGGCCTGGCCTGCGGCCATGAGAAGTGGTGGGCATGTGGACTCCAGCCCAGACCATAGGGAGTGAAGATCCCGGTTGTACCCAACTCTAGGCAAGGGACTCAACCCTCTGTGCCTCAGTTTCCTCATCTGTGAAAAGGGCACGATCCTAGTTCCCACCTCAAGGGCTGCAAGGAGGCTCACAGCTCAGCACAGACACTGGCACCAGGGAGAAGTGGGTAACACCCGCTCTAGCTCACCTCCCACTGCGAGGACCTTCATGACTAGAGGCTCCCGGGCAGCAAGGGCGCCCCCTGCTGGAGGGTGTCAGCCTCGTGTGGCTGCCCTCGGGTAGGCCCACTTCCAGGTCAGCGGCCACGGTATCCACATAAGATGCAAACTCAATGTGCCCCGGGCAACCCACTGCTGAGCCAATTCCAGCAGCAAAAGGGCCACCAGGACAGGAAGGGATGCTGGCAGAGGTCACCCTGAGGCTCTCAGAACCGACCAGGGAGGCAGCAGCTGCCCAGGAACGGGCCAGTGCAGACAGAAGCCCTGCGTGCTACTGGCTGCCTCCTGGACCGGTGCCGTCCTCACCAGGACTTGCTATGTGCCGTGAACTCACTGGCCTGGTTTCCTGCCTCCCATGCAACGAGCCAGGCCTCCCCGCCCAGGGAAGGCTCGGGGTCCCCTCTGCTTTCCTCCTCCCTCGTGGTTCGCACAGGCGCAGGGCAGGTCTGGGAAGACGCCTGCCGTCCCTTACCTGAGCTGTGCCAGAAGTCCCCCCGCCCCCAACCCCGATTTCCTGGCAGAGACACAACCAACACCGACCGGTCCACGGGGCTGGAGCTGGGCTCCCTGGGAGGGTGGCTGAACGGTCAGAGCTGAGGACCGGCATCAGAGAGGCCTCCTGGGCAACCCACCAGGTGAGGAGTGGCTCAGAATGGCCGCCTTCCTCCCTGCACAGCCGGCCGCCTGGGAACCTGGAGGGGTTTCCCACGGCGGAGTCATCAATGCCCCCGAGGCCTCCCAGGTGCCAGGCCTGGGGCGGACCCCAGGGCCTCAGCTCACAGAGTGACTAGCAGGCCAGGCCCTCCTCACACGTGCCCTCTGCAGCCTTGGAGTCTGGAAATGCTGACACACCCCGCCCTCCCCCACCAACAGCACGCAGGCGGGCCAGGAGGCAAGGGCGCCGACCACAAAGTGGGGGCCCCAGGGCACCCCAGCGCTGCTGAAACTGTTTCCTCACCACACACAGGATGGGGAATGAGAGGGCCGCCCACAGGCTGCCGTGTGGACTAAGTGAGGCCGAGCTCTGGCCACATGGCCTCCGCTCCCGGCTCGCAGTAAGCACCCACTAATGACCTCATTATTCACACATGATCAGGAGAAAGACGTGGTTTAAAGCTTTGTTTTAGCTCTTCCGTGGCAGCAGCCAGGCCCCCAGGCTGGTGTGAGTGGTGAGCGTCCTGAGACCTTCCCACGGGGCCGGCACCTGCTGTGGGGAGGTGAGGGCCCTGGGTCTGAGCACCTGCCCCAGCTCCGGCCTTGGTGGCCACTGAAAGCCACCAGGAGCGCTGGCCCCACCTCCCGAGCCGCCCCAGCCGCCCGTGGGTCAGCACCGCCCGTGGGTCAGCACCGGCGAGATCCAGGCCGCTCCTTACGCACCTGCTCGTCGGAGCCGCCAGAAGCGAAGTACTCCCCTGTCCTGGAGAAGGCGACAGTGGTGGCCGGACCCTGCGAACAAGCGAGAAAGCACACACGCAAAGGTCACCCTAGATTCCAGAAGCACAGCAAGAAACCTGGAGCTGAGCGACCGCAGCCACGGGACAAAGGGCTGAGGGCCTCATTCGGCCTCGCTCCCCAACCCGGGCATGAGCGCCACCCTAAGACCTCTGCCAGGACAAAGGCAGGTCACGGGCTGTGGAATGAGCAGGACAGCCCACCCTGGCAGCCACGCTGGGCTGGCACCACTGTCCCCACTTCCCACGGAGGCCATCAGCCCGAGAGGCAGCGACCAATCGCAGCCTGGGCGGCGGGTGCTCTGGCCTCTGACCCGCACTCAGACCCTCCTCCTGCCAACCCCCCGGGAGGCTCCGGCACCCGCTCGCCAGCGTCTGCTTAGTGACTATATGTCCCGGGGTGGCCCTGTCAGCAAGGAGGACCTCTGGGCGGAGCAGCTGCCCTAGAACGCAGAGGCTCTCTCCTGGCCATGGCAAGGACATCCACTCCCAGCCTCAACCGTGGGCTGCAGGCCGGTGAGAGGCCAGGCCAACAGCTGGGTTATGTTGAAACTAATGAGCTGTCCCGCCGCCCCCCTTTTTTAATCCTCACCAAGAGGATATTTTTTCCAATGATTTTTAGAGAGAGTAAAAGGGAAAGGGGGAGGGGGGGGGGGGGGGGAGAGGAGGGAGGGAGGGAGACAGAGAGAGGTGAGAGAGCCATATTGACTGGTTGTCTCCCACACTTGCCCCGACCGGGGCCAGGGACTGAACCTGCAACCCTCGGGTCTGTAGGCAAACCAGCCAGGGCTGTTCCCCCTCTTGGTTATCCAAGCCAGGAGGTATGACCTGCCCTCCCACTGGAGCAGCCCAGGCGGCCCACATGCCCAGGCCAGTCACACTGCTGCCTCACCCCCCGCAGGCCAGGTCCCTGGTGGCCACTGTCCCGGCCCAGCGAGGCCCCGTGTGCACAAGCTGCAGGAACATCGGTGGGTCTGTATCTGAGCCTGTGACTGCACCACGACCAAGCTCCCAGCACAGACAGCAGCCCTGGGTGGGGTCCGGGCTCAGCGGCGGCTGCCTGCCCGCACTGTGGGCCAGCTGGGGCGCGTGGAACCATATGCCACTGGTCCCTGTGCCACTCAGTCACTCCACAGCGACACGAACACCAACTGCACAGCCACAAACACCAGATTTAACTCCACCCACACCCCGCCCACCACCCTCTCCCAAATAGCTCTGGGACCGAAACCAAATGAGCACGGCCTGAGATGCTTCTGAAAATACAGAAAAATAGGCCTCGATTTCCAGGGCACTGCCTCCCCGCGTGCCACACGGCTCCAGGGCCTGGCTCGGGGACACGGCTTCGGAGGGCAGCGCGGTGGGTGGGAGCCCGCCCTCTCGGGCTTTTCCTGCTGCAGGGAGGGGAGCTGGGGGAGGAGGCTCCTGGGCAGTCCTGACCCCACGTCTGTCCTGGACACAGCAAGGAGCAGGGACTCCCTTTCCTCCTGTTCTCTGGCCGGGCCCGGGCAGGTGGCACAAGAAGGCTGCAGAGTTCAGGGAGGGCACTGCACCCCCAGCCAGCCCGGGGCCCTCAGATACCAGGCCTGGCCTCTGGGACTCAGGCCCTGGGAAGGAGACCTGATGGGCGGGGCTCCTAGGGGCACTGCAAGCAGACTTGCAGACCCCGGGCAAAGCCCCACTCAGGTGTGGAGCCCACCCCACACGGCCGCCCTGGAGCCCAGGAGTTCCCGCACAGCCGCCCCACACAGCCACCCTGGAGCCCAGGAGCTCCCACACGGATGTGCAGGTCTCCCTCCCACTCGCCGTTTGAGTCTCCCAGGGCAGCGGTGCCTGCAGAGCCTGGAGACCCCAGAGACCCCGAGGCCAGCAGGGCAGCGGCTCCAGGCTCCACTCCAGCGGGACAGAGATGCCTGAGGTCCTGAGGGGACAGCGGCACTCAGCCAGCCCAGGGGGAGTCTGACAACCACGTCCAGATGCCACCTGCCCCTCCCCCCGACTGAGCTCCCGAGTCGAGTCCCTACTCAGCTGCAGGCCAGGCCCAGCACTGATGGGGGTCAGAGGTCTGATGGGGCAAACCCATTCCTGCGTCTCACCCCACTGCCCAGGCAGCAAGGGGACCACAGAAACTGCCGCCTCCACCGGCCCCACTCCACGCTGCGCAGGCCGGCCCTCACCTGGTGCCCATGGAGCGTGTAGAGCAGCCGGCCCTCCATGAGGTCCAGGATCTTCAGGGTCGAGTCGCTGGAGGCTGTGATCAGGTAGTTTCCCGACGGGTGGAAGGAGAGGGCGTTCACAGCAGCACTGTGCACTGGGGAAGGGACACTCGTCAGGCGTGGCTGGGAGGCCCCGGGGCCCTGCTGAGGCTTGAGGACGGGCCATCAGGGCCAATCAGGGCCACCCGAGGCTGGGCCGGGGTGGCCCCGCTCAGAGGAGCTCTGGGGAGCCCCATCGGCCTTCCAGGACAGCTGCTCGACCCGTGAATGTCCCGTGGACACCTCACAGGGCTGGTGGGGAAGGGCCCACAAGCTGGCTGGAGTGGGGAGACTGCATTGCCTCTGACCAGCCTTTTCGGTCTCAGAGGCCAAGCCAAGGGGCACGGCTGGCTGCACAGCTGCGGTAAAACCCCGTGACCACACCTGGGGGGCTGAGGCCCAGGGGACAGAGAACGGGGACTCGGAGCTCTAGCTCACGCTTCCAGCGAGGGCAGGCCAAGCCCTCGGGGCCTGGGCAAGCCGATGACTAGAATCAACTTGGTGCCAGGAGCCCAGCGTGGGATGGACAGAAGCCAGACTCGGGCCCTGAGTTGCAGACCCAGATTCACAGCTTCGCGCTGCATGGCCGTGGGCAAGCCTCAAACTGCCCCTGTGAGACGGGGAGCAGCCCTGCTCTGCTGACCCCCAAGCCTGTCATGGGGTGACGGGCCTGCACGTGCCTGGAAGCCACAAAGCACACTGTGGCTCTGGGGCGGGGACTGCTGGCCACATGTCTGAACAGCTAGTGTGGGCCGCACATATGGGCCTCGCCCACCTCCGCGGGGCGGGCGCTCCCAGGCCCGGCACCTGCCGACTCCCTGCTCAGCTGGGGAACCAGAGCGCCGCAGCCTCCCCCAGGACAAACACACCAGCTCCCTCCTCCAGCCACAGGGCCATCCACCCAGCGGCCAGACATGCCCTGCGGGGAGCATGACCATGGGGCAGCTGGCCACACAGTGTCGTGAACGGCATTCTCCCAATAGAGCCAACATCCTCACGTGCCCAAAGCCCACTCAGGAGTGCCTGGTGTTCCCTCGTCACCGGGGTGCCCTGGCTGTCACTGTGTCCTTAAAACCTCCCCCAGGGTTTCCTAGGCATCAGGGACAGCACCGCGCAGGTGGCTGCTGCCAGGCACCAGGAGTCCCTCTTAGGGAATCAGCCTCCCTCTGGGCAGGAGAGAGCCTCTCGGGAGAAGGTACTGCCACGGAGCTGTCTGGGGGCTGATTGGCCAGGTCCCTCCAGCAACAAAGAGGGTGGCCCCCCAGCTACCAGGCTCTCCTGGCGCTTAGGGTGGGGGGATGGGCTTGCTGCCCTGTGAACATCACCACGTACCCTGCCCAAAGCTCCGAGGGAATTTGGTTGTTTGCGGGGTACCCCAAGCTCCCCGGAGCCTCTGACCTACAGTAGGCGGCAGGGAACACGATGCTGGGCTCCCCGAGTGGCGCTGGTACAAGAGGGAAGGGCAGCAGCAGAGCCCGGCTGAAACCTCCCCCAGGGTCCCTCGGGCCTGGGCCCCTGAGGCCACCCGAGTCCCCAGCCCTGCCAGCAGCTGACCTCCCCCACCCCCACCACCAAGCCTGCTCCCTAGGACCCAGGGACCTCTCCACAGCACCCTCCACCTTCCCCGACTGCTCTGTGCCACCCCCTCCTGATCGCCCACTGCACACCCGCTTGCTCCCCCTGGTTCTGCCTCCTCAGCCCTCCTGCTGGGAGAGGGGCCCGCACCCCTTCCTCTGGGTGCTTTGTGGGCTTGTCTTCCGTGGCCCCGCAGTCGCAGGGGCCCAGGATGGGGCCTCAGCCCTCTTCATGCTACATCCCCGGTCCCAGCTGGCCCCTCCACCCACAGCACTGGCTCCTACCTCTGCTCCAAACCCAGCCCGCCTGACCCTGCTCCGCTGATGCTCGGCCCCCACTCGGACATCGGGCATGGGCAGCCCACCCACCTGCCACCCAGGCTCACTGCTTCCTGCCACGCAGCTCTCAGCACTGGTCCTCACGTGCCTCTCATCCCTCACTCCAGGGACGGGGGTCCCAGCGCTGCAGCCAGCCTGCACCTTTGGAACTGGGCCAGTGCATGGCATTCAAGGCCTTCCCCAATGGATGTCCACTGCTGCCCCTACCACCAGGCTCCTGACCCATCAGAGGTGGGCCCAGCCTCCCCAGCCATGCTGCCAGTACTGCATGACCATCCTCAGGACCCCGTACCGAGGGCACTGTGGCCACCCCTTCACAGACGGGGGCAGCCTGCGCAACCCGCACCTCCCCACTCTCCCTGTCCAAGCCCTGCCGCTGACGCCCAGGGCTCCTCTGTGCCTGCCCACCTTCCCCAACGTCGCCTGGAGCGGAAGAAAGGCCTCTAAGCCGGGAGGGGAGAGAGGTGTGGCCTCCCAGTAGAGGGCAGACCCCACTGCAGCTCTGTTCTAGAAGCCTCTGAAATGGGCATCATCAGTGACAAACCCCAGGGCTCTGTGGAGAAAATCATCGATTCCTGTGGCTGGCCCTGCCACCTGGTGGTCGTGCAGGGTACTGCAGGTCTTGACCACGGAGGCGGGCCTGCAAGGACACCAGACCTCCTAACTCCAGACTGAGACAGACCAGCATCAGCAGCATCACTGTCATGGTCACTCGGACTCCCCTGGCTCCCGCTTCAGGCCTGGCACTTCCCAAGCTCTTCCATGGACCTGCTCTATCCTCCCAGCACCACCTGCGAGAGGCCCCATCGTTGCCCCAGGAAGCCGAGAGGGGACACGACCCTCTCAAGTCACGCAGCTAGGACACTGACGTGGGTGCAGAGCCCCCTCCACCACGTGCTTTTAAGACCACCCGCTCCCCCTTCTTGGAGGCCTGTCACTTTGATGACCCCAAGAAAGTGTTGTCCTCAAGCATCTGAGAATCCACTAGGAAGGCTTGTGGGGTGTTGCTCTGAACCCCACGCCCACACCTTGTCCAGATGTGTCCTTCCCGTGTTCAGGTGTGAATTCTGGAAA
>NW_006295816.1:3131974-3139517 GCF_000327345.1 Myotis davidii
CTTTTGCATTTGTCTTATATTGGCATCCTCTTAGGATATTATTATTATAAAGTATATTTATATTTTGTGTTGATAGGTAATATATTCATATGATTTAGCATTCAAAAGGTAGAAATATATATATAGGGAAAAAATAATCTTCTCCTGGGTCTGTTACCAGCCATCCAGGTCCCAGACATAACCATGTAATAAAGGATCATGATTTCTCTCCACATATATCGTGTGCATTTACAAATGTCCACATGTTGCCGGAATTAATATTGGCATGCTCTACATACAGTCCTTCTAGTCCCCGCGGGTGCCCAGGGCTCCTCTGTGCCTGCCCACCTTCCCCAACGTCGCCTGGAGCGGAAGAAAGGCCTCTAAGCCGGGAGGGGAGAGAGGTGTGGCCTCCCAGTAGAGGGCAGACCCCACTGCAGCTCTGTTCTAGAAGCCTCTGAAATGGGCATCATCAGTGACAAACCCCAGGGCTCTGTGGAGAAAATCATCGATTCCTGTGGCTGGCCCTGCCACCTGGTGGTCGTGCAGGGTACTGCAGGTCTTGACCACGGAGGCGGGCCTGCAAGGACACCAGACCTCCTAACTCCAGACTGAGACAGACCAGCATCAGCAGCATCACTGTCATGGTCACTCGGACTCCCCTGGCTCCCGCTTCAGGCCTGGCACTTCCCAAGCTCTTCCATGGACCTGCTCTATCCTCCCAGCACCACCTGCGAGAGGCCCCATCGTTGCCCCAGGAAGCCGAGAGGGGACACGACCCTCTCAAGTCACGCAGCTAGGACACTGACGTGGGTGCAGAGCCCCCTCCACCACGTGCTTTTAAGACCACCCGCTCCCCCTTCTTGGAGGCCTGTCACTTTGATGACCCCAAGAAAGTGTTGTCCTCAAGCATCTGAGAATCCACTAGGAAGGCTTGTGGGGTGTTGCTCTGAACCCCACGCCCACACCTTGTCCAGATGTGTCCTTCCCGTGTTCAGGTGTGAATTCTGGAAATGAGCCCATGAACTTTAAACTTAGTCCCCTGCACAGGTCCAGGGCTGCCAGCGCGGCCCTGGAGGCCAGGGCCTCTACTACAGGGGGAGGCAGTGGCACCGGCAGCGCCTGGGGTGCCCCCGGAGAGGAGCCCTGACCCCGCAAGGGCTCCCCATCCGGCCCTGCAGTGAGCATGCGCTCTGTCACTCATAAGCGGGACAAAGGGCTTGGTGGACGCCAGGCCGCGCCATGCTCCATCTCCTGGCCAAGGCTGCCACCCCTGGAGATCCTGGCGGACCGGGCGCCTCCCACCGACAGGGCTGTCCGCAGGCTCCCGGGCGCAGGACACTCACGCTGATAGTGCTGCAGGAGCCGGTGGGTCCGCACGTCCCACAGCTTCACCGTGTTGTCCATGCCGGCAGCCGCAATGCACGTGCCGCTAGGGTGGAAGTCCACGTAGGTGACGAAGCTGGAGAGACAGGGCTGTCACGTCACAGAGGCCTGTGCTGGCGCCGTCCCACCCCTCCTCTGCTCATGCTGTCCCAGAACCCTCCCCGCACCGTCTCTGCAGCAGGTGGCCAAGGAGAGCGAGGAGGAGCGGTGACAGAAACAACCCCAACAAGGCCCAGCACCAACTTCTAAATACGAGGAAGAAAGCAGCCTTCAGACCGGAGGTCAGCCGGCGGCTCGGGGCTCCGAGGCAGAGGGGGCGCCCTCGCCAGGGCTGGAGGCAGGCAGGCCTGCCGCTGAGGCGCACGCGAAGGCCGGCAGGGCCTGGGGCCCTCAATGTGCCCGGGCGGGACCCCAGGTGGGTGGCATGGCCAGCTCTCAGCGGGAACAGGGGAGTCCGGCTGAGCTGCAGGCCCCTCCCGCTCCCGATGACATGCAGTGTGAAGAGCCACCGCCCGCCACAAGGTCACGATCCCGTTCACTTATAAAACCACCAGTGCACAGGCATCACCCCTACACACAGGCATCACACCTACGTGCTTTTGGGGGGTGTGGGTTCAACTGCTTTCAGAGAGACGTCACAATGCTGAGAAGCAGAGAGTGAAGAGAGGCCCCAAGAATGAAGTGCCTGGGGGTAGAGCCCACCCCAAGGGGTTAAGCTTCCCCCTTATTGGTGGGGATGGGGCTGAACCTGCCAGCCTCTAGGAAAGCTGGAGCCAGGGCGTGGCAGAGATGGCTGCCTGGGCCCCTGATTTCTACAGCACCGCGGGCGGGGGTGGCGGGGACTTACCCGCCATGCTCGCAGTACGAGTGCACACACTCCCGGCTGGTCTTGTCCCACAGCTTGACAGTCTTGTCATCACTGGCGGACACGATGAGCCGCCCGTCGGGGGAGAACCTGAACCAGGCAAGGCAAGGCACACCACAGGTTGACAGATGTCACAGGCGCCACACTACCTCCCATAGCCACCCTCCTGCACTGCCACTACCTGACCCCAGGAACCAGCAGGCTACATGCCTCACTCTGACCCGAGTCCCCCTGGGCCGTGGCGGCCCCCTGTGAGATGGGGCAGGCTCAGGAGGGGCAACGTGTGCACTGACTGCTAGTGCTGTCAGTGTGAGGGTGGCCTAAAGCTCCCAGAGCTCCAGTCCCGAGTCTCTGTGACTCCGAGTGGGTCAGCAGCACACAGCTGTCAGCAACAACGTGGGGGTTCTGGGGCACCGCCACTTGTCTGCTAGCCTGGCCCCTCCTCTCTCAGGAGCCTGACGGTGAGGCCTCAGAGCCTCAGGGACCTTGCAGCACAGGGAACGGGTGCCCTGGAGAAAATGTAACTGGCATGGGGTCCCCAGAACACAGCCAGCCCCTGACCTCTGACTCCCATGGTTCCCAGTGTCCCCAGACACCCCCAACCTCCTCCACTGGGTCAGAGGCCTGACAGGGAGACCTCTGTTGAAAGAAAAAGCTGGAAGCAGACACATGTGCTGACAAATCCTTGGCCTCTGAAGGCCCTTAGGGTCACCCCACCCCTCAGCACTGCTCCCCACACCAAAGGGAAGGCCAGCAAGACGCCTGGCCCCATCCCACAGATCTGGACAAAATCCACCGAGGAGCAGACCCCCCTGGGAAAGGAGGCAACCTCAGTGCCAGGGACGGGCTGGACCCAGCTCTGCACATGCCCACCCTGTTCTGAGCCTGTTTCCTCATCCACAACCGGAGTGACACCCCCACCCCGCAACCCCCAGGGCTGCCAGGAGGAGTCAGAGGAGTTGAGAGTGGCAGTGCTGACGTCTTATCTTGCCCTGGGCTGTTTAAGCCCTGATGTCGGTCACCATGACAACCGGATAACTCACTTGTCACCCATCAGCTCAGAGAAGCTGTTCAACAACTTATAATAGAAGAGGTACTATAGTTTCCATCTCCTAGATAAGGAAGCTGAGGTTCAAGAAGATTATGGAGTGGCTAATGTGCCCAAGGTCACAATGCTGGCACCTGGCAGGCCCTCTGTGCCCCCCACCCCCGGTGCCTCCAAGTCTCAGGCAGGACGCTCACTTGGCACAGCGGACCCAGTTGATGTGCTGGCTCAGGGAGAACAGGAACTTCTGGCGATGGGTCGACCACACCTTGACTGTCTTGTCGTCGGAGGCTGTCACGAGGGACTGGCCATCGCTGCAGAAGTGGACGCTCCTCACTGTGGCCGTGTGGGCACGAAACACCGTTGACTCACCTTTGCTGCGAGGACAGGCATCCAGAATCAGCGACGTGAGGGCCTCTGGCATCAAAGCTGGCCCTACCCCTTGGGAGCCCATCCCTAAGTCCCAGGCCTGAGCATCCAGGGCCCCCACGTCACCCACGTGCAGCAGCAGCAGGCGTGCCGTTGCCACAATGGCCGGGCTCAGCCCCCAATTCCTCTCCCGACCCTGATGGGAGGGCCCCCACTGAAGCCTCAGCTTCTGATGGCACCTCCTCGGGAGTGGGAAGATGTCTCACGGTGACCGTCCAGACCAGGATGGGGACCTGGGTGGTGAGGACAGCGCTGGCCCCGGGGCCCCAGGCTCAGACAAGGACCACACAGTCCGGACTCACACATTGGGGACCCAGAGGCGCACAGTCTTGTCGCGGGAGCCCGAGGCCAGCAGGTGTCCGGAGGGGGAGAAGTTCACAGAGGTGACGGCGTCCTTGTGGCCCGTGAAGCGGTAGGCACGCGACTGGGGCTTCATGTGCCAGACCATGAGGCACGAGTCCATGGAGCCGCTGGCTGAGGAGAGCGGGACACCTGACCCTCGGCTCTGCTGGGCCTCACGTCTCCGGCAGGGCTTTGGGGTGACAGGGACAGAGAGCAGCAGCTCCCCTGGCCCCACAGGAACAGGCCACACCTCCAGTGAATGCCGACCAGGCGAGTGAAGCAGGCCCGCATGGGAACCGGACCAGAGAAGCCTTCCTGCACCAGCCCTGGCTGCAGGTCTCCCAGACACCCCCTGAGGGCACTAGAGAGCAGGTCCAACCCAATGGCCTTGACCACTCAGCAGCCACGGGAGGTCCCCAAAATGGACCAAAAATGATTTTAGTTTCCAAGACCAGCAGCATCTGGTGGGGACCTTGCCCCTGAGATGAAGAGGGAATCTCGCCCAAAAAACAAGCAAGACACAGCCACGCCAGCAGCGCATGAAGCCCCGCGCGGGCACAGCTGCAGCACAGGGCGGGTGGGGGTGGGGGTGCTGGGCCTGCTCCACATCCTTCCCTCTGGTGGCATCTCCTAGGCGTGCCCACATCACTGTGGACAACCCTCAATGGAGGAAAAGGAGCTGCTGTGCAGGGCCCACCCCACAGGCCAGATCCAAGAGGGGGAACCACAGAACCCAGTCCCACCCTCAAAGGCCGTGTTCACTCTTTGGAAGGCGCCCAGCCCCTCTGAGCCTCACACCTCGAAGCCCAGCACCCGGAGAGCGGGCTGCCCGAAGGCGATGCAGGTCCAGAGGGAGCATGTGGGTCCTCACAGTGCCCTGCTCCCCAGGCCACACCTCCCGGGGATGACTGGCCTTCCCAGCTCCTGCCCAGGACAAGATGCCTCCTCTTACCCAGATGCTTCGTGTTGAGACTGAAGTCCACACAGGTAACTGCATCTCGGTGGCCTTTAAAATGCCTCTCCAGGGAGGGGTCCTCCTGGGGAGACCAGGGTCAAATGTGGGACAGCTGGAGGAGGAAAGGCTAAAACAGCAGGGCCCTGTATAAAGAAAACCCTAAGGAACCCACTAGAAGACCATCAGAACTGACAAATAAGTTCAGTAAGGCTGTAGGATACAAAATCAACATATAAAAATCAATTGTATTTCCGTATACCACCAGTGGACAATCTGAAAAAGTCAGCTAACAATTCTACTTATGATACACTTTAAAGATGTAAAATAGGAATTATTTAACGAAAGAAGTATAAGACATATCCAGTGAAAAGTATAAAATACTACTGAAAGAAATTTAGGAAAAAAAACAATTAGGGAAATGGAAAGATACCCCATAGTTTGGGAAACCTGATATTTTTAAGGTGTAATATCCCCCAAAGTGTTCTCAGATTGGACATAATCCCGATGAACATCCCAGGTGGCTTTTTTTTTTTTTACAGAATTTGACAAGTTGACCTAAAATTCATATGGAAATGTGAGACAGCCAGAATAGACAAAATCTTTTTTTAAGTCTTTAAAAAAAAACACAAGGAAAATGAGCTCCTGTAAGCAGCAGTTTGGCAGCTCCTCAAAAAAATTAAGGAGTTTATTTATCAAATGGCCCAGCAGTTCAAGGTAAACCCCTGCAAGAACTGAGACGGAGCCCAAACGCCGGCCCACAAACACTTAGAGCGTTTCAGCCTAACACAGCGCTTCTCAACCTGCTGGCCCTTTAAATACAGCTCTTCATGTTGTGGTGACCCAACCATAAAATTATTCTCGTTGCTACTTCATAGCTGTAATGCTGCTACTGTTATGAACCGTCATGTAAATATCTGAGATGCAGGATGGTCTTAGGCGACCCCTGTGAAAGGGTCGTTTGACCCCCAAAGGGGTTGAGAACCGCTGGCAGGTTGCCTCGCTGGACGAATGGGTCAACAACATGGGGTCTGCCCACATGGCGGACAGAAGGTCACTCAGCCATGGGAGGCACGAAGCACCAACACACGCTACACGCTACAACACGGGTGAGCCCAGAAAACACATTCCTAGTGAAAGAGCCGGACACACAGGCCGCGTTTTGTCTGATTCCATTTATACACAATGTGCAGAATAGAGACAGAAAATGGGTTAGCGTTTATCAGGCGCTGGGGGAGAGCGCGAAACAGGAAGGCGGTGACGGCCTACTGGGTGTGGGGGTTTCTGAGCTGACAAAAGAGTTCTGGAATGAGACAGTGATGATGGTTGCATAATAAACGCTGTGAAGCCACTAAAAACCACTGAGTTTTACACTTTAGAAGGGTGAATTTCATGGTATGTGAATAATGTCTCATAGTTATCTTTTTTGAGACCCAAAGAGAGAAAACGGGTGCCTTTCAGCAGCCCCCCATCCTAGGAATCGCATCCCCTTGCACTCAATCCCACGGCGCAGTGGCCTGTGAACCCAACCCCGGGGAGGCCCCTGGGGCATCGCTACCATCCCCACCCCACCCAGCGCCAGGCCCCCGGTCAGGACCCCCAGAGCATCATCCGACCAGGAGTGTGGAGCAGGCCCAGGTGGGAGCCTCCCCCTCCCGGGCAGCTCCCGTTGGCACTGAGGTAGCTTGCAGCAGGTAAACACCCCCACCCCCACCCCCTCAAGTACAACCTGGGAGCCCAGCAAGGCCACCGACACCGAGCTGTAACCAGAACAAAGGTCCCCAGCTCCGCCCCCAACACACTTGCCCGCGTCCCCTTTCAACAACAGAGGGAGTGGCAGCTGGGGGAGGGCCCCCTACAGCGCAACAACTGCCCCACCCGACTCTCTAGGACAGCGGTTCTCAACCTGTGGGTCGCGAACCCTTTGGGGGTCGAACGACCCTTTCACAGGGGTCGCCTAAGACCATCGGAAAACACATATATAATTACATATTGTTTTTGTGATTAATCACTATACGTTCATTATGTTCAATTTGTAACCATGAAATTGGGGGTCACCACAACATGAGGAACTGTATTAAAGGGTCGCGATATTAGGAAGGTTGAGAACCACTGCTCTAGGAAGAACCAGCGTAAGGCAGTGCCCCCCTCTAGACTCCGTGGGCAGAGACAAGTTCAGGCCCACCCCTGACCCGGGGCCCCTGGCATCTCCAACACCCTCTCCCCCAACCCCATGACTCTGTGGTCCATCCCCCCGAAGATGGTTTGTATTCACTGGGAACGGGGCGGGGTCTTGCGGGGAGAGCACTAGATTAGGGGTCAAAATGCCGGGGCCCTCGGCTCAAGTAAGTCCCCAGATGCCTAAGGGGACCAACAGGCCACCACCCAGCCTCCCGGACTCTCGCCCCAGCCGGGGGGCCAGCAAGTTCGAAACGACCCCTCTGGCCTCCGCGGGAACGTTCGCCCGGCCGCCCGCACAGGGCCTGGCACGCAGGAGGCGTCCCGACCCAGCGCGCCCTGCAGGCGGGAAGCTGGGGCCGTGGAG
>NW_006295816.1:3139792-3147556 GCF_000327345.1 Myotis davidii
TTCCGCGCCCCCGCCGCCAATAGCAACGCCGGTCGCGTCCCTTCGCCCCGCCCACCGCGGTTAAAGGAGACGCTGCGCCTCGGCTATTTGCTCCCCTACCGGAAGCAGAGCTGTAGGGCCGGCTCCATGGCCTCCGCTCCAACCTTTGCCAGGCCAGGCGGACTGTGGACGGCGCCGCCCAAGGCCTCTGGCCACCGACGCTCATCCTCCCTGAGAATTTCCAAAGCCCTGGCCGAGGCGTTCGCCCCACCCGCCCGTAGCCCGGTTACCGAGCCGGCGAGCACAGCTTGCTGGGAAATGCAGTTCCAAAGCGGCCGCCACCTGACGTCTGGAGGAAACCAGGACTACATTTCCCAAGATGCCTTGAGGGTGGGATTGAGAGCCCGGGATTAACCACCGGCGGCGAAAGCCGGAAGAATCCCGGAAGTGAGTTCTGGTCTGTTTACCCTCTTAAAGCGCTCAGTAGGCTGGGTTTTCGCTCAGCACCTCATTAAGAGCCAATTCTTCGCCCTCCGGGAATTCCTTAATGGTTCGCTCCTCCGAACGCGCTGAAAACAAATGCCGATTTAACAAACACACCGGTCGCTTGGAATCTCACCCGTGGAGTGGAGAGACCCGGGTTCCGTACTCCGTGCACTCCGTGCTTCGTGTGTGATCTCGGGGGGCGGAAAATACCTCCGCTCTGTGGGCCTCGATTTCCCCACTTGTAATGTGAGGGAGTTGTGGTGCGCCTGGCCCTGTCTGAACTCTTCAGCCCTGCGAAGCGCTTTGTGAATTAATTACATGCTCAAAAGGGACGGAGACAGTCCAGGGGCCTGGCCGCCAGAGGCCGTTGCTGCCCGCTTTCTGCTGTGGGGAAGCCAGGCCTTCCTACCGCACCGCACAGCCGGCATCTGCCCACCTGGAACTGACCTGACGGGTGTTCTGCAAGATTCAGGAAACCTCTACAGACGAAACAATGCTCCGCCTACAGGAAAGTTTTATGAGTTTATTTGAGCCACCAGGTTCCAGGACGTGCCTGGAAGCACAATCTCAGCGGATGGAGGAAATGCTCGGAGAATGGCAGTACTGCGGCTAGATTAGCTTATACATCAGAATCAAAGGAGACGTTACCTGAACTCCATTGGAGGTGGATTAAAGAAGCGGGAGAAAGCCAAGTGGGGAAATCTCTGGGATTGGGTAAAAAGGAAAATGCAGAAGCACGCACTTCTTTGACGTTGGTGGGTACAGGACAGGTAATTCACTTTCCCAGTAAATGGGGATGGTGTGCAGGCCACGAGATGGCAGTGCGGGTGGGCCCGTGCTCCGGTACCTGCAGTTGTGCCTTCCAGAGATCTGGAAGAGAAAATTACTCTGAAGCCCTGGCTGAAGGTGGCTCAGTAGGTTGGAGCGGCATCCTGTGCACCAAGAGGTTGCTGGTGCCATTGCCCCAGGGCACATGCCCGGGTTGTGGGCTCAGTCCTCTGTAGGGGGCGTGCAAGAGGCAGCTGATGGATGTTCCGCTCTCACATGGATGCTTCTCTTTCTTCCCCTCTCTCTAAAATTCAATAAAAATATTTATATGTAAAAAAGAAGCAACCAATGAATGCATAAATAAGTCAACAACAAATTGGTGTTTCCCTTCTCTCTCTAAAATCAATAAATAAAATTTAAAAAATAATAATTTCAAAGGTCTATTATCCTAGATGCATAAGAACAAGGGACAGGCTCACTTAAGGCCAAGATTGACATTTGCTCAGGAAGCTATAGGCCTGGGATGTGACTACCTGCCCGGGTGGGAATGTATGATCAGACCATCCTGTGTGGTTCGTTCCGTCGCTGAAGTGGTCGGGACTTCCATGTTGCCCTTCCTCCCCCATAGCTTGTCAGGCTCATGACTTAGCCCCTTTGTTCACACTTCCATCACCTCCCCTGGGCAGGCCAGCGTGGCCAGATCCCGACACTGATGAGGACCTAGCCAGGCCCTGATAGTTTCTGACCACATCCGAGGCCAAAGATGGTGTTTACTGGGCCTGCAAACCAGAGCCCGATGCAATACGCTCAGAAACGTGCGTGCACAGAGCTGGACTGTGGGGGAGTAGGTCTCCTTTGGACCTGGAAGACCGAGGGCCAGACACAAGAAACAGAGCCACACGGGGTCCAGTCTTCACTGTGATGCGGCATGGAATTGGTGCCTGGATGCTGGAAATGCTCGGGCTCATTTTACTTAGATGCGATGGCGTTCTCCTTAAAACACGTTTAGTATCACTCACACCCAGGAGTTGTTCACTGTTCAAAGGAGGAAGTCCACGCCCGGGAGCACCCTCATCTACAGGAGCTTGTAACCTGCAAAGCTGAATGTGGGGGAACCCTTCTGGAAGATGCTTTCCAAACGTCAGGCCTGCTCAGAGGAAAGGCACCGGGAGATTTTCCTCATCCTCCCTCATCTTTCCGCATCCCACTACCTTCTGTCCTTGCTCATCAGGGTGGAGGAGCAGGGCCGCCCCACCCTCTCTTGCTCATTTATTCTCCAAAAAATGCAGAGGTTGACTCTGCCAACATCACACAGACAATCCAGGATCCGCCACTGGCACAGCCTGCATTGGCCAGGATTGGTGCCTCTGCTATATATATATAATGGATGAGTCTGTGTATATATATATATATATATATATATATATATATATGAGTTAACTGTTTACATGCAATAAACATTAATATTTCAAGAAAAACTATTTTAAGTATAGTAATATCACATGCAGTAAACATTAATATTTAAAGAAAAAAGATTTTAAATATTACCAAAACTATACTAACAGTATAATATCACAAAAGTTGTAGGAAATATTAAAAATCTGCAAATAACAGGATTACTTCTAAAATATTTTTTTCCTCTGGCTCTGTTTTTCTTCATCAGTCTATGTTGTTCACTATATTCCACAAATGAGTGAGATCATGTGATATTTATCTTTCTCTGACTGGCTTATTTCACTTAGCATTATGCTTTCCAGGTCCATCCATGCTGTTGCAAATGGTAAGAATTCCTTCTTTTTTACAGCAGCATAGCATTCCATCGTGTAGATGTACCACGGTTTTCTAATCCACTCATCTGCTGATGGGCACTTAGGCTGTTTCCAGATCTTAGCTATGGTGAACTGTGCTGCTATGAACATAGGGGTGCATATATCCTTTCTGATTGGTGTTTCTGGTTTCTTGGGATATATTCCCAGAAGTGCCATTACTGGGTCAAATGGGAGTTCCATTTTTAATTTTTTGAGGTGCCTCAACTTTTTGACTGAGCACCCTCACCCTCACTCCATCAGACTGGACTACATTTCTGACTAAGGCCTCTGCATTGGGGGGCTTCATGTTGGAGGAACCTCAATGTGGAGGGACCTCCATGGAAGGGGAGCCTGGAAGACAGTTTCTTTTCAAGCGCCCTTGTGGCAGGGAGGGCTCTGTCCTGGTACAAAACCCACAGTCAGTCTCCAATAGGAGAGCCTCCTACCCTGTCATTATTCCTAGAGCCCCCTGCCCAAGGGCCAAGGCGACCAGGGGGTGGGGCCCAGAAAGCAGGAGGAAAGCCAGGGATGACACCGCCCACGTGGCCCAGCCCACCCCCCACCCCCCAACTCCCAGCGTCTGTGCTCTCAGGCCGCACCACCTGCAGGGGGCAGGGCAGCGCAGGCCTGGGCCAGGCTCAGGCAGACCTAAGGATGAGTCCGGCCCTGCCTCCTCCAGGCTGGGTGATCTAGCAGGAGTCACCCCACCCTTCCCAGCCTCCAGCCCAGCGGTTCTCAGCCTGTGGGTCGCGACCCCTTTGGCGGTCGAACGACGCTTTCACAGGGGTCGCCTAAGACCATCCTGTATATCAGATATTTACATGACGGTTCATCACAGTAGCAACATGACAGTTATGAAGTAGCAACGAAAATAATTTATGGTTGTGTCACCACATGAGGAACTGTATTTAAAGGGCCAGAAGGTGGAGAACCCTTGCTCCAGCCTCCGTGTCCTCAATTGTAAATCAATCACAACAACCCTCCACAGCGGGGGAAGGAGGGTTCCATGCGCTACGTCAGCCAGAGCTGTTGTTGGGCTGCCCCTGAATCCAGGTGACTCCTGACGGGCCCTCAGCCGCCTCACACACCTCCGCTCTGAAGACCTGGCCCACCTCCCTGCCTCCACTCCCCACCCACCCCGCGTGTCCTCACTGTCCTCTGGACAGAAGGTGCCCGCACACTCCCATCTCAGGCCTCTTGCACTGGCCATTGTCCCAGCGTCCACTCAGCTCAACCCATCGCTTCCAGCGGGACTGTGTTCGAACATCACCTACCTCCTCAGTGCAGCCTTCCCCGACCCCCTCCTGAAAATGCCACCGCCTTCCCCTGTCCCTGCTTTATTTTGCACCAGCGACAGATCGCCACCGGACACACTGGGCTGTCAGTTCGCGGACTTCTCCCCTGAGAACGGCAGGTCTGGGGAACAGATGTGAGCACACGGCTGCACCCAGGACAGGGCCTGGACAGAGCAGGGCGCAGGACATATTTGCCAAGTAAATGCATGAATCATGACAGGATTGTCCATAGGTTGCAGTGGGGCCTATGATGGGCAGGACTCACTCCCCGCTGGAGGGAAGGGGGAGAGGTGAAGGTCACAGAAAGCTTTTTTGAGGAAGCAGAGAGGTCTGACCTCAACACACCAGGCGCACAGGTGTAGGTTGACGGGAGAGAGGCAGCTCCCATGCAGGGAGCAGCCCAGGCAAAGGCCTGGCGACAGGACTAACGTGTTGTGTCTGGGGAGCAGGGTCCAGGCAGGTGGGTTCAGGAGGAAGGCTGGATGGTGAGGCCCAAGGTAGACAACACGCATGCAGACCAGTCTCGAAGGGCAGGGGCCACCCGTCCCCTCCGAGGACGGAGGTGAGCCATGGAGACCCCTCCCAGATGGAGTGGTGGGACCAGGTCTGCTGGTGTGGGGAGTGACCCACGTGAACAAAATGAAGGTAAAAACCACATGATCCTATCAATAGATGCGGAAGAAACATCGGACAAAATCCAACCTCTGTTTAGGATAAAAACTCTCAGCAAGGTGGAAAGCCACACCTCAACGGAAGACAGGCCGTATATGGCCCTGGCCGGTTTGCTCAGTGGATAGAGCGTCGGCCTGCGGACTGAAGGGTCCCTGATTTGATTCCAGTCGAGGGCATATGCCGCGGTTGTGGGCTCGATCTCCAGTAGGGGGCGTGCAGGAGGCAGCCGATCCATATAAAAACCACATTGATGTCTCTCTCTCTCCCTCTCCCTTCCTCTCTGGAATCAATAAAAATACATTTAAAAAAAGAAGAAGATGAAGAAGAAGGGCAGGTGGGGGGAGGTTGTGGAGGTCAGGGTGGCGGACTTTCCCTGCCGGTGCCCACATACACGTGCACACATGTGTAGATAGGAGTTCACAGGAAGTCAAACCCCGCTCAAGGAATTTTATACCTGGGAACCCTCTGAACTGATGCAAACGCAGAGGTCGTGGTGGTGCAGGTGACCCAGGGGCCCAGGCTGCAGCCCCCCTGCCAGGCAGAGCTGTCAGTGCAGGGCCCAGGGCTCCCGGGCAGCGCCCCGGGCAGGAGGACCCCAACCTCAAAGCTGTGCGCGTCAGAAAATTCCTTGGGAATCCTGAGCAAGGTCACCACGGACGTCATGGCCATTCACTGATAGGCCCCACCCCCAAGGCTACTCAAACCCATGACCTTGGCATGATGGCAGGGGGCGGGGGGAGTACAGCCATCACAGCCATGATGGGGGGAAGCAGGACCCAGAATCAGGCCTGGGGACCCCAGTACAGGCCAGCCACCCCCACCTCCCAGAGGAGGAGGTCAGAGAGGGTCTGCCACTCTCTCACCCTCCCCAGAACTCCTGTGCCCCTGACAGTCAGACATGCCTGGGCTAACCCCCCTTCCCTGGGTTGCCCAGTGGGGTCACCCCTAGGCCAGGCCCTGCCACGAGACACCCTCTGAGCTCATCGGGGTCACGCGGGCAGTTGGCTGAGCCGAGCTCACCTGCACCACCATGACCTCTGGGTTTGCGTCAGCATCATCGAGTGCTCCCAGGACAGGGTACAGGTCATCACTGATAAGCCTCACGGAGCCAGGGCCAGAGCCTCGCTGCTCACGGGGCTCCGCCTGGGCACCTTCCCCCCTCCCCACCCTCACCCAGGCACCAGACCTGGCATTGGGCCAGAGAGCCCCACTCTGTGTCCCCCTGTGAGGGTCCCCAGCTGCTCAGGCCTGGCTGGTTGGGAGGCCGGAGCTCCAGGCCCGCTGGAGGCCCCTGGGCGGCTCCAGGCTCCTTTCATTTAAGGGCACGCCTAAATCTCCCTCTCCCAACTTTGCCAAGCACTGCGAACAAGATGGCATGGCCCTGGCCTCAGAGGTCTGGATGCAGGGCCTCCGGGAGAGCAGGGCTGGCAGGGTGGGTTGGGAAGAGAAGGGAGGGTGAGAAGGGAAGGTATTGGAGGGCGGGCTTGCCCACAAGACCTGGGGCAGAAGCATCACAGGGTAGAGGGGACAGCAAGCACAGGGACTGAGCTGGCGATCTGCTGGGTGGGTGTGAGGGACAGAAGGAGCGAGTGTTGGGTGTCCTCTGGGTGGGTGGGCCTTGCAGACTCCCGTGGCTCCTACCCCGCGAGAGGGAGCAGCGGGAGGGCTTTGAGCAGAGGAGGAACGCCAGGCAGGTTTTGCTTTAAAAACTCGCTCTGGCCCAGCCCCAGCCAGTGTGGCTTAGTGATTGAGCATCGACCTACGGACCAGGTCACAGTTTGATTCCCAGGCAGGGCGCATGCCCGGGTTGCGGGCTCAATCCCTAGTGGGGGGCGTGTAGGAGGCAGCCGATCAATGCTTTTCTCTCATCATTGAGGTTTCTATCTCTCTCTCCCTCTCCCTTCCTCTCTGAAATAAATAAATAAATAAACAAACAAACAAATAAATAAATGAATGAATAAATAAATAAATAAAAAATAAATAGTGGACGAAAGGGGCCACTTGCCAACCTGACAAGCTCAGGGGAGGCCTGCATGGCGGTCTTACAAACTCAGAGACCTAAAGTTGTTGTAACGTACCCCCCGAATCACAGAAGGACGCCTTAAGAAGTCGAATTAAAGAGCCACATTTATTGCAATCCGGGACTATGAGGGGTCAGTCCCAAATCTCACAGTAACAAGATGGTTGAAAAACCAGGTTCTATAGGCAAAAATCACAGAGGTATTGATTACATCCCAAGGTTTGGAATGAGGAACCTGGTTCACAAAAAAGCAGTTTACAGAAGCAGAATTAAGCATGTTAATTACAGTTTTTGGCCTCTGGATCACTGAGTTGATAGAAACACATTATCTGGGACCGCTGGGTTGACAGGAACACTTTATCTATAGCCCTCGGGTCTCGAGACCACTGAGTTGTCAGGAATTCATTATCTAGAGCCATCGAGGCAATTTAGAGTAATTGCGCTGTCCTGGTCTTGGGACCACTGAGTCAACTGGAATGCATTATCTGTGGCCACTAAAACAATGTAGGATAATTGTGCTGTCCTGTTTCCCAGGTACAGAAGAATGTGCTTTCTAAAACCAGTAAGATCACAATCAATGGGATAGTCATTCAATCGAATGGGATGATGTATACAATTCAGAAAAATCAAAATAACCTGTCCATTGTTAAACAAAGCAAATAGGTGCATAAGCCAAACAGCAGGGTTAAAGTTAAACTATAATTTCCACCTGAGATGGTTGCTCCCATACTTCAAA
>NW_006295816.1:3149145-3150257 GCF_000327345.1 Myotis davidii
TGCTCTCTCTCTCCCTTTCCCCTCTCTCTAAAATAAATTAAAAAATATTTTAAAAAGAAAAAAAGTGAGTGGGGACTCTGGGATAGATCCAGAGTTCTCTGGCTGCCACTTCATTGTGTTGTAATGTACCCCGCAAATCACACAAGGACGCCTCAAGAAGGCGAATTAAAGAGTCACATTTATTGCAATCAAGGACTATGAGGTAGCATATTGCTCTCCCAAATCTCATAGTAATAAGATGGTCGCAAAACCAGATTTACATAGGCAAAGATCACAAAGGTATTGATTACATCCCAGGGTTTGGAATGAGGAACCTGGTTCACAAAAAAGCAGTTTACAGAAGCAGAATTAAGCATGTTAATTACAGTTTTGGGTCTCTGGATCACTGAGTTGATAGAAACACATTATCTGGGACCGCTGGGTTGACAGGAACACTTTATCTAGAGCCCTCGGGTCTCGAGACCACTGAGTTGTCAGGAATTCATTATCTAGAGCCATCGAGGCAATTTAGAGTAATTTCGTTGATCTGGCCTTGGGACCACTGAGTCCTCTGGAACGCATTATCTGTGTCCACTAAGACAATTTAGGATAATTGTGCTGTCCTGTTTCCCAGGTACAGAAGAATGTGCTTTCTAAAACCAGTAAGATAACAATCAATGGGATAGTCATTCAGTCGAATGGGATGATGTATACAATTCCGAAAATCAAAATAACTTTTCTATTGTTAAGCCAAACAGCAGGGTTAGAGTTAAACTACAGTTTCTACCTGAGATGGTTGCTACCATATTTCAAAGTCACCACAAAGGATGGTCTGAAATTAAACTTTCACTAAAAGCAGTGATGGTGGGCAGTTACATCCTAGGCCGGTATCTGCACTGACAAGGTCAACCTTTACCGTAACTGAGCCTATCTGTCTTTTTGCATCTATGATAACATCCCTGTGAAATGTCTGGGTAGCTTGTAACTTCCCTTTTTCTACACCTGTTGGGGCGCAACCTAATGTGCTGGGGGCCAGACAGCTACCACAGATTCTTTCACTATTATGTTCATTGTTCCTGCACCCACCTAAGTATGCGTCCATCATTTTACTTTTTTATCCAATCCCAGGGGTT
>NW_006295816.1:3150318-3152485 GCF_000327345.1 Myotis davidii
CCGCCTCTCTAGCCTATCACCAATGGGTTTCATGTAGCCCGCCTACGTCCCTTTCCTTTGATTGCAGTGTACAAATACAGATGTAACCTGCCATTCTCCGGAGCATTATCTCAATTCGTTGAGGTTCTGCTTCCCAGCATATGTCAACAGTTTGGCTCAAATAAACTCACAAAAATTCTTCATAGGTTTCAATGGTTTTTTACGTTAACAAAATAAAAGCTCCCTCTTGCTGCTGGCGATAAGATGAAGAGTTCACTGTGTGTGGTCCCGGCAGGCAGCCCTGAGAACTTGGCGAAATGCAGGTTCTTAGGGCCCTGCTGAGTCTGGAACCCTGGGGTGGGGCTCAGAGCTCTGGGGGGGAGGGGCACCACCTGGGGCAGGGAGGAGAGAACTGGGTGGAGGGTGGGAAATGAGCTCATGTCCTTGGCCCTCCCCTCCCCCTGCACCCCTAAGGCCCTGGTATCACAGGGCCTGTGAAAGGCTCTGCCCGACTTGCCAACCAGACACAGGTTCACCGCTGCTCGCCAGCTCATTATATAATCCGCTCCCCTTGCCCGACGCAGAGCATTTATTTTCAGAGATCACCTGTTAACACCCTGCACGACAAAGGCCACTCGGTCACACTTTGGCTGGTTTCCTCTTCCCCCATCCCGTCCCTCCCCCACCCCAAACTCCCGCCTGGCAGGAAGTCACCATTCCACTGCCCTCTGGGGAGTGCACGAAGCTCCAGTGCACTGACTGGACTGGGGTGATATGTAAACCCGTTGGCCTTTCCTGAGGTCTGGGGGACAGACTCGCTCCTGACCTGCCCTGGGACCCCAGGAGTCTGGGGGGGGGGATCAGGAACAAGAAGGGGAGAGGGGGGAATCCCCTGAGCTGGCCTCCGGCAGTTACTGGCCGTTTCTCCAGAAGGCTCTTTTGGCTAATGTGTTGCTTGGAGGCATGGGTGGGTCCCCTGGCGGCCAGTCCTGCCGGCCTGGTCTCCAAGCTGGACAGCCCCTCCTCTGGCCCTGCCGACAGCCAGGCATCAGGCCCGGCTCAGGGCCCCTGGAAGCCTCAAGCATCGCTGGGCGGGGCTTCGCTCCCAGGAAACCTCGCTGGGGACCCAGTCAGCAGCATGGGGCCTCTAGCCAGAAGGCAGAGTAGAGACTCAGGGGCCAGATGGCCCTGCTCCCAGGAGCCCGGGGCCCAGGAAGTGCCAGAGAGGCCGCAGGAATATAGCTCTCTGTCCCCATCCTAAGTGCCAGAAAACACTTGAAGCCACAGGTCTGCGCCCCCATTAGACAGGCGGGGAACCTGAGGCCCTGAGAGAAGAAGGGACTGTATAGTCACACAGCTCGACTGTAATGCCCAGGGAACTCTCTGGACTCACACTGGTCAGTGGGCAGTTCAGTGGGCACCTGGAGCAGGATGGGTGCAGACCAGGAGGCCGAAGGCCGGACCGTCAGGGCTCAGGACAGCCCAGACCTCGGCAGGGAGGCCCCAACCCAGGAAGCTAGTGAGCACTTGGTTGGGGGGTTGGCAGTAAGGATGAGGGTGCCCCTGCACATGGGTGTGACACCGTGTATGACCGTCCTTGTGGTCCACCTGCAGCCCTGTGACTTTGCAGCTACAGGCGGCTGTGAGTGTGAGTGTGAGTGTGAGTGTGAGTGTTGCTGGGCATGGGCTGTGCACAAGGAGGTGTTAGTGACTCCGGCACCTGTGGGCCTGGGGGCCGGGGTGAATGAGGAGCGTCCAGTGTGTGCACCCAGGACTGTGAGCAGAAACTTGGCCCAAGGAACTCCTAAACCGGGGTGGTCATATCGGAGCTGTCAGCAGCTCTCTCTCTGTGAGGCAGGCGGGCGGGGGACAACGTTCCGCATGTGTTACCCAGACAGAGTACATCCCTGTCATCTTCCCATGGCTGACCACTGGAGGCAGCGGAGGACGGGGGGTCTGGGGGGACGTGCCACAGCCTCCATGGGGTGCTGACACACTCCCCCACTCCCCGTCCACAGACCAGGCCCAGGATCAGAGACGGCAGCCCCGGGGTGAGCATGGACGGAGGCGTGGAGGAGGCTGCGCAGACCCCGGGGCGGGCCCACGAGAGCCAGGACACAGAGGAGGAGCGGTGGCGGGGTGCCCGGATGTGGGCGCTCCCCGACCTCCCTGGGGCAGGCTCCCACCG
>NW_006295816.1:3152501-3157651 GCF_000327345.1 Myotis davidii
GTGACTTCGCTCGGATTCCTGCCCATCTGTGGGCTGTGTGCTGGCCAGCCCTCTGCTTCCCGCTTTCCACACCTGCCTCTTTGCTGAAAACCTGCCCACAGCCGGCCTCATCTCATCGCTGGGTCTGAGACACCCCCCTCCCCCTGCCCTCCCACATATGCATTCACGGTGCAGGGAGCCTGTGTGCAGTCACCCCAGTGCGCGTTCGTTCACGGGTGCACGCACCTGCGCATCTGTCCACTCGCCCCTTCCTTCCTCAAAGGCTCAGGGCACCTCCCGTGAGCCAGCAGCGCTGCTGATCCCCGCCAGACCCCAGGTCAGAGTGATGAAGGCCAAGTTCCAACGGACCCCGATGTGGATGGCTCAGAAAAGAGGAACCCAGTGCTGGGGGCGGCTGGCAGCCGTTAGCTGGAGGGAAGCTCTGGGCTGGTGTCACAGCCAGGCCACCGCAGGGAGCCAGAAGGTTGGGTAAATGTTGCGGCTGTGCTCCCCCCACCCCCACCCCAGGCCCCCATGGCTGGGCCTGGCAGTCACCCTGCCTGAAGCCTGGGGTCTGCCTCGGCTGGGGGGGAGCCCCAAGGCTTCAGAGCTGTCCCCCAGTCCCAAACCCGCAGAACAGGGGCCCTCTCTCGGCTGGCTGTCAGGGCTCCTCCGCTGGCACAGCTGCCTGTGCCGCCCTTCATGGTCCCCCGCAGCTATGCCAGCCTCTGCGGCTCCCCTGGGGGCTTGCAGGGCTTCAGCTCCCCTCCCGGAGTGAATGACTGAGATCTTTCTGGAAGGGCCTGGAGAACTGCCAGCAGGGTTGTCTTGGGAAAGACCCAGATGAGGGGAACTTCTTTCTTTCTTTCAAAAAAATATATTTTATTCATTTTTTACAGAGAGGAAGGGAGAGGGATAGAGAGTTAGAAACATCGATGAGAGAGAAACATCGACCAGCTGCCTCCTGCACACCCCCTACTAGGGATGTGCCCGCAACCAAGGTACATGGCCTTGACCAGAATCGAACCTGGGACCCTTGAGTCCGCAGGCCGACGCTCTGTCCACTGAGCCACACCGGTTAGGGTTGAACTTCTTTCTTTACTTTTAAAGAATACTTTATTGATTTTCAGAGAGACAGGAAGGGAGAGGGAGAGAGGAGAGGAACATGGAGGTGAGAGCATAACATCGATCGGCTGCCTCCTGCATGCTCCCCACCGGGGATCGAGCCCACAACCTGGGCATGTACCCTACCTAATGAGGAATCGAACCAGCCACCTTTCCGTGCAGGGGAGGACGCCCAACCAGCTGAGCCTCACGGGCCGGGGAACTTCTTTGTTTACCCTGCCATACATACGATTTGCGTTTTTACCATGTACCAATATTATCTATTCAAATACGCTTTCCTTATTAAAAAAACACACAGTCAGAATGCAAAGTGCTCCCATAAGAACCGGGATGCGAGGCTTGCCTTGAAAAGTGGGAAGAAGGCCTGGCCCCTGTGGCTGCCCCTCAGCCCAGGGGCCCCCAGGTCACCCGCGGCCCGGGCCCAGTGCTGCAGGGATGGGCCTGCGGGTGTGCAGGGCGGGGTGGGGGCGGTGAGGCAAGCTCCCCCAGGTGTGGGTGGCTGTTTAGCCATCGGCTCGGCTGATTTCACTCACAAGGGTTCTCCAGACCGCAGCGGCGCGGGCGCTGTGAACGTTGGCGTGTCACAAGCCCGAGAGTCTTGCACAAGGAACTGTTAACTCAGTCCCAGCGGGGCCCCAGCGCACTCTGGCCTCACCTCCCCCACCCCGGCTCCAGGGCTTTAGGCCCAGAGGGAACCCTGGAGAGAGGGAGCGCCAGGGGCCCCTTGGCTACCTGGACCCGAGGGTCTGGGCAAGGGCAAGGGGGTGGGTGGCCAGGCAAGGAGACACTGAGAGAGGAGGGCGGGCGGGCTGCTCTAATGCCGACTCCAGCTCTGCCTCGGCGTGGACACGTCACTTCCAAGCCCCAGTTCCCGCATCCATCCTCCATCCACTGGTGCCACTGCTAGCACCACCTGCCTGCGCTTCCAGGTGCTGGTCCCACCCAGCCCAGAGCCAGGTCTCAGGGTCCCCACGCCCACCTCCCACCTCCAGCATAGAAAGTGCATCAACCAGGGTTCTGCAGAGAAAGAGAACTGATTTTTAAAAAAATATATGTTCTTATTGATTTCAGAGAGGAAGGGAGAGAGAGATAGAAACATCAATGATGAGAGAGAATCATGGATCGGCTGCCTCCTGCAAGTCCCCACTGGGGATGGAGCCCACAACCAGGGCATGTGCCCTGCCTGGGAATCGAACTGTGACCTCCTGGTTCATAGGTCAATGCTCAACCCCTGAGCCATGCCGGTCGGGCCAGAACCGATTTTAAGGGTTATTTTAGGAATGGGCTCACATGATTGTGGAGGCTGGAAGGGCCGGGAGGCTGGAGCCTAGGTCGGGGGATTCCTTTCCTGGAGGCGGTTTGGTTTGAGGCCTTCAGCTGAATGCATGTCGCCCACCACATCCTCAAGGAAAATCTCCTTTGCTGGTTGTAGGTGTTAATCACGCACCGACACAAGTCTGCCTCCACTTGCAGAACCTCCGGAGCTACTCACGGGGCAGTGAGAGCTAGATAAGAACTGCATTCAGGCCTGGCCGGTGTGGTTCAGTGGTGAGTGTCAACCAATGAACTAGGAGGTCACGGTTCAGTTCCTGGTCAGGGCACATGCCCGGGTTTTGGGTTCGATCCCCAGGAGGGGGCGTGCAGGAGGCAGCCTTCCATGATTCTCTCTCATCATTAACGTTTCTACTTCTCTCTCCCTTCCTCTCTGAAATCAATAAAAATATATTTAAAAAAAAAAAAGAAATGAAGGCTTTGCCTTGGTTGATGATCACATTGTTGGTAGCAGGTGGGGCTCTGGGCTAGCCGAGGCCAAAGCCATAGGAGCCTCAGCAGCATGGGAGGGAGGTGTGTCCGTCTTCAAGACGGTCCCATGTCCACCCAGGCCTCCCTGAGGGGAAGGCTGCAGGGCTTCTTAGGTGGCTGATAGAAGAGGAAACTGAGGCCCAGAGGAAAGCAGTGAGCTTGCCCAAGGTCCCCCGGCTGCCTGACCCTCACAGCGGGGCCTGCTAAAAATAACTCCTGGTCCCAGAGGGGGCGGAATGGAATCCGGGCTGGGGTTGACGTCTAAGGTCCTCCTTGACTGCTGGGGGTGGGGTGCTGTGCGCAACAGCCCCGGAGAGACGGTGCAGATGACGCAGACTGGAGGCGGGGAGGGGAGAGGGGGAGGCCAGGCCAGTGCCATCCCCAGATGGGGCCTGGCCTTGCCTGGGCTCCAGCAGCGGGGCCTTCCCTGCCCAGCGCAGGGTGATAAGATGAGTTTGCACTGCAGCTCTGAGGAGGAGGCGGCCAGTGAAGGGGAGGAAAGGGAAGGAGGGCTGGAGGGAAGGAAGGGAAAAGGGAGGCGGAAGAGGGTGAGAGAAGCCTGAATGAAGCCCGTAGGGCAGTGGTTCTCAACCTTCCTAATGCCGCGGCCCTTTAGTACAATTCCTCATGTTCTGGTGACCCCCAATTTCATTGTTACAAATTGAACATAATTAAAGCATAGTGATTCATCACAAAACAATACGTAATCATATCTGTGTTTTCCGATGGTCTTAGGCGACCCCCTGTGAAAGGGTCGTTCGACCCCCAAAGGGGTCGCGACCCACAGGTTGAGAACCGCTGCCGTAGAGGGATCACGACTCTGCCAGAATGGGGCCCACCCCAACTCAGGAAGTTTGCAAAAACCGAAGCTTAGGGCGCGGGGTGATTTGCCCGCGATCCCAGAGGCAGAAGGCGGCCTCGCCAGGACTAACTCACGGTTGCCTCTCCTGCTCTCCAAGTGGACACCACGTTCCTAAATGTGACCCCAAGGTACCCCCCCCCCCATTAGCAGGAGAGAGGCCTGCTTAAAGCGCAGAGTCCGCCAGGCCGGCGGGGCTCAGGGGTTGAGCATCGACCTATGAATCAGGAGGTCACGGTTCAATTCACGGTCAGGGCACAGGCCTGGGTTGTGGGCTCCATTCCCAGTGGGGGGCGTGCAGGAGGCAGCTGATCAATGATTCTCTCTCAGCATTGATGCTTCTATCTCTCTCTCCCTCTCCCTCTCTGAAAATAAAAAAATTATTTTTAAAAAACCAAAAACGCAGATTCCTGGGTCAGAACCGAAGGGGTGTGGCCCGTGAGTGTGCATGTCCACCCGTGCCCTGGGGAGGGGGGCGGGTCGTGAGCCCTGGCCCGGGAAGGTCTGTGGCTCTTTCAGGACCTCCTAGTCTGACCTCCGGGCCCCAAGGCGCCTGCAGCCAGCTGTGGGGCTGAGTCACACCACCGCCGGGACAGGGACGGGACGGGACGCCTGGGCCTTTCCCACTCCCGCCTCACCCACCCGCTCCCCAACCCCATGCAGCCCCCCTTCTGGGCAGCACACCCCTCTGGAAACTTCCTGGCAGCCGGGATCCCCCTCCTTCAGAGTCATTGAAGAAATAGCCTCCTCCTCCATCCGGACTAGTTTCCAACATCCTAGTTCTTTGTTTCCCAACCTTTCTCTCCATCAAACAGGAAACTCCCAGAGGGCTGGAGACCTGTTGGTGTAAACAATAAGCCTGTGAAATCCATGACTTCACCTGACCCTCCTGCCAACCACAAGTGCCAGGGCTGGGAGAGCCTGACAATGAGGAAACCAAGCCTGAGAGGGGCGGTGGCGGCCCGAGGCCGAGCCAGAGCCAGAGCCGGGTTGGGACCCACGTCCAGCCCCCCCGTCCAGCTCTCTCTGCTCGGCGTCGCCTCCGATCTCTCAGAACAGGGATTATGATCCCACAGCCCAGATGAGGAAAGTGAGGCCCAGAGGTGGGCAAAGCATTCAACACCATCTTTATCCTGCATTCACTTCTAGCTCTACTTGGATCTGAGTCCAAATGTGTGTGTTTTTTAAATTGTTTTTTTAAAAAAATATATTTTTATTGACCTCAGAGAACAAGGGAGAGGGAGAAAGAGAAACATCAATGATGAGAGAGAATCACTGATGGGCTGCCTCCTGCACGCCCCACACTGGGAATCGAGTTTACAACTCCTGTATGTGCCCTGACTGGGAATTGAACCCTGACTCCCTGTCCATAGGTCGACGCTCA
>NW_006295816.1:3158910-3159617 GCF_000327345.1 Myotis davidii
GGGGTGGCGGTGTGTGCGGCGGATGAAGTCATCCTCCTCCCGCAGAGCTCTTCCCTCCCCCGACCCCCAATCCTGGAAGCCCGGCGCCCCCGCCTGACCCACGGGTCCCACGTAGGCCGCGGACTCCCGGGCGCGGACCTCAGAGAACAAGGGAGAGGGAGAAAGAGAAACATCAATGATGAGAGAGAATCACTGATGGGCTGCCTCCTGCACGCCCCACACTGGGAATCGAGTTTACAACTCCTGTATGTGCCCTGACTGGGAATTGAACCCTGACTCCCTGTCCATAGGTCGACGCTCAACCACTGAGCCACACCGGCTGGGCCTGAGTCCAAATGCTGACCTTTTTCCTTGACTCGCTCCAGAGGATGGGCACTGCCCAGGGTCCCACAGCAGGATGGGTCAGAGCGGGGCCCTGAACTCCCAGGCCAAAGCCTTCATCCTGGGCCCCTGCACTGGTCCCAGGGTCACTCGGGACCCAGAGGCCTTCGCCGCGACTCAGGGAGAGGGAATGAGTGCCTGGTCACAGCTTGGCCACTGTCACGCTGGGCTCTATCCCTCTTGTTAATGCCCCACTGAGCACTGAGTAAGCTGGAGAGTCCTTTTCCCGAAAGTGGAGGAGGGCCCCTCTGAGCCTGGCGCAGGCCCAGACCAACGCAGCCTCAGTGAAGCTGGGAAGGGTGTGGAGCAAGGTGGCTAGACTGGCA
>NW_006295816.1:3159630-3160535 GCF_000327345.1 Myotis davidii
GCTCCCTGAGGCCAAGCTCTCCCCTGCAGGTGTGGCCTGCGGGACACTCCAAGGAGGCACAGCCAACTTTGGGCTGGAGTCCGAGCCACCCAGCTGGTGCCCAGGGCAGCCAGCAAGGGACTTTGGACGGCCCACAGTGAAAAATAAAAATCACTAATATGTGTCAAACCCTAATTATGTGTCAGGCCCTGTGCTTCCACCCTGAACCCGGGCCCCCACCCCAGGTCTCAGGGCTGAGGAGTGTGCAGGTTCCATCCAGCCCTGTTCCTTCTGGGTATCAGGTTAAGTCCCTTCATCTCGGACTAGAAAGTGCCACAGCTGGGCCTCCTTCCGCTTCTGCTCCTCCCTCTGCGAGGCCCCCCCATCTGGTCCCCTGCACATCACCCCAAGGACCACTCCATCCTGGAGCAATCCAGCCCCGCCTCCTCCAGGAAGCCCTCTGGCAATCTTGAGAGCGAGCTGGGTGGGGTGGATGCTGCTCCAGACTCTGGCCCTGAACCCCACGTTTCCCTTCCCTCCTCTGTCCAAGTTGTCCGATTTACAACCCCAGTGACCCTTGTCTCCCCCCTCCCCCACTCTGCCCTTGCACGGCCCCCACTGGGGGAGGTGGACTCTGCAGCACCGATTGGTCAGTGGGGAAGCAGCACCGGGTAGGCCACAGTGGTTCTCAACCTTCCTAATGCTGCGACCCTTTCATACAGTTCCTCACGTTGTGGTGACCCCCAACCATAAAATTATTTTCATTGCTACTTCATCACTGTAATGTTGCTACTGTTATGAATCGGTCATGTAAATATCTGATATGCAGGATGTATTTTCGTTGTTATAAATTGAACATAATGAAACCATAGTGATTCATCACAAAAACAATATGTAATTCATACATGGTCAAGGGAATTCAAGAA
>NW_006295816.1:3161117-3170149 GCF_000327345.1 Myotis davidii
CCTCGGGTTGGGGGACCGGGAGGAGCCCTTTCTGCCGGGCGGGTGACAGTGGCTTCTCCCCGGCCTCGCTCTGGCACCTGGGTGTGTGCTCTGCATCCTCCGGGAGCGCCGACCTCCCAAACCTGTTCCCCACTCGGCCCCGGGTCCCACTCCGTGTCCCACCCCTGGGCATGAGTCAGGGTTCACTCCTCTCGGTGGAGCTGGGACCTGGGCTGCTTTTGGGGACCTGGGTGGAGGTGGCCGCCCGTCCGCAGTGAGCTCTGAATCCCTGCTGTTCGTGGACATTGTCGAGTGGGACTTCTTAACACCCCCAGTCCCCTGGCGCGAAGTACAGGCGACACCGGAACCGGGTGACCTCGCGGGGGTATGTGCCCGCTGATTATTAACAAGTGTCGGTGTCACTCAACCCCGCAGGATCAGTGCACCTCCCGGACGCGACATGGAGACCGTGGTCCGCCGCTGCCCCTTCCTGTCCCGGGTGCCGCAGGCCTTTCTGCAGAAGGCGGGCAAGTCTCTGCTGTTTTACGCCCAAAACTGCCCCAAGATGATGATGGAAGTGGGGGCCCGGCCAGCCCCCCAGGCCCTGTCCACGTCTGCAGCGCACGGCCAGCAAGTCAAGGAAACCCCTCCGGCCCCCCAGAGTGAGTGTCCTAGCCACCAGTGGGTTCAGGCCACAGGGGTGGGGGTCATGCCAGCCGAGGCGCTCAGTTCTTCGCAGGGGTGAGCTCACAGCAGTGTCGCCCTCGCCGCCCAGGTGGGCGCTTGGGGTTTTCCATCTCTGAAGGGGGAGCGGCGGCCAGCGGTCACTTTGGGTTCTGGTCGCAGGACTCGGGCGTTTCAGTGGCGGCAGTGCCTTGTTCGTGGAAGTGGAAAGTGGGCATGTTCTGTCCCAGCCGTCCCTTCATTAAATATTGGCCCTTTGGCGTGGCTCTTCTTTTCTTTTCTTTCTTTCTTTCAATAGACTACTTTTAGAGCTGTTTTACGTTCAAAGCAAAATTGAGGGGAAGCTTTTTTTGGCTTTTAAAGTTATTTATTTTTCCTAATTTGCTTTTATATAGTATTATTTTTTTATTGTGGTAAAATGTACATTACAAAATGTACCATCTCAATACTTTTTTAGGTTATTTTTAAAATAATGATTATTTTTAGGTTTAAAAATTTTTTTTATCATCAAGCATTCTTAAATGCCCAGTTCCGTGGCATTGAGTACATTCCTGTTGTTGTGCAATCACCACCATCTCCAGAGCCCTTTCCATCTTGCAAAACTGAAACTCTGTCCCCATTAAACACTAACTCCCCCTCCCCCTCCCCCTCCCCGCCCTCCCGCCCAGTCCCTGGCCAGCGCTGGTCTCCTTTCTGCCTATGGTTTGCTCTAGGAACCACCTGCCAGGGGAATCACACAGAATGTGTTGAAGCAGGATTGTTTAACACATGTATCTTTCTTTTGTACACAACTTAAACATTTCTGTTTTTCGTAAAGAGATGAGAGGTGCTTCAGGTGTGGTCTGGCCGTGCCAGGAGCGGGTGAGCGTTTCAGATGCCCCTTAACCTTAGAGACCAGTTTCCTCCCAGGCTCTGTCGGGAGTTCTCGGGGTGGACGTTGTGGGAGAGGCGTGTCTTTCTCTTTAAGCAGAAAGGACTCCGTCCTTTGCAGGACTGCTCTTCCTCTTGACCTTTTCTCTGAGCAGTCGGAACCCTCTCGTGCCATTGTGTCCCTAGCAGGGGGAACGGTCGAGTGCTATGTGGCTAGTCCACTTGATAGGCTACCCTGAACCATCACAAACGACGCTCACAAACCACTAGCTTAGATCTTTGTAGTGAAAAGAGGAGAATAAACGAGCATCTACTGAAGGAGAAAAACATTTTTAAACCTGTGCATAGGGGAATAAAAGATCACACCCAAATGTCTACAATGGCTATGTCTTGCTTCTTTTTTTATAATCAATTTCTTAAATTGGCTTCAGAGAGATGAAGGGAGGGAGGGCGAGACAGAGAGAGAGGGAGAGAGAGACATTGATTGGTTGCCTCCCGCACATGCCCCGACCAAGGATCAAACCTGCAGCCTGGGTGTGTGCCCTGACTGGGAATCGAGCCGCCTACACCTTTTAGTGACGCTCTAATCAGCTGAGCCACGCCAGCCAGGCTACAAAGGTTATGTTTTGAATGATAGAACTCTTTTCATTTTCCTAGACTTCCTACATTGACTATGTGTAATGAATGAAGCGAATTTCAAAGCAGTTTTGTAAACTTTCCTTTACAGAAGATTTTAATAAAAAGTGTATTGTGACACATTACTCAGGGTGTAAGAGGCTGGCCTGTGACTCACAGGGATATTCCAGAATGATGAAGAAAGACTTTTCTAGAAGAAAGGTGAATGAATTTGCTCAAGAGAAGAGGGAAGTCGTTGTAACTAGGAGCCCATTGTGTGACGTCGGTGAACTGTGATGAGAAAGTAGCTGAGGTGTGTGCCTGTGACTTAGCAATGACTTGAGCTCTAGCAGGCAGTAGCCCAATGACCTTACTCTGTAATGACCTGATTTCCTTTGTTAAGAAGGAAATCAACAGTGCATCTGTCAAGAAACAGCAGGCTTCTTTGTCAAGAATCTGTTTAGAAAATATTAGCAAAGCCCGGCCAGCGTGGCTCAGTGGTTGAGCCTCCATCTATGTACCAGGCAAGAGGTCAGGGTTCAGTTCCTGGTCAGGGCATGTGTCCTGGTTGCGGGCCGATCCCCAGTAGGGGGCACACAGGAGGCAGCCAATCAATGATTCTCTCTTATCACTGATGTTTCTCTCTCTCCCTCCCTCTCCTTTCCTCTCTGAAATCAATAAATAAGAATACTTTTTTGAAGAAAATATTAGCAGAGCAGAAATTTTATGAACACTTCCAGTGACCTTTGAGAGTGTGACCTCAAGAAACACGCTGAATTATTTGGGGTGGATTTACTAGAAATAGTCCAACTCGAGAGCCCTGGCAGTCAGACCAGGACACACTGTGTGTGAGGAATTGTCTCCTGTGAGGCAGCGGAGCCGGCTGCTATAGATCCTGCCGACTGTAGATCTGTGTGTGTGGGTGGTGGTGGATAGAATAAGTACCAAGTTTGGGGCCGTAAGAGAAAGAAACGGGGTTTTCTGTGAGGTGTGCAACCATGTCTGGGGGTTCAGTTTTTCCGTTCCCCCCACAGAGGACAAAACTGCCAAGGCCGAGGCGCTGCCAGCTGGAGATGGCACGCAGCTTCCCCCCGGACACCCGGCCCCCGCCCCGAGCCAGGGCGCTGCAAGCAAATGCCCCTTCCTGGCAGCCCAGATGAGCCAGCAGGGCAGCAGCGTGTTCCGCAAGGCCAGCCTGGAGCTGCAGGAGGACGTGCAGGAGATGCACGCCGTGAGGACAGGTAACCCCGCACGCCCCACACGGCTCTCTCGGACCCTCGGGTTCATTTACAAGCTGCCGCTGGGAGAACTTGTGTAAACACCTTCCCCTGCAGAGCCCAGGAGGAAGCTATGGGAAGAGGGGTGCATTGCGCAACGTGGGGCTTTGTCGGGGTGGCATGTCCAGCTTTTACAGGAACCGCCTGGTTTCTGAGCACACCCTGCAGGCATAGCTGTTCCCACTCCCCTTTGTGTCTCCCCATCGTCTGATGGGATGAAAGGTAAAAACAGTGTCACTGCAGTACGTGATGTCTTGGGACTCCCACGCTGTGTGTCTCGCCGATGGTTAGTGAGTGGCAACCTTCATCACAGTGTGGCTTCCCCATGGAGCACCCACGGTCCCCGGAAAACGTCCCCAGCAGAAATGCAGCCCTCGGCTGGAATTGTTTTCTGCAGTGAAAACAGAGTAGGGTTGGGGGTGTGGTGGCTGGGGAAGACCTGTCAGTCAGCTAGGGAGCTTTGGCTGAGGCTCAAACATTCGCTGAGGCTGGCTGGTGGCTCTGACTCTAGCCAATCAGTAGCCGAGGGGGAGCGAAGCTTCACACCCCGTTACAGCCAACTGCGGTCACCATGGGCTTTGCCAGCTGTGGGAGACAACGTGTCCGGAAGGAATTGTGACTTGGAATTCATTGGGGTCCCCTTTGCCTCTGTTGCTTTCGTTACAGAGGTTGCCCAGGCCTCAGTGAGCCCCAGTGTGATCAGCACGAAGACGCATGGAGGGGAGCCGAGTGGTTTGCTGAAGAACTTCCAGGACATGATGCGAAAGCAAAGGCCGGAAAGGGTGTCCCACCTGCTCCAGGATAACTTGCCGAAGTGTAAGTCTCAAGCTCTTGCCTGACGCAGGGGAGTTTAGAACTTAAGCACATATCACGCTCAACCCCAAATCGCACGTGAGGTGGGGACTACAGCCGTGTCCCCGCTTGATGCCATAGTGAGTACAAGCCCTGCTGGCACCTGCCTTCTCTCAGCATCTGCATCCACACTGGCGCAGGGGCAAGCACTGGCCAGGCACAGTCTCCAGACGAGGACGTGCATCACTGGCCCATATGAACACATCACTCATTTGCCCAGCACCCCCCTTAGCGGCTGAGCCGGGATGGGAACCGGGTCTTTCAGCCAAGCCCAGATGTGCTTCCTAACCACCAGGCTCTGCTCTCTCTCGTTGGGTCTTTAGCTGTTTCCACTTTCCAGTACGATCGTTTCTTTGAGAAGAAAATTGATGAGAAAAAAAACGACCACACCTATCGTGTGTTCAAAACCGTGAACCGGAGGGCACAGCTCTTCCCCATGGCGGACGACTACTCGGACTCCGTCAGCAAGAAGCAGGTGTCGGTCTGGTGCAGCAACGACTACCTGGGCATGAGCCGCCACCCCCGGGTGTGCGGGGCGGTCATGTGAGTAGCCCTGGGCGTCCGGTCCCGCGGGCGGCGTTCGGCAGGACGCTGATGATTTATGGGGACTGGCTCTCCTGGGGGTTGGGGCCGCAGCTGAAAGTGAAGTCCACAGCGAAGGCCTGTCCTTAGCCTTTAAACGGCTACGGGGGACTCTTAAACCTGACGTGCAGGCAGTTGTTGGGGCCCCTTAGTGTGTGAAGTTTGAGTTTAGGGGTTCAGCGTACACCTGTGTCCACTTCCTGCCACTTCAGAAAGACATTCAAAAGGCGTCGACCTCACTCGGTCCTTCGGGAGGGTTGCCGTGGCCAGTTGCCCGGGGACTCTGCTCGCTGCCAGGAACCCCTCTGAGGTTAGTGACAGTCCGCCCTGACGTCGCACGGCTGGTCTGCAGAGGCTGAGGCAGCCACGTCCAGGGCCCCTCTGCAGCCTGATGCCGAGGCACAGCCAAGAAACCAGCCGATGCCGAGTGCTCAGGTGACCCCTGGAGGCATCCTCACCTTTGGGACCTTCTCCCTCCGCATCTAGAGACGACGCTGGTAGAGAGTCCTGGGCCCAGGCTCACAGCGAGGGCTCCCAGAACAGGAGTTGTCTCCTAGGCCTGGAGGGGACCGGTCGCGTGGCTCACAGGGAGGGGCTTACGTGCTGTCCGCCTGCTCTCGCAGGGACACCTTGAAGCAGCACGGCGCCGGTGCCGGGGGCACGAGGAACATCTCCGGAACCAGCAAGTTCCACGTGGACCTGGAGCAGGAACTGGCCGACCTCCACGGGAAGGACGCGGCCCTCTTGTTTTCCTCCTGCTTCGTGGCCAACGACTCGACCCTCTTCACCCTGGCGAAGATGATGCCCGGTAGGGAGCCTGGTCCCCACTTCCTGTGGTTTCCGTTTCCCGTGGTCAGCTGCAGTCCAAAACTATTACATGGAAAGTTCCAGAAACAAGTGATTCACAGGTTTTCCACTGGGTGTAACTCTGAGTTGTGTGATGCAATCTCCAGAGTCCTGCTCCGTCCCACCTGGGCCCTGACTCATCCCTCTGGCCAGGTCTCCCGCTGCACGCACTCCTCGCCGCTAGGCACCCAGCGGCGTCTCAGTCATCAGACTCGCTGTCATGATAGGTGGTGCTTGTGTTGAAGTCTCCCTTACCTACTAATAATGGCCCCGAAGCGCAGGGCGCGCTGCTGGCGATGCGGACGTGCCCAGTGCGGCCGTGGAGTGCTCCCTTAAGTGACGGGAAAGTTAAGAAGAAAAGTTGTATGGAGAGGTGGCTAAGGTCTGTAAGAAAGAATTCTGCCCCTGAGATTGCACAGTGTGTGAATCAAACTCGAGCGGAGGTGTGTACATCCAGGAGAAGCAGTACGTGTGGCTCAGTCCTGCCCGGGGGTCTTGGACCGTGGCCCCTGCGGGCAGCGGGCTTAGTGTGCGAGGAATGTTGACAACAAAGGCTTAGCACCAGTTACGAGGAGTGGCGCATCTGGGGCATTTGTTCTTGATTTGGGCGTGAGTGTTGGCGCGCATTCTGAGTTCCAGCCGAACGTGACCCCAGCGAAGGGTTGGATTGCAAGGGCTTGTCCGTAAGCTCATTGCTCCAGATGCGCTGTGTGTTCTACGAAAATCCCGTGGGAAATTCTCATTGTTTGTAGCTCTTTTCTGACGGAGTTTGGAGCGAGGCAGCCATATTTAAAAGCAGGTTAATCGCCTGCTGCAGGGCGACTGCACCTGTGGGCCTTCTCAAAGGAGAAGCCCTAGTCAGGAATTTTGCAGGAAGAAACAGGCTCGCGGTGGCTTTCTCCTACGGGGCGGAAGCAGCGTTTTCTGTGCAGTTGGTTGTCCCTGACTGTCTAGGAAATAACTTGTCTTCGGTGCAGATGGCAATAAACAAACGTTTTTTGTCTGTCAGGCTGTGAGATTTACTCTGATTCTGGGAACCACGCCTCCATGATCCAAGGGATTCGGAACAGCCGAGTGCCGAAGTACGTCTTCCGCCACAACGACGTCGGCCACCTCAGGGAGCTGCTGCAGAGGTCCGACCCCCAGGTCCCCAAGATCGTGGCGTTCGAAACCGTCCACTCCATGGACGGTGAGTCTGCGCAGGGCCAGTCTGCAACCTGAACTGAAGGACTGGCTTGAACTCTTTCTTGTTTTCTTTTATTTGAACTCTTTAAAGGTGTCTTTATTTTGGCTTTGCAATTTCTTTCCTTTGACCTGTCTGCTAGGGTTTGTGATTGGTGGACATTGGATAGATTTGGGTAAAGGTAGAGCTTCTACTCTGGCTTTTACTCGGCTCTAAGACCTGAGTCCAGCTGGAGACAGGGAAGTGTTAATGATAAGCGTGTCTGTGTCCCCCCAGGCGCAGTGTGCCCGCTGGAAGAGCTGTGTGACGTGGCCCACGAGTTCGGGGCGATCACCTTCGTGGACGAGGTCCATGCGGTGGGGCTGTACGGGGCCCAAGGCGGAGGGATTGGCGACCGGGACGGAGTGATGCCCAAGATGGACATAATTTCTGGAACACTCGGTACGTGCTCTGCGCGCCCTGCAGTCTGCACTGAGCACCCCTGTCCCAGCGAGCCCACGGCTGGCTGGCCTGACGGGGCCAGGAGGGGAGCGTAGGAAGCCTGGGACACTTTTGGGGTGAGTTTTTGTTTTCTCAGTGAGGGGCTGGCGCAGCCTAGCAGAACCCCTCGGAGCTGGAGGCCTGGCTTCCAGGATCAAAGTAGATCTCACGGCCGGAACGACAGAAGTGTCCGAGCCCATCCAGACAGCCATGGCTCTCGCCACCCCATCCGCAACCTGCACTGTGCGCCTCCAACTGTCCCCTGGGTCGGAGAACTAGAATTCCAGGGCTGGTGTCCGAGCAGCTGTAGGACCAGAGGTTCGGTGTCATGGTGCTCAGCTCTGAGCCACATGCCTGCCACGTGGGGACCAGCCACCTCACAGCTCCCCCTCCTCGAGAGGCAGGGTCTCCTGGGGCCGGACTCGGTGTGAGTCCTGTGTGCACAGCTCACTCGCTGTGTGACCCCGGGTGCAGTTAGCCGTCCGGCCTCAGCGTCCGCAGTGGGACAGTGAGAGCCCCTCCCTCTGGTTCTGTGGAGAAGGTAACGGAACCGTGTGGAAACGGTTACTGTGGACATTCTCTGAAGAGATGGAAATGTAAATCATAAATTTGAGGATTTCAAGTTAGTAAGGCACTTGGAGGCCCAAGTAGCAGTCGTGGAGGAGCAAGGACCCCAGGCAGACCCTGGGCAAGCTGACCGGCGAGCTGGGCCCCCCTCCCAGAGAAAGCCCCGGCTCATGTCCTAACCCGAAGCTCTTCCTTCAGCGAGAGGAAGGCGGGAGATGGGAAGGCGAGAGAAGGAATTTCCCAGAAGAGCTTAAGCTGCCAGCCCTGCAGGGGGTCCCAGCAAGAATGTTAATTACAGAGCAGAGTGAATGGTGAGGGCTCAGGGGAGGAGCTGGGGATCCTGAAACCTAAGAACAGGTTACATAAAGGGACTTAGGGGATGAAAGATGAGGCTGGCCCCATATCACCCCCACCTCCCACGGGTTCTGAGTTTTCATGTTTATCTGGTAAATAAATGCTGATTGTCAGTTTTGTGTTTACTTAAGTAGGAAATAATACGGGCCCCACCAAAACAATGACGCCTTCGCTGGGTGACAGCCCCACCTCCAGGGTGATGCTCACAGGGAGAGGTCGCCCCAGAGCGCATGCACAGGGGAGGGCAGGGAGCTGTCGAGCCAGGCTGCAGTGTGTTGTGTGCGGGCCCTGGGACCAGGTGCCACTGTGGGGTTCAGGCCCTGGGACCAGGCGCCAGGGTGGCACGGACTGTGGGCAGGACCTTTCCCGGTTTCCTCAGGTCCTCCCTTTGGGAGGTGGGTGGACGTCCTCTCCTTCAGTCTGACGTCCAATGAAGGAGGTGGAAGCAGGCGCCCGCGGCCCCAGCGCCGCTCCTAATGGACTGACAGCCTGTGTCTCCCCTCTCCTCGCAGGCAAGGCCTTCGGCTGCGTGGGCGGGTACATCGCCAGCACCAGCGCCTTGATCGACACCGTGCGCTCCTACGCTGCCGGCTTCATCTTCACCACCTCCCTGCCGCCCATGCTGCTGGCCGGAGCCCTGGAGTCCGTGCGCGTCCTCAAGAGCGCCGAGGGGCGGGCGCTGCGCCGCCAGCACCAGCGCAACTTCAAGCTGCTGCGGCAGATGCTCATGGACGCCGGGCTGC
>NW_006295816.1:3170707-3174002 GCF_000327345.1 Myotis davidii
GCAGTCTGCAGGGAGCCCCCCTGTCCCAGCGAGCCCACGGCTGGCTGGCCTGACGGGGCCAGGCGGGGAGCGTAGGAAGCCTGGGCCACTTTTGGGGTGAGTTTTTGTTTTCTCAGTGAGGGGCTGGCGCAGCCTAGCAGAACCCCTCGGAGCTGGAGGCCTGGCTTCCAGGATCAAAGTAGATCTCACGGCCGGAACGACAGAAGTGTCCGAGCCCATCCAGACAGCCATGGCTCTCGCCACCCCATCCGCAACCTGCACTGTGCGCCTCCAACTGTCCCCTGGGTCGGAGAACTAGAATTCCAGGGCTGGTGTCCGAGCGGCTGTAGGACCAGAGGTTCGGTGTCCTGGTGCTCAGCTCTGAGCCACATGCCTGCCACGTGGGGACCAGCCACCTCACAGCTCCCCCTCCTCGAGAGGCAGGGTCTCCTGGGGCCGGACTCGGTGTGAGTCCTGTGTGCACAGCTCACTCGCTGTGTGACCCCGGGTGCAGTTAGCCGTCCGGCCTCAGCATCCGCAGTGGGACAGTGAGAGCCCCTCCCTCTGGTTCTGTGGAGAAGGTAACGGAACCGTGTGGAAACGGTTACTGTGGACATTCTCTGAAGAGATGGAAATGTAAATCATAAATTTGAGGATTTCAAGTTAGTAAGGCACTTGGAGGCCCAAGTAGCAGTCGTGGAGGAGCAAGGACCCCAGGCAGACCCTGGGCAAGCTGACCGGCGAGCTGGGCCCCCCTCCCAGAGAAAGCCCCGGCTCATGTCCTAACCCGAAGCTCTTCCTTCAGCGAGAGGAAGGCGGGAGATGGGAAGGCGAGAGAAGGAATTTCCCAGAAGAGCTTAAGCTGCCAGCCCTGCAGGGGGTCCCAGCAAGAATGTTAATTACAGAGCAGAGTGAATGGTGAGGGCTCAGGGGAGGAGCTGGGGATCCTGAAACCTAAGAACAGGTTACATAAAGGGACTTAGGGGATGAAAGATGAGGCTGGCCCCATATCACCCCCACCTCCCACGGGTTCTGAGTTTTCATGTTTATCTGGTAAATAAATGCTGATTGTCAGTTTTGTGTTTACTTAAGTAGGAAATAATACGGGCCCCACCAAAACAATGACGCCTTCGCTGGGTGACAGCCCCACCTCCAGGGTGATGCTCACAGGGAGAGGTCGCCCCAGAGCGCATGCACAGGGGAGGGCAGGGAGCTGTCGAGCCAGGCTGCAGTGTGTTGTGTGCGGGCCCTGGGACCAGGTGCCACTGTGGGGTTCAGGCCCTGGGACCAGGCGCCAGGGTGGCACGGACTGTGGGCAGGACCTTTCCCGGTTTCCTCAGGTCCTCCCTTTGGGAGGTGGGTGGACGTCCTCTCCTTCAGTCTGACGTCCAATGAAGGAGGTGGAAGCAGGCGCCCGCGGCCCCAGCGCCGCTCCTAATGGACTGACAGCCTGTGTCTCCCCTCTCCTCGCAGGCAAGGCCTTCGGCTGCGTGGGCGGGTACATCGCCAGCACCAGCGCCTTGATTGACAACGTGCGCTCCTACGCGGCCAGCTTCATCTTCACCACCTCCCTGCTGCCCATGCTGCTGGAGTCCGTGCACATCCTCAAGAGCGCCGAGGGGCGGGCGCTGCGCCGCCAGCACCAGCGCAACTTCAAGCTGCTGCGCAGATGCTCGTGGACTCCGGTCTGCCCGTGGTGCACTGCGTCCGGGTAATGGCGGCGGCCGGGCCAGGACGCGGGGCTCTCGCCTCCTGAGCTTGGCTGGGTGGCTGCCGGGACAGGCGGCGGTCCCTTCTCTGAGCACTGGCCCTGACCCTGGGAGCCAGAGCTCGCGAGCTTTGACATGCGGCTTCCTGTTCAGGGACACTGCTGGTGTCACAGGGAGTAGTGTAGTGAACACAGTGGCGTGCCCCGTGCTGCCTTCACCCCAGGTGTGCACATCTCTGTGGGCTAGCTGGCGGCACCCGTGGTAGACGCTGCCCCACCGGGTTCTCGCCTCCTGAGCTTGGGTGGGTGGCTGCCGGGACAGGCGGTGGTCCCTTCTCTGAGCACTGGCCCTGACCCCGGGAGCCAGAGCTCGCGAGCTTTGACATGCGGCTTCCTGTTCAGGGACACTGCTGGTGTCACAGGGAGTAGTGTAGTGAACACAGTGGCGTGCCCCGTGCTGCCTTCACCCCAGGTGTGCACATCTCTGTGGGCTAGCTGGCGGCACCCGTGGTAGACGCTGCCCCACCCACCTGGGAAGACCACTGAGGGCACCCCTCATGGTGCGGGTCTGTGTGGGGTCGGGCGGTGCACTGCCTCCCCGCTGGCAGTGCTGCTCGGACCTGTGCCCACGGTGCGGGCTCATTAGACGCTCCACTAAGAGGGAGTCCGTCTGCTCTGACCTCACCTCCTGTCATCAACGCAGGTGGCAGATGCTGCTAAAAACACCGAGGTCTGTGATGAGCTCATGAGCAGACACAACATCTACGTGCAAGCCATCAACTACCCCACCGTGCCCCGGGGGGAGGAGCTGCTGCGGATCGCACCCACCCCGCACCACACCCCCCAGATGATGGACTACTTCCTGGGTGAGTGCGGACAGCCCCCCGCAGAGCGCACCGAGTCACAGCGCGCTCAGGTAGCCCAAAACGGAACGACACTGGGTGTTTGAGTCCCTCAGAGGCTGCAGAGTCGTTTCGGAAGCTCTGAGGGAGCCTGCTGGTCCCCCAGGGGGTCCACTGCCCCCTTGGTGGTGGTGTCCCGGAGGGGAGAGGCCTCAAAGGTGGGGCATGTTCTGGCTCCTGAGTCCGGCTTCACGCTCTCCTCCCCGAGGGTGTGTGGTCCCAGAGCCAGCTGCACACCTGGCCACCCCACACCCACCCCCTCTGATAAGGGTGTGCAGCTTAAAATGTATGAATTGCTTATTTCTGGGATTTCCCGTGTAATATTCTCAGGCCACGGTTGACCACAGGTAACAAGCTGGAAAGTGAAACAGGGTCAGGGAGGGTACTGTGCGACATCACCGCTGTCTGATTCCAGAACGTTCACCACCCCAGAGAGAAACCCACGCCACTAGCGGCCATTCCCACCTTCTGTGACCCCGTCCGCTGCCTGTGTCTGGACTCCCTGTGCTGGAGTCACTGGGCCGTGGCATGGCTTCCTCAGTGTTTGCAGGGCCTTCCAGGCGCAGCGGAGTCGGCTCCATTCCTCCTTATTACTGAGCCGTCTCCCTTGGGCGATGGACACGTTAGCCTGTCAGTTGATGGGCATTTAGGTCCCACTCTCTGACTCCTAAGAAAAGAAGGCTGCTGTGGACGGCCGTGTCCAGGT
>NW_006295816.1:3174054-3180325 GCF_000327345.1 Myotis davidii
TTTTCCTCCTAATCCTCACTGACTGTCTGCCAGTGTCTGCTGGCCACGTGGAAGCGCGTGGGGCTGGACCTGAAGCCACATTCCTCGGCCGAGTGCAACTTCTGCAGGCGGCCGCTGCACTTCGAGGTGATGAGCGAGCGCGAGCGGTCCTACTTCTCCGGACTGAGCAAGCTGGTCTCCGCGCAGGCCTGAGCGTCCTGAGCCCGGCCGCGGCCGCCGTCCCTCCCACAGAGCCTCCCGTGTCGTCTGCGTGGACTAAATTATTAATTTTAATCTATAGCGAAGGCACAGTCCTGAAAATAAATTCTTGTTTACGTGCTGGGTCCTCCTGTGTTTGGCTGCAGATTCAAAAAGTCATTTTCTTTTCCTTGAAGTTTGGTGTGTGTGGCTGCGATTTATAAAATCTATGAAAACACGTCCTCTGGTAACGGCAGGGCCTCCCGTCAGCTCGAGCCGGCTGCCTCTGCCAGCCGCTGCGTGGTGACTCATGCCCCCCAGCCCACGGCTGACAGTCGCCGCAGTGACATTTCACTTGCAGTTTCTCATCTCCGATCTCAACCGGGGGCATCGCCCCCCAGCGCCCCGCCGCAGCCGCCTGCTTTCCTTTCCCTTCCAGCCGCTGCCCCGACTCACTTCCCTGGGAAAGGGGGGCTGGAGGCCACGCCTGCTTCCCTTTCCCTTCCAGCTGTTGCCCCCACTCACTTCCCTGGGAAAGGGGGGCTGGAGGCCACGCTGTGCCCCGCACCCTGACCCCTTCCCTCCTGCCCTGGGCCCACTGCTGCTTGCACATTCCTGGGACCCGCTCTGCCTTCTCCATGAATTGCTCCCCATCCTGCTGAGCCCCGTGGCCTGCATCAGGCTTTGTCACTGCCTTAGAGCAACCCAACTCCTGGCCCGAGGAGTGAGTGGGTGAAGGTGGACATACGGATAGCAGACTACTACGCAGCCATAAAACACGAAACATGGCACTGCCGCGTGCTACTACCCACGTCATGAGAGTTTCACGCTAATCAAGTCGGACGGGAAGGACGCGAACCACATGGTTCCTCTTACCTGAGGGACGTAAAGCAACAAGAGAAACGCAGCAGCCCGGCGGTTACCCGGGTGGGGGCAGGACGAGGGCGTGGATCCAGGTGACGAGGAGCCGGGACTGGGGGTGGTGAGCGTGCACCAGGGTTCACAGAGGCACAGTGTGCACCCGGAAGTTATATGCCAACCAACGCCACCCTGACCATTAAGATGGGTCCCTTCCAGCTGCGGCCCTGCCCTTTTCTACTGGTTCCCCCCTTGTTCTGGTCCCTGTCCCCATGGCGCGCTCCCTCGGTGCCTCGCTGCTGTGGCCGGTCCGTGGGCTGCCGTGGGCTCTCCCAGTGGTATTGGAGGTGGCTGTCCTCAGCCTTTCTCTCCCCTGGGCTTCCAGGCCACTGAGTCCTATTCTCCTCCTCCTCTACCTGCACTTAACCCTGCCCGCCCCACAACATGGTCTCCCGAGCCGTCCAACACCTGCGGCCACCGGTCAGAGGGCACCTGGGTCTGCTGCTCCTCCCCCATCTGACTGACATCTGCCCGTCACTCTGACCTTGTGTGAAGTGGGTCCCTCAGGTGAGGCTCTTAGCAGTTCCACCTCCCACATACGTCTGGGGCCAGGCCACTTCCCGTCACCCCGCGGCTACCATGGCTCACGCCGCCATCATCCTGACCCCACAGAGCTGCCTGAAAGCTTCTCTGGCGGTGGTGGTGGTTTTCTCGTTAATCCTCACCCAAGGTATTTTCCCATTGATTCCACGCTTCCATCATCCTGACCCCACAGAGCTGCCTGAGAGCTTCTCTGGCGGTGGTGGTGGTTTTCTCATTAATCCTCACCCAAGGACATTTTCCCATTGATTTTTAGAGAGAGTGGAAGAGAACGGGGAAAGACAGAGCGAAACGTCTGAGTGAGAGAAACACATTGATTGGTTCCTCCTACATGAGCCCTGACCAGGACCTGGCCAGGGAGGAGCCTGCAACTGAGGGACATACGTGCCCTTGACCGGAATCAAACCAGGACCTTTGGGTCCGTAGGCCGACGCTCTATCCACTGAGCCAAACCAGCTGGGGCCCGAGAGCTTTGCATATGAATCACGTTACATCCCTCCCTGCAGAGCACCGTCCTGGGTCCCGGCTGCCCTCAGTGACACGCTTCCTCACGCAGCTGACGGTGATCTGGGGGCCCAGCCGCATGGCCCCCCCACCTCATTTCTTCCTCTGCGTCACCGGTGGGCGGGCAGCCTGAGCCTCGAAAACCCCAGGAGGGTCTCTGGGCCCAGACTCGGGGAGCCACTGTTTCTCTGTCCGGGTTTCCTACCCCGGTCATGGTGGGGCTGCCTCTTCACACGCAACAAGGGGCCTGAGGACACCGGCCCAACCACCGTCCTCAGCTGAGACCCCAGGAAGCCTCGTGGGTTCTGCCATCACCTGGCCTCCAGCCTCCCACATGCCCTTCCAGGCACAGTCACTGCCCAGGGACCCTCCCCGGTGGCCGGCACGGCACTGCACGGAGGAGGCACTGAGCCAGCGTGTGCGAGTGAATGGAGGGGCAGCCTCGGCCCACGTGCTGTGACAGAACACAGACCCAACACAGACACGGATTACTCACCGTTCGGGAGGCTGGGGGTCCCAGGCCCGGGGCGGCCCACTCGCTCCTGGTGAGCTCTCCTGGCTTGTCCGCGGCCGTCTTCTCGCTGTGGATTGAATTCACACGGCCTCTCCTCCGCACGTGGGGGCGGGGAGAGCTCTGCCTCTTCTCGCGGGGCCACTGGTCCCTCGTGAGGGTCCTGCTCCATGCCCTCGTCTAACTCTCCCTCCAAAGGCCTCACCGCAAACGCCATCACACTGGGTTTAGGGCTTCAACAAAGGGATTTGGGGGGACTGGCTAGGACCCGAGAACTTGGAGTCTGAGTCACACCACATCCCTCCCTGCAGAGTAAGGCCCTGGGGCCCCAGCTGCCCTCAGTTACACGCTTCCTCACGCAGCTGATTCCATAGCCGCCTGAGGAAGGGGCCAGGTGATGCCAAAGGCCAGGTGATGCCAAAGGGCCTCTCAGCTGGGCTTCGCTCTTGGCTCCAGAAAGGGCGCTGTGCTGGTGCCCACCCGAGGGCTGGGCGGGGACACACGCACCTCACAGCCCCGCTCTGGTCCCTCAGATGGAGCCGCACACCCCGGCCGGCCACCCGCATAGCGACTCTCCAGGCATTTCTCTCTGCTCACCCCACGGAGCTCTGGGTTCCCAGGGTCTCGCGGTCCCACGCCCGCCACTCCCTCGGGCCGGTTCCTTCCCGTGGGACTCGTCCTCTGGCGTGGCCCCCAGGTCTCCGAAGGCTTAGCGGGACCCGCCGTCCTCCTCACAAGACTCAGAGCCCGCGGGGCCCTCGGCCATCAGCTGGACGCTGCTCCTCGCTGCTGCTGGGGCTACAGAGGCTGAGGGAACGGCCCGGCAAGGGGGGGGATTTGTGACCCGCGTGACAACAGAAGCTCGGCTCCTGAGAAGAACTCCTGTGGCCCTCGCCGGATGCTCAGTGGTTAGAGCTCCGGCTCTCGGACTGAGGGGTCCCAGATTCAATTCCGAGGCAACCAATGGCTGTGTCTCTCTCACATCGATGTTTCGCTCTCTCCGTCTCTCCCCCTCCCTTTCACTCTCTCTAAAAATCAACGGGAAAATACCCGCAGGTGAGGCTTAAGCAATGAAAAAAGAGCTCATGTGAACACGAATGACGTCATGGAAGTTTTCCAAGAACCTTTAGAAGCCTCCGGCATTTCCCCTGGAGGGGAAGGGTGGGGTGCAGTTTCAAATCTTAGCAGGTGGCACTTCCTCTCAGGGTTCCTGTCTCCTGCCCACACCTCTGCAAGTCTAGTGCTCCCTGCTCCCCAGTTGCAAAACCTAGGAGGCCACGCCTGTGTCTGCAGGTGCCCGGCCCTGCTCCCAGTTCCCCGTGCCTCTGAGTCAACCGTCTGTCTCTGATCCCTGTTCAGTGCTGGGGGTGGGGGTGGGGGGTCCCTGGCTCGGGAGGCTCAATCTCTGGGTGGAGTGAGGAAATAGCAAAGCCACTGAGTCCCTTACCTAGTAATGATGACACAGGAGGGCCTGCTAGGTTTATCAGACCTTCACACACGTTACCACGAATCCTCATCACACTGTGGCCAGCCCCATTTACAGATGAGCAAACTGAGGCTCCACATGGGAGTTCAGACCCGCCCAAGATCACCCACCTGGCAGAGCTGGTCACTGGGAGCCTGCCACTTGGGATGGCCCAGGGCAGACTCAGCTGTTCTGAGAGGCAGGCAAATTGTGCTTCCCGCAGGCAGGGCCTGCTTCCTGCCCAGATCCCAGAGCCGCTCAGCAGGGGCCTCCCCAGCCGCCCGCCCTGGGGCAGGACAGTTCTTGTTTCCTCTTCCCCGAGGTGCCAGCCCAGACCAGAGCCCAGGGAGTGCAGCCTGCAGCCGCTGGCCTGCACCTGCTCCTCCGGGAGCTGAGGTGTCAGCGCCGGACAGGGCAGGGCCCACGTGGGGCTCCTGGGGGTGGGTCAGGTCCTCCTTTCTCCGTCAGCAAGCGGAGAACAGGCACCAGCCCAGGCAGCAGCCCCTGCGCCCAGGTCAGAAAGAGGAGGGTGGCCTCCATCCTCTCCCAGCTGTGAGGGCGGAGAGGCCCGCCCACCCCAGGGCTGCCCACAGTCAGTCAGGCTGTCCACAGTCAGGCTGCAAGGTTAGCCAAGGCTGCGGCCAGCTCAGCCTTCCCGTGGGGCCCTGAGCAGCCGTGCAGACCCACGCTGGCCAGGGCCAGTCAAGCTGGTTCCACTCTGCCGCCCGGGCCCGGCTCCTAGCTGGGTGGCCTGCGTCTCTGCGCCCGAAGCGCAGGTTTGGTTGTGGGGACGGGGAGGCAGCTGGCCCAGGACGAAGCGCCCAATGGCTCCAGGCCTGACCTGACCCACGGCTCTTGCATGCACACAGTAGGGACCCTGGCTGTCGGGGCTCCCTGTGGTGTCCCAAAATTCACACACACATGCACACGCGCGCGCGCACACACACACAGACATGCACACACATGCACACGCACACACGCACATGCACACAGATGCACATACATGCGCACGCACTGCATACTCCATTCTGACCCCATGTGGCTGTGTCTCGGTCTCCGCTGTGAGGCAGAGTCCAGGGAGGGCCCAGCTTTGGCGACAGGTGGAGGCTCACCTCGCTGTCCCCAGACGTGCTCCGGGGGAAGCAGAAAGGGGTGGGCGGGGAGCTCCCTCTGGAACCCTCTGTGGCTCCCTGCTCCTGGGGCTGCTGCCGCTGGCCTTCCTCTCCCAACCTGGGCAGCCACGCCGGGCACAGCACAGGCATGGCCAGCAGAGGGCGCAGTGGCCTCTCTGGACTCACCACGGGGCTTTCCCCACCACCCATGCCCTGGGACCCGGGGACGCTGGTGGCAAGAAATGAAGGGGGCGAGGGAGACAGACCCTGAGGCCAATATGCCACCGAGGCGGCTGGCACTGCTGGGACGCAGAGGAGGGGGCCCAGCCTGCTCCTGGGAAGGCCAAAACCATGCTCCGGTGCCCACTTCGGCATAACACGTACTAAAACCTGAAGGATACAGAGCAGATTAGCATGGCCCCTGTGCAAGGATGACACGCAAATTCGTGAAGCATTCCATTTTTTTTTTAAAGACCACATTCCGTGAGCTTCTGCAGAACCCCCCTCCCCCGCAACACAACCCCTCGGCAGCTTCCCTCCCCTGCAGACCCCCAATCGCCTCTAGCCCCTCTCCCCGTTAGGAGGCCTGGGAATTCCCCCTTCTTTCCTCCGGAGCTCAGCGTAGCCAGTAGCCGTGGGCCTGCCAGGAGCATTTATTGAGTGCCTGCTGTATGCCAGGGGCCTCGGCCCCTCTGCAGAGCGAGGCAGGCTGGGGCATCCTAGGCAGAGGGCACGGTGGAGGCGGGGCTGGGTGTGCCGGCTGCCCCCCCACTTCTCCCCGCCTCTTACTCGGCCGTGGTGGGGCCCCGGCAGAAGTTTCGGTTGTAGAAGTGGTGGTTGTCCCTGGTCAGGGCCACGCCCAGCTGGGCCCAGAAGCTGCTCTGGCCGCTGGGCTGTTGGGGCCAGAGGAGGACGCTCCGGCGGCAGAGGCGCTGGTTTTTCTATCCAATTTTCCCAATACCGTTTATTGAATAGACTTTCTTTACCACTGTATGTTCTTGCCTCTTTTCTCAAATATTAATTAACGATATATGTGTTGTTTTA
>NW_006295816.1:3180387-3188748 GCF_000327345.1 Myotis davidii
ATAATTTGTGTATAAAGCTTCTAAATTATGAGAATACTGGTTATATTAACAACTGTGTTTGAAGTGGTTATGGTGTTTTGAATAAAACAGCTGAAATACTGAAGTTTCTTATATACTTCTATGAAAACTATCACGTTGTCTTGAAACTCCTAACGCTCTCAATGATGGACCCAGGAAATGTTTAAGAACTTGTAAGAAACACATGAAATACAGTATATAGAGCAGTACCTAACTTTAAGGCCTTGTTCAACGCCACCCGGGCGCCAAACCACGAGGGGTCCAGCGTCCGGAGGGCGTTGCGGCTGAGGTTGAGCTCTTGCAGCTGCGTGGCCGGAGCGAAGAAGCCGAGGGCCACGAAGTTGATGCGGTTGCGGCTGACGTCCAGCCTCCGGAGCCTGCTGTCCGCGGGGAGGCTGCCGTTGGTCAGGGCCTTCAGCTGGTTCCCCGCCAGGTCCAGGCTCTCCAGCCGGGGCAGGAGGGTCAGGCTGCTCCAGTTGAAGAAGGCCAAGTAGTTGTCCTGGAGCCGCAGCCGCTGCAGGCTCCGGGGGAGGTGGCCCAGGTTGTGCGGCAGGACGGCGTGCAGGTGGTTCCGGGACAGGTCCAGGCTGACCAGCTGGCTCAGGCCCTGGAAGAAGCGGAGGTAGAGGTCCCCCTCATTCCACATGCGGTTCAGGGCGTTGCCGCTGAAGTCCAGGGCCCTGAGCGAGGCGCTGCGGAGCTCGGGGGACACGCGGCTGTGGATGGCGTTGTGCGCCAGGCTCAGGTAGCGCAGGCCGGGCAGCTGCGCCACGAAGCTGAAGTTGTGGCCCATGCCCTGCATGGTGAAGGCCTGGCTGTTGTAGCTGAGGTCCAGGGCCCGCAGGCAGGGCAGCTCCGTGAACGAGCGGCCGTGGTACAGGTCCAGCTTGTTGTAGGACAGGTCCAGCACCTGCAGGCTGGTCAGCAGCACGAACTGGGAGCCGTTGACCTGCGAGATGCTGTTGTAGCTCAGGCGGAGGCACTGGAGGCGCGACAGCCCGGCGAACATCTCCGGCTCGATCGTCACCAGGTTGTTCCGCGACAGGTCCAAGGTGAAGCTGAGGTTCTTGCAGTTCAGCATGAAGTCCTCAGAGCTGGGGGCGTCCCTGGGGTCTGGCGCGAGGTGCCCCGCGGGCCGCCAGTTCGCCCCCCCGGCACCCACCTCCCACGTGGAGGCGTTGGACCCCAGAGGCCCGCTGATGCGGTTGTTGGACAGATCCACCTGGCGCAGGCTGGGGTAGGCCTGGAAGACGCTGAGCTGGGCCCAGTTGATGAAATTCATCTGGAGCTTGAGGGTCTGCAGCACGGGCAGGCGGGCCAGCGGCCGCAGCGTGCTCTCGCTGAGCTCACGGAAGAAGATGCCGGTCATGTCCAGGACCTCCAGGGCGCGCAGCCGCCCGAAGGAGGGCGCCAGGGTCATGTGGGCGTAGGACACGCCCTTGTGGTAGTTGAAGGACAGGTAGAGTTTGCGCAGCTTCCGCAGGCCCTGGAAGGCCGTGGTGTTCTGGATGCAATCGTACAGGAAGTTCTCGCTCAGGTCCAGCACGGAGAGGTTGCCCAAGCCCCGGAACCAGCGCGTGTCCAGGCTGGAGAGGGAACTGTCTTTCAGCACCAGGCCTTCCAGGTGGCTCAGGCTGCTGAAGGTGTCGGGGTGCAGCTGGGGGAAGCCCGGGGGGCACTCCACGCAGGGGTTGCGGGCGTGGTCGCACCGGCGGCAGTTCCCGCCCACGTCCAGCACACGCAGGGCGGTGAAGTTGGCCAGGTCCGCAGGCCCCAGGGAGACAATGCGGTTGTAGGACAGCAGCAGGTTGTGCAGGCCGGGGGGCAGGTCGCGGGGCACCGCCGTGAGGTTGTTGTACTTGAGCGACAGGTGGGTGAGGTTGTGCAGGCCGAGGAGGGCGCCGGGGGCCACCTGCACGGCCCGGCCGCAGGGGTTCTGGTAGTAGCAGTTGCCGTCCATGTACAGGTGTGTCAAGGCGTGCAGGCCCCTGAAGCTGGCGGCGTCAATGACCAGGATGTTGGTGCGGCTCAGGGACAGGGTCCTGAGGGAGTGGGGCAGGGCGGGCACGGTGGTGATGTTGTTGTAGCTCAGGTTCAGCTCCTCCAGGGTGGGCACGGCCAGGAAGGTATGGGGCTCGATGGTCATGTGGCAGGCCCAGTGCATGATGCTAAGGCTGCTGGGCGGGCAGTTCCACTTGAGGTTGAGCCACCGCAGGCCGGGCAGGTGGGCGAAGTCGGAGTTGTGGAGGTGGCGGATGCGGTTGCAGCTCAGGGAGAGCTTCGTGATATTCTCCCGGGGCGAGGACGCCGAGAAGTGGGGCACAGATAACAGGAAGAGCCACTCGCAGTTGATGTAGTCGGGGGCCTGAAACTCACAGGGCAGGAAGGCGGGCAGGGCGCCCTGGGACAGCGCCAGGGCCAGCACCTGGGCCTGAACCAGGAGAGACAGGGGCAGCGGGGCGCCATGGCAGGGGCCCTGTGGGGAGGAAGGGGGGCAGGCAGTGTGAGTACCAGCCCAGCTTCACCTCCCCACCCAGGTCAACTTGGGTCGGGGACTCAGCCGTTGACGCAGAACTGCCTCTGAGACCCAGAACCCAGACTCATGGTCTAGACTCTAGACTTTCACTCATAACCAAACCCCAGCTGCACCAGAGCCCGCAGGCCCCAGGCTCCCCCACTCTCCCTCCGTCCTCAGCCCATTTCTCTTCTCTCCTGAGCAAGGAGCCCCCTCCACCCTCCGCCTGCTGCTCCCCAACCCCTCCCTCTCCCTTTGGCCAAGACCCAGGCAGGAATGAGGGTCTCTCGCTGGGGTCCAGGCCGGGGACCGTCCAGGGCCTGGGTACCGGTGGGCACTGACCAGCCCTTTCCCCAGTGTCCAGGAGCCCTGGACCTGCTGCAGGTCAGAGCCAGGCCTGGGCGCCCAGCTTGGCATTAGCCCCTGGGCCACAGTGAGCGAGCCCTGGGCCGCAGCCTCCTCCTCCGTGCAATGGGTTGGGGCCTCCTGCTCAGAAACGGCTCTGCTCTGATGTCCTCAGGGCCCAGGGAGTGCCCTGGGGACATGTGGGTGACAGTGCGACCCCCATTGTCTGTAGCTGCCAAGCCCACCTCTCTCCGCCCCCCGGCCCCCGGCCCTGGTCCCCTCCCCGGGGGTCGGGGGGGAGAGGGCGGCGGTCCTACCATGACAAGGAGAGGGGCTTGTCCAGAGGGTCTCGCTTAGCCAGTCCCTTCCCGCTGACTGCTGCCAGCAGAGGAAGTGAGAATTTCACAACCTCGTAGCCCCCTCCCTGCCATGGCTAGGGGGCCGTGCAATGAGTCAGGCCATTTGCATAGTCAGATGGCAGACAGGAGGCCCGCTCCTTCCTCTTTCACTCCCCTCCTCGCCCCCCCACCCCCTGCCCCTTCCCGACAAGGCCACCCGTGCGTCCTGGGCCTCACACCTGTCTCCTGGGGGTCCTGGGAGACACGGGGCCCAAGCCCAGGCGACGCTTACCGAGGAACGGGCATTGGGGGCAGTGCCAGACCCCGTGGGCATGCCGACACCGTGCCAGGCCTCCCCTCACCCTCGCGCCCCACAGGCGCCTCCTCCCTGCACCTGCCCTTCCTGGCCCGGCTGCCCGGCCCCAGAGCTCTTTGGGACCTGGGGATGGGGAGCTGAGCCTCCCAGGCTGCAGCTGCACCCCCGGCCTGCTACTCCCTCTAGGAGCAGGGCCTCCCCGTCGGCGTCCCCCACACCCTGGTGCCGCTCAGAGCACAGCCCCGTGGCCGGGCTGGACCGCCTGGCTCGGCCTCCCACGTCGGGCCCCACGCCTCAGGGGGCCCCAGCCCCCCAGCCAGGCCCCTGGGCTCCACTTCAGGTCCGCCGGCACCTGCCCGTCGCCCGCCATCTCTTGCCTAGACCGACGCCATCAGCCCCTCCTCACGGTGCCCGGTTTCTGTGCTCACACCCACCCTGTTCCCGTGGCCCCCGGTCACAGGAGGCCCCTCCTCGGCTCAGGCCCCTCCAGGACCCGTTCTGGAGCCAAAGCCACACCCACATCATGGCCAAGGCCCCGTCGGACCTGCCTCCCTGACCAGCCCCACCACCCCGGCCTCCCTGTGCCGGCCTGGCCACACCTGTGACGCTCCCGCCTGTGCACGGCCGGTTCCCTCTGCCCAGAGCTCTTCTCTCAGATCCTCCGTCGCCTCCATCGGGGGTTGGGGGGGCCCTCATGTCTCCACTCACAGGTCGGCCTCTCAGTGGGGCCTCCCCTGCCTGTGGGTAAACCTTCATCCTGGGCTGAGCCCCTTTTCTGGCTGTTTTTCTCTTTTGTAAGTTTTTACCGATTAACGTGCCATTTCCTTGCTTTTGCATCGTCTATTATATAGCCTGACTGCCCTGCTGGCACGTCGGCTTCTGCCTGCATCCCAGGGCCCACCCAGTGCCCAGCACACAGTAGGTGCTCTGCTTGTTGAACCTTGGCTGCCCAGCCCTCAGCTGGACAGAGAGGTCCTGAGTGATGATGAGTGAACGCAGAGGGCTTCTGCTGGGGGAGGCAGGGCGGGGCCCCTTCTGCAGGGACGGACAGCCCTGAGCCCTCGCCCGGGCTGTGCCCACAGGAGAAAGGACAGTGCCAGGTCAGTGGCTGAACCCGCCGTCGACCTGGGTCCTCACCCCTGCATCCTCTGCTGAGTCCTCACCCCAGGGAACCTCTCCCGGGGCCCCTGGGACCAAAGACCCAGGCCCTCTCCCCTCCCAGCAGCCACCGTCTGCCTTGGGGGCAGAAACCAGGTCCCCGAGGTGGCCGGGAGCTGCCAGGGAAGCCTGTGCGTGCGTGCACACACACGACTGGACACGGCAAGATTTCAGACGCCCAGACACACCTGCCATAGCCCAGCCCCACCGAGGCTGGGAAGCCCAGTGGGCAGAGCTCCCCATGGGGCAGGCCGCGAATGCCCCCAGGGAGCCCCTCGTCCCACTGCCCCACCTGTAAATTTATTCCTCCATAAAGGGGCTGGCAGGCGGAGTTAAGGGTTTGAGAGGCGCATCCCCTGCGCCACCAGGAAAGGGAAGTGGCTATAATTAGAGCTGTCCTTCCCAAGGCAGAGGAGGCGGATCACCGGCAGCAGACGCTCCGCCTCTGGCCCTGAAGGGGAGGAAGGGGCCGCTGGAACAGGTGTGGGAGCGGACGCCCCCCGAGGCCTCCAGGGGAGCCAGCCCTGCCCACGCCTGGCCTGAGCCCTGGATTCATTCCCCGCGTGTAAGCCCTGTAAGAGCGCGTGTGTGTCGTTTAAAGCCAGTAAGCTTGGCCCGGCCGGTGTGGCTCAGTGGTGGCGCATCGACCTATGAACCAGGAGGTCACGGTTCGATTCCTGGTCAGGGCACATGCCCGAGTTGCAGGCTCGATCCCCAGTGGGGGGCGTGCAGGAGGCAGCTGATCCATGATTCTCTCTCATCATGGATGTTTCAATCTCTCTCTCTATCCCTCTTCCTTCCTCTCTGAAATCAACGGCGAGAGGGGTGGCCAGTAAGTTTGGGGAACTTAGAGCAGCCATAGGAAACCCACACACCCGGCCTCATGTCGCAGGGAGGTGTGGACTCTCACGCTGAGCCCCCAGCCACCGGCGGACCCTTCTGAGGTGGTGCCCTCGCACCCACGACAGTCTTTGCTGACACCTTTCACATTGGGGAGGGGCAGTTACATGCACAGGGCCCCCCAATGCCCACGGCCAGAGGTGCTCTGTTAGGCCAGACTCGGGTGTTGCTTTAAAAATACTTTATTCTTTAAAAAATACAGCATTCAACCATCTCATCCACCGTGACCCCCTGCCCGGCCCCGACGGACCCCACCCCTTGTGGCCAAAGGGGTCCGGGCCGTGAAGGGACCCTGGTCTCAGCTCCCTTGGGGACCAAGTCCATGCCAGGCCCTGGAGACAGCCAGGCAGGGTCCCTGACACGCTGGGCACACAGAGGAGGGGCAGGGAGAGCAGGGGGGAGGGTCACGCCAGCCCAGTGGCCCTCAGAAGCGGCAGGAGGGGTCAGTCACCAGCCCTCCCACCCCAGAGCGACCCTGCCCCGGAGCCCGGACGGGAGGGAGGGCGGCGGCGAGGAGCGGGCGGCGGGCGGCCCCACAGTCCACCGGCCAGCCTTGGGCTTGGCGAAGGCCTGCTTGAAGGCGTGCTGCTTGGGGTGCACCTCGTCGTACAGGAAGTCGGCCGTCAGCTCGGCCCCGTCGCCGATCTCAATCTGGGGGGGGGCATGCAGTGTCACCCCACCGGTGCGGGGCCCAGACTCCCCACCCCAGCTCCTTGATCTCTCATATTCCAGCCTGGGGTCTCCTCCCAGACCCCCACCTGGACGGCCACCTCCAGGAACATGGAGCCTGGGGCCCGCTGCCCTGCACACCCTGGTCACCCCGCCTTCCGGGCCCGGGACAGGAGACACGGAGCCAGGGCTCGCTGTCCCGGCCATCCAGGGGCAGCCCTGGACAGGGCCTCAGTCTCCCCAGCCACCCAACGGGCAGGAATGGCCCTAAGTCCTGCTCTGCAGAGTCCAGGAGGCGGCTCTTGCAGCTGGAGTAGAGCATGCGCTCCCGGATGCTGCACTTGTAGCCCGGCATCGAGTAGATGAACACTGGGGGCCCGGGGCGAGAGGGGTGAACGGGCGGCCCCCCCGCTGCAGTCCCGCCCCGCCCCTGCCCCACCCGGGGGCCCCGTGCCACTCACCCACAGACTCGAGGGGGTCGCCCTCATGGGTGTGCCTGTAGAGGAAGAAGTGGTAGCGGGCGGCCGCTCGGGGCACCCGCGAGGGCAGCTGGGCCACGTCCGTGGGCTCCGTGAGCACCAGCTCGATCGTCTCCCGCGCCAAGTCCAGCTTCTGCCGAGGGCAGGGGGATGCCAGGGCACGGGGTGAGGCAGGGCCCGGGCCCACCCGCCAGGCGAGCTCCGAGGTGGGAGGGTGGCGGGCAGGAGCTCCCTCTGCCGGGACGTCCCTCCCCGCGGCCCCCACCCTGCAGGTCCCGGCCCTAACTCCCCCGGGAAAGCTCTGCGGGAAGAGGTCCCCCCCAGGGCCATGGACAGGACCAGCCCACCCTCAGACGCCAGCCGCTGGGGGGCCGTGTCTTGGAAAGGAGGAGCCATTTGGCTCCAGAGGGGGCGGCCTGGACCACAGGGGCCGACGGGCTGCCTGGGGGATGGGGGTGAGGGGGAGTCTGGGACAGGAAGGGGCTGAGAGCCAGGAGTCAGTGGAGCCCTATGTGTACCGTGTGCGGGCGGAGAGAGGGAGGGACTGTCCCAGGCCCCCTGCCCAGGAGCAGGGACAGGCAGGGAACATAGCATCCATGACACACGGCGGCTGCACCCAAATGGGAACAGGTAGGGGCGGGGGTGGGGTGGGCAGGTGTTCCCGCCGGCACACGGGGGAGCCGCGTGGACAGGCTGGGGACCTGGGTGTGCACGCTTGCACATGTGGGGGGGCAGGCGGGGGCAGGGGCGGGGTGGGGGCTGAGCGCCGCGGGTCCGGGCAGGGAGCGCACCCCCCAGCTGGATGTAGTTGATCGTCTTCTGCCGGAGCTGCTGCAGCGCCCGCTGGGCCTCGGGCTGCAGGGGGAAGGCAAGGCCCTGCCGCGTCTGGGGCTTGCTCTCCACGCTGACCTCTGTCTTCACCTGGGGGCAGCCATCGTGAGCGAGGCCTCCCCTGCCGAGCCTGACCGCGGCCACCGGGAGCACAGGCCTGGGGGCGCCTGGGGCCCCCCAACGCCCCCGCGCACCCACCTCGTTGATGCGGATCTGCTGCAGCTCCCTCTCGGCCGAGGTCAGGGGGGCGGGCGCCGCACAGGACGACAGGTGCTTCTGGTACCCGGCCAAGGAGAGGTCGTCCTGCCGCGGACGCAGAGGCGGAAGTGGGCTCCTCGGGCGGGCTGCCGGGAGCCCTTGAGCACCCAGCCTGCCGCCTGGGCGCTCAGCCCTCCCACTCATGCCCCAGCCTGGTGCCCACTCGTTCTGTGACCCTGATCCGTCCCGTCCTCTGAGGCCTGTGACCCTGGCTCGGAGGGTCCAGCGGGGGCATTACCTTCGCTGTCCCGAAGAGCTCGTCCTTGACGTGGCCGCCCCCGAACTCCTTCTTCACCGTGGCCCGCGTGGCCGCGTACAGCATCTTCAGCCGCACCTGAGCGGCGGGGACAAGCGTGAGACCCCTCCAGGCGGGCTGTCTCTCCAGCAGCAGGTCACCCCCTGGTGCCCACACACCCGGCAGAGGGCGCAGTGGGGCGGCTCGGACAGCAGGGGGAGCCCTTGCCCAGCTCAACCTCTGACTCCCAGAGCCGGCGGATATGGCCAGGAGGCTGCAGGCGACCCCAGGGCCTTCTC
>NW_006295816.1:3188864-3193825 GCF_000327345.1 Myotis davidii
TCCAGCCTCTGGCCACCCTCCCCACCTTCCCTGGGGCCCCCAGTCCCTGAAGGGCGAGCACGAGTGAGTGAGCGACCAAGCTGCCCACTAGGGTCTGCTTCCTCCGCACACGCACGGAGACGGCCGAGGTGATGCCCGCACAGGACTGGGCACAATCACAGGAAGACACACAGACGCGTGCCCACCGCCACCAACAGTGCGGCCCTCACGGCCACCAGCCACCAGCTCGCTGCTCCATCCGCGCCCCCGCCCCCCGCACAGCCTCTCAGAACAGATGTGCTCAGGAGGCAGGCTCACAGCTGCAGCCCACGGGGCGAGGCGAGGGGGCAATCACGCCCTGGCCAGGGGTCCCGGCACCTGCTACCGGGCCCCAAATGCCAGGCCCAGCAGCCCAGCCTGCCCTCGCGCAACTCGGAGGGGCCCGGGTCGGAAGCCAGGGTCGCAGGCTGAGTCGGCCGACAGCACTGCCAGCGCCCTTCACTATGCTGCCCCATCTTCACGCCGGGGAGTTTTACGTAAGAAGGGGAGTTCCTGGTTTCTCTAGAAAACTCGGGAGTGGGCCACACTCAGGTGGAGACGGCAGTGGCTGCCTGTTGGGGGGCCTGGAAACCCCGCATGCGGGACTGGGATGGTACGCGCCCCCCCCACCCCCAAGTCTTCCAGCTCAGCGTCTGTGGGGACGTCCAGCCTGGGCAGACCCTGCTTTGAGCCAATTCAATGCATGAAAAGCCATCTGGGCACCAAGCCCGTTCGGGGGGCCCCCCTAAGGGCCCGCTAATGCAGGGCTGGGAGGACCTGTAGGGCGGGGGGCAGCCCACTCCCAGTCCCAGAGTCTTAGTCTCAGCTCCGGGGACAGCCCCTCAGCACAGACGGGCGGGGAGCGGAGGAGAGGAGCCCTCTGTTCTGGCACCACAAGCGTCATCTACTCCTCTGCCTCCTCAAACCCTCCCCCCTCCGGGCTCAGCTCAAACTCTCCCCCGCCCCCTGCATAAGCTCATGTCCCCAGGTCCAGGCCGAGGCCCAGCCAAGCCCAGAACCCACCCATCTGGACCTCAGAGTCCTTCTCCCCTCTGTGGGGCATTTTTTGAGGCTTCTCCGTAGGACTCCCCCGGGCCAGCAGCCACACCGGTCTCGGCCTGCCAGCCACCGATGGACGTGAGTGGCACTGGCCACATGGGGCAGGGCCTGGTCTGGCTTGTTCTCTGCCCCCTGCCCAGCCCATTTCTCCCGGCACAGCCTGTGGGGGGCAGGACCCGGGCCGGGCCCGCCCTGCTACCCCTCAGCTTCAGTTTCCTGCTGTTTAACGGGGTAACGACCACGCCGCCTCCAGCGCTTTCTACAGGTCCCTCACGTTCCCAGCTGGGGAAACTGAGGCCCTGAGTGGGCTGGAGGTCAGTGTCCCCACCTCCCAGGGAAGCAGCGAGTCCAGCGCCCGGCCTCCGTCCCCGCTCCCAGGGGGCACTCACCATCCTCAATGACGACTTTGATGAGCCGGACGGAGCCGGCCCGCGCCTTGGCGAAGAATTCCCTCAGCTGCTCGGTGGCTACAAGTACAAGAAACATGGTGGGATGAGCGGTGGTGGGCAGGGTGAGTGGTGGTGGGCAGGGTGGCAGGGACACGGGCAGGGACACGGTCGGGCCTGCTCCGTTCTGCGGGGTCTGGTGGCTGAGCGGGGAGCGGGTTAAATACAGCCCTCCATGTGATCGGGAACCCGAGCTGGCTGAACATAAGCTCCCAAATTTAGCCAGCAGAGGTGGCGGGTGAGTGGCCGCCTGGCTGGAGGCGCTCTGGTGACAGGGCAGCGGGGACGGAGCAGCCCATCGAGGAGGGGGGCGGGCTCTGGGGCAGGCCAGGCCGGTGGGAGGAAGGCCAGCGCCGAGCTGGACAGGGAGACACTCAGTACTGTCCTAACCACAGACAGAAACACGTGGACAGTTCCCCGGTGACCACTATGCCCACTGACACACACGTGTGTACATGCACACACATGCACATGTTGCATGTAGCAACAAACAGGTACATACTCAGCCCAGCATGTGAACGTAACACGTCAACACGTGCAGGTGGCAGAGGAGTGTGAATGCCAACACCCCCGTCCACGAGCACACGCTCAGCTGGTCTCACACAAATGGACACACGCGTTTTAGACTCGCACACACACCCAGCCACCATGCCCGGGGTTCTAACACACACACACACACACACACACACACACACCTGGCCCACGCAGAGCTTGGAGAAGACATGTTTGCAGGCAAAGGATGTATAAAGCTACACAGACCCACACAGGCATGCGCAGACACAGGGAGGCAACCAGCTCCCACCCCCGGGCAGTCTGGAAGGCTTCATGGAGGAGGAGTGACTCTCAGGAACTCCTCAGAACAGACTCTGTCTTGGTCCTTGGGCCACAGAGCTGGGAGGTGACAGCCAATGACGGGACCCGAGTGCAGAGGTGAGGGTCCTCGTCGGAGCTAGGAACCATGGGACGTCACAGACCCACTGCGGTTCAGGGAGAAACCCAGGTCCGAGTCGGGAAGGGCCGACGTGGTCTCTGGGTGCACAGGGCCAGCCAGCATGACCTTGAGGCTCTGCAGAGGTCAGAGGAATTCTGCAGGAACACAGCTGGAGGGCTGAGGTCAGAGAGTATTTATAGGGCCCGAGCTCGGGGGCAAGGGGGGGCCTTTAGGAAACACACTCTGGTCACGTCCTCAGGTGCCCCTCCCGCAGGGCGACCTGAGCCTGAGCCGGGCTGGGCACCACCCTCAAGGCCACTGGGTGGACAGGTCCCAGCTGAGCCCGCGGGCCCTTGGTGCTCAGGGCAGCACGACACGAAGACAGCCCCACGGGACCAGGCAGAGCGACCCACCTGCAGAGCCCCAGCAGGTCCCTGATGAAGACCTGGCCTCTGGGGTGCCACCTTTCCCGTCGCTGTATGTGACCCCTGACCTCACTGCACCTCAAACTCTTCCATAATGTGGGGCTCAGCCTCCCCCACGCGGAGGCCGTGGTTAGGAGTAAGTGGGAGAAAGTGCTCCGTGAGGGGCCCCCACTAACACACTCACTGTCTAACTAGTGGCCTCCGGGCGCCGTGTGGTGGAGGGAAGGCCACCACGCAGCTCTCCCAAAGGGGCGGACACGTCCCTTCTAGTGTTACCAGGGCAGTGACACCCCAGAAGGGGAAGAGACAACCCCCCATGCCTCCTCAGCCACCATCAATAATCCAGAGGCCAGCCTGGGACACCTGAGCCTCTCATCAAAGATTCATGCCCCCTGCCCCACCCCCTGCCTTGCCCACCCCCCACTTGGGAGCCTCAGGTTACAGGTCCCTCCCCTGCCCTGCTCTGAGGTCAGCAGATTCACACCTATGGCCAGGGCAGGGCCCGCAATGAGGGGTGGGCTGCTCACAGGCAGGAGGAAACGAGAGAGTGAGGTGGGGCCTCGACCACAGGACTGTCAGCCTGGAGCTCAGAGGAGGAACCCTCGCTTCCGATTCCCGCCCCCCCTCCCTCTGTTGGGGCAGCAGCAATGACCAGGCAAAGGGGAAGGAAGGGACAGCAGGCAACTGTTCTCTCCTGTGGGGCTGAGTCACCAGCAGGCTGGACAACGCCTCCCCAGGAGAGGCTGGCCCACCTGGGGGGGTGGCTGGCCCTGACCCAGGCCCAGGCCTGCTGTCCTGGGGGACGGGGCCAGGGAAACCCTCAGGGCTGTCTGGCCAGCAAGTGGCCACAACCACAAGCCGAGATCCAGGCAGGCGGTCAGGCTGGTCGATGGTGGCCCTGGGGAGGGTGGGGGGAAATCCTAGTGCAGTGGGAAGAGTGGCTGATGGCCAAACCACCAGGCTCCCTGGGCAGGCAGTCTGCACCTTCTGCACAGGCCAGGCAGCTGCCCGGGCCAGTGGAGGGGGACACTGAGGCCCAGGTAGGGTCAGGACACCTGGCTCCTGGCCACAGCCTCTCTCTCAGCCTGTCCAAGGAGGAACGGAGGCCCTTGGAGGAAGGGGGTGATGCTGGTCTGGAGGAGCTTGGGCTTGGGGGGAGCTGGCCTGGAGTCTCCAGGGCCAAAGACCTTCCCCCCACAAACCCCATACTTGGACCCTCTTCTATGTTCCTAACCTGGAACTAGAACCATCCAAGCCTGGCCCCGGCAGACTCAGATCAGAATGGAAAATGGAGGGGACCTGAGGTCAAGGTCAGACCGGCCACTCTCCCATCCCACTCTGAGGGCCCTGTCCCGGGGTCCCCAGCCTAGCTTGCAGGAGTATGGGAGGAGCCAGAGGTCAGGACCCCCTCCTCAGACAGACACAAACCCATACAAGCCATACACAGATACACCCGGTACATGCATCCATGGTAACAAATGCACACCGAGATGCACCCAGATTGTGCACACAGACACCCACAGACGTGTGCAGTCACGAAACACTGATGTCTACAGATGGTCCCATGTTACTGTGTCCATTCAACCAGCCACTAGTGTATGTGCACCCGGTGGGCGCACAGGGGGCTGCACACACAAGGCAAGTGAACATGCGTGCACCCTCCCCCAGATGTGCGCATCCGGGTGCACCCACCCCCAGAGAGGCACACAGACCCATAGATGGGCACACACAGGCACATCCACGCCCCGTGGGCACACACAACACGGAAACTTCCGCCCCAGCTGGGTACCTACATTCACACCCACTCCCAACTCTGCACACTGAGTCCCCCTCCCCCAGATGTGCCACCCCAGGCGATGCGCGGCTGCAAAAGAGAACAGGAAGCTTCCCCGCGCTGGTGCCCGGGAGGAGACGGGAGCCGGAGTCGGGGAGGGGGCGCAGCGGCGGGTGGAGACCCTCTGCCCCCGGCCCGCCCGCCATCCGCCCTCACCGTGGATGCCCGTCTGGTGCGCCATGGCTCCGTGCCCTGCTCCGCCCGCGCCCTCGGAGCCCTCGGCTCGGCCCTGGCTCCGCTCCGCTGGC
>NW_006295816.1:3194098-3199253 GCF_000327345.1 Myotis davidii
CTATGCGCCCCGGGCCCCCTGGGTTTGCAAGCCGTCGGCGTCCGCAGGTGCCCCCACTTGTGGCCGGGAAAGGGGTCCGCATGTGGATGGGCGTGCGTGTGTTTGCGCGGCATCCCTGGCCCGGAGACCTGGCCTGAGCGCCTCCTGCGGGGACTGGGCACTAACAGGCAGCCAGCTTGCGAGGGGCCGCTGGGAAGAAGCGACACCTGGAGGCCCCCCTGTCAGAGCGGGCTGTTCTCCTCCGGGGGACCCGCGGGTGCAGAGGCCCAGGGGCTGGGGGAGGATGGAGCTTGGTGAGCCTGACACTGCCAGCTCCTAACGAACTGGTAGCCTGGCCTTGTCTGACACCAGCCCCTGGGATGAGTCTAGGGACCATCCTGGGTCCAGTCCGAGCCCATGGCAGGTGCTCAGTGAGGGTGGCTGGGCTGCAGCGAGGAACCAGCTTTTTGCTTTTGCTTAACTGTGACCATATTTTGTGTTTCGGGCACGTGTGGCCGAGTCCCCAATACAGGGGGTGCTGGTTCTTCTCATCTCCATTCTGACAGTCCAGATGGTACAGTGTCTCCCTCCCTCCCCCTCCTGCAAAGAAGCACAGTGTCCAGCAGACATTTTTCCTTTTCTCAATAAAATACAATCCTAACACAAATATAAACAGATGGCCCGGCCGGCGTGGCTCCGTGGCTGAGCATGGACCTAGGAACCAGGAGGTCACGGTTTGATTCCCCGTCCGGGCACAGGCCCGGATTGCAGGCTCGATCGCCAGGCTGGGGTGTGCGGGAGGCAGCCGATCCATGATTCTCTCTCACCACTGATGTTTCTATCTCTCTCTCCCTCTCCCTCTCTGAAATCAATAAATTTAAAAAACAAAATATATTAAAAAACAAATTGTGGCAGATATGCACCATGGGATTGACTGGAAGATGCTTTCCTCTTGCTGAACCCTCTCAGCCAGGAGGCATGCCCCCTCCGAACGGGGCGGAGCCCGGAGCTGGACCCGTGTCCTCCGCCCTTGAGCTTCCGGGGATGACATGAGTTCCAGCCGCAAAAGGAAAGTGTTCGCTCACCACACTAACAAGTCCGGGAGTCAATGCGACAGGCGTGGCCGCATCTGGCTGTCCACTGTGACCGCTCCTCCCTCGGCTCCCTCCCCGGGGTGGGCTTGGCTCTCAGGAAAGACCCTCCCCCGGGGCAGCCCCTGGGAACCCCACACCAGGAACTAGGAACAGCAGCAGTGACCAAAGCAGTTTTCCTTCCTTTCTCTCTCCAGTCATTTTTTTAGAAAAAGGCCCAGGACTGAGTCTCCTTTGGCAGCGCAGGGCCCATCGCTAGAGACCACTGTTGTGGGAGGAGAGGAGGGCTCTGCCCCGTCATGTGCCCCCCGTCCCCCAACCTGGGGAGGGAGAGGGGACCTGGTGGTGTGAGGTGAAGATTAAGGCCCTCTTCCCAGAACAAGGGTGACAGAGTGAAAGACAGACACCCAGCCATGTCCTCTGTATCATCCAAGAAAAAACAAATAGCACTCCCCCCACCGCCCACGATGCTTGCTGTCATAGCTCCTACCACATTTGCGGTCAACATTTATCTCTGGGAAGGCAGTCTCATCCCTGTGCCCCCAGCGCCCAGCAGGGCGCCTGGCAGTGGCTGAAACACCAAGCCTGCAGCGAGGAACCGGCATGTGGTTTAGGCATGTTAGCGGGGAGAGTAAGCGACCTGATGATGCTCAGTACCTGCCCGCTCAGGAGGGGGTGGAGGAGCCCACCTCTCACCCCTCACAGCCGCCCGGATGCAGGGCCCTGACCCACCCGTGGGAGGAAGGCCCCTGGCTGCCCAACTGCAGAACCGGGAGTGGACTTCCCTTTCACTGAGTCCCGGAGGCCCACCCAGTGGCATCTGGAACAAGTTCCCAGGGGCTGCTGCTGCTCTGCAACCACATGGCATTTTTTCTTTTTTATTCATTGATGAGAGAGAGAGAGAGAGAGAGGGAGAGGGAGGGCAATTGTCGTTCCACTACCTTATCCATTCATCGGTTGATTCTTGTATGTGCCTTGGCCGGGGATCAAACCCACAACCTTGGCGTACAGGATGCTGCTCTAACCAACCGAGCTGCTCAGCCAGGGTGGGAGCCACATTTTGAGGAGCTTTCCTGCCTTTGAGGACGGTTTTCCGAGAGCATCCAAAGTTGGCGGGCAGCTGCTGAGTGCCAGGGGGTACGAGGGGGGAGGGGGGGGACAGGAGGGTGTCCCAGGACTGGCTTAGACCAGCCTGATGTGCAAATTTGCTGAAAGCACCCTTGGAAGTCAGCCTCAAGACACAGTAACCTCCCAGGAACGTGGCTCTCAAACCTGGGTCCTCCGGCCACCACCTCCCAACCCCCGTGAGACTGACTCGGGCCATCCAGAAACTGCTCAGCAGCACGCCAGGGGGTTGTTTTAAAAAAGATATGCAGGAGGTTTGTGACAGGGCATCGGCCTCACCTGATTGCAGGGCTGAGACGTCCCCATGAGACGGGCCAGGGAGCCAGGACAGGCAAACAGGGAAACTGAGAGATGGCGGGACAGACTGGCCGAGCCTTTGACAGCAGGTACAGGTCACCTCCCTAGTGATCACATCAAGGCCTCAGCTGTATTGCAGCCCCAGGCCCAGAAAAGCAGCAAAACCCAGTGGGCGAAGCCAAGACCAGCTGCAATGACGAACAGCCCTGCCCTGGCGCTGACCAGTCAGTGACGACCTCGACCCTGAAAGGGCACAGCCGGAAGCGGATGAGTATTCTGCTGGGACCTCCCCTAAGATCCACCTGCAGGAGAGACGGAGCTGGACACAAAGGACCAGGGCGGGCACTTCCTCTGGAGCAGCCCGCCATTCCCTCCCGCCTCTTGCTCTCCTGCAGGCCAGGTGAGCATCTCCTGAACCCTAACGGACCTTGTGACCCGGGGAGCACTGGGCAGCGGCAGCTCGTCCCAGGCTAACCCCCTGACCCCGTCTCGCAGAGAGCTCGGGCGGCCCCGCCTGGCTCCCCTGCTGCTTCTCCATGCTAGGCCCTTCCTGTTCACGGACCCTTGTCGTCACCTGGACTCGTGTTGTGACATCTTTCCTGCAGGAAGTCAAGAACCCACACACCCCCGGCTGGCCTGAGGCAGACCCGCCAGGGGCCGGGTCCCCTTTGCGGTCACACCACGACCAGCTGCCCGTTAGCAGGAGGCTCAGGGACGTGCTGAGGTGGTTCCAGTCCAAGGCCAGAGGCCGAGAACCGTGCCCCAGGGCAGGAGCAGAGCTGCCCTCCCCTGCGTTCCTGTTCCACCCAGGCCCTCAGCAACGGGTGGTGCCTGTGCGGGTGAGGGCCTCTTGTTGACTCAGCCCGGTGGCAGGGAGGACCTGGGGGCCAGCCACGCTTCCTGAGGGAGAGAGAGAGGGGACTGCGCTTGGCCAGCATCTCGGATGGGACAGGAGATTCTTTGGGGGGTGGGGGAATAGCTTTTTATTGATTTCAGAGAGGTAGGGAGAGGGAGAGAGAGACACATCAATGATGAGAGAGCATCATTGATCGACTCCCTCCTGCAGGCCCCCTCCTGGGGATCAAATAGGAACCCAGGCATGTGCCCTGACCAGGAATCGAACCCGTAACCTCCAGGTTCATAGGTCGATGCTCAACCACGGAGCCAGTCCAGCCGGGCAGGACAGGAGATTCTTACGCAATTTTGAGAACCACCGGCCCAAGGACCACGGGTTGTACCACAGGCAATGAGGTCGGTACCACGTGTTCTGTGAGCTCTCTCAGAACCCAGCCTCCGCCACAGAGGCAGCTGATCTGCGGGGGAGGGAGGGAGAAGGGGAGGGGGCTGCTGAGAGACCCACCCCCTGCACACCAGGCCTTGCTCCCGTCCCAGGAACCCCTCTGAGGTGGTATGATTAGCCCCGTCTGACAGGTGAGGAGACCGCGGGGCAGAGGTTTACTGACTCGCCCAGCTCAGAAGGAGCAGCGTCCAGATCCAGACCCACAGCGTGGACTCCAAGGACCGCTGCCTGCCTCCTCGGCCCGCCAGCTCGGTCCATGGGAACTGCAGGCGGGGACCCGGGGCCGCCAGGGGCTGGAGGAAGGAGAGCCGAAGCTGAGCGGGGCCCCCGGGTGCCCAGAGACCCCTCCAGGCTTTACCCACCATGCGGCATCGCCCCCAGCATTGCAGGCGGACAGAAGCATCCCGGGGGGAAGTTCCACCACCCACGTCGAGCATGTGAAACTCCTGGCCACCGGCTGCGACTTGGACATGCCTGACCCACGTGAACACTGCGCCAGGCCCTGGACTCACTCTCTGGAGAACGGGAAACCCTACAGGCACCGTGAGTCCTAACTGGGGTGCATATGGAAGAGCTGGCCCTGCCGGCGTGGCTCCGTGGGTGGGCATCGACCTATGAGCCAGGAGGTCAGAGTTCCATTTCCCTTCAGGGCACAGGCCCTGGTTGTGGGCTTGATCCCCAGTACAGGGCGTGCAGGAGGCAGCTGCTCAATGATTCTCTCTCATTTTTGATGTTTCTCTCTCCCTCTCCCTTCTGCCCTGAAATCAATAAAAATATATTTTGAAAAAGATTTAAAAATGTGAAAGAGCGTGATCGTTGGGGAAGACCCGATAGACACCCAGTGTCATCACTGTCATCATCTGCTGGCGCACGAGATCCCACAGGGCCACGCCCTCACGTCTGCACGCTGCGTGGAAACACGCGGACCTGCTCTTTCTGGACCACGGTTCTTAGAATGTGTCTTTTTTTTTTTTTAAAAGCACCGTCAGAGAAAGTGAGGCGACAGCGGCCTCTGGTGGACGTGAGCGGTATGTACAGCAGCTATGGAACCTGCTTGCAGGGCCTAAGGGCAGAGGCACGAGGAAAAGTATGCGTTTGTGCTCTTACCTAAAATGACCCCTGACCTGTGACCTGACAGTCCCCCCCCACCACCCCCTGTCCCTTTATCAGAGGGCAGGCCTCTCACCAGCCCAGAATCCCTCTAATTGGGCACGCGAGCACCTCGGGCACCCAAGGGTGGATGTGAAACACTTTCCACGGGAAAAGCTGCGAACAGTGCCCTCAGCCTCAGGGAGGCGGACCCCATGGGGACACCGCGGGGTGTCTCTTCCGCTCCTACAGCACAAAGCTCCTGGAGGGACAG
>NW_006295816.1:3199328-3200834 GCF_000327345.1 Myotis davidii
GCGGTCCGCACAGGCTGCGCCAGGGCACTCGCTGCCACCGTCGGGGCTCGGCCCCTTGGAGAGGGAAGGCAGGCAGGGCCGGTCGAGACAGATGGCTCTTCAGGGCCCTGGGCGGCGTACTGGGCCTGCTCAGCCTCATCAGAGGTTACAGACCTGCCCTCGCCAATTGGGCTTAGCGTCGGCCCGAGGACTAAAGGGTCCTGGGTTCGATTCCGGTTAAGGGCAGGTACCTCAGTGGCAGACTTGGTTGGGGTCCATGCAGGAGGCAACCCATCGATGCATCTCTCTCACATCAATGTTTCTCCCTCTGTCTCTCTCCCCTTCCCTTCCACTCTCTCTAAAAACCAATGGAAAAGTATCCTCGGGTGAGGATGAACAACAACAAAGAGGCCACGGAGCCACGGGACCTCGCAGCCAGGCCACCTGCTTCCGTGGCCTGTGCCTGGGCATCAGCCGTGTCTCACCAACCTCAGGGCTCTCTCCTTCGCCCCCTCGGAACTGCTTTTTAAAGGCTCATCAGCACCGCCCGGGACACAAAGCTGGGCACCAAGACGATCCCATCCCGTCCCCGAGGCGCCCTCGCCTGCTTCCCTGGGCAGCGCCCCCACATCCAGGGCACGTGTACCCCCTCTTCCCGTGAGAGGGTAGGGGGAGGGACCGCCCCGCTGACCACAGACCACTGGCTCCGGAGCCTGGACAGACCCACACGAACGGCAACAGGAACCGAGAGTGACAGAGTGAGGCTGGGGGCGGGGGGGGAGGGACCTCACCCAGGCGCAGGGCAGGCAGTGCAGGCGGCAGATGCGGGGGGGACCTAATCCAGGCGCAGGGCAGGCAGTGCACAGGCTTAGCTGTGAAAAGCTCGGACTCGCCTGATTTCACCGTGTCCTTTGAAGACTCCCCCCTGGTCTGTTCCGCAGGCAGCGTGTCTGTGCGCGCGAGGAAAGGAGAAACGAAACAACTCCAAAAAAGCGAATCTTTTAATAAAAACGGCTCATAAAAATCCTAATAAATTTCAAAGAGCAAGAGAAGTCTCAGTACATTTATAAAAGAACATTTGGTCCTTTTACAAAAAGCTCCCTTTTCACGTAAATACATCTCTTATTTACAGTTCAGACGGACACGCCGTCGGCGCGAAGCCCATTGCACGTCACAGAGAAGCGCTTGTGTGTCCAGAGGTTCCCACTCCCCAACGCTAGATTCTCTTTAAAAACCAGGTTTACGTTTCTGGGGCACAATAAATAAAAATGCAGCTTGGGTTTTGCTACTTAAAACAACAACCTTTAAAACCATTTCTCTGCCTGAGGAAGGGCAGGCGGTCGGGAGGGTCCACAGGAACCGAACCAGCCACGCAGCCACGTTCAGGGGAAGGGAGCCCTGAGCCCTCCGGCCCCGCACCGCCCGCTGCCCCTTCACAGAAGCCCAGCCTGCCTGCGGGGAGAGGCCGGGCGGGCGGGTGCGGGACAGGAGAGGGAAGACGAGGGTTTCCCACGGGCGCCATCAGCC
>NW_006295816.1:3201008-3201344 GCF_000327345.1 Myotis davidii
CCCTGCAGACCGGCCGTGCGCACAGAGGCGCCGGGCGACCTGCAGGAAGAGGTGACAAGCGGGCCTCTGAGGCGGCACAGCTGGGCTGGCAGCACTTCCTGTCACCGCGTTCCAGGAAGTGGGGTTCCCGTCACATCCTCTACAGCAGCGAGGCTGCCGGGAGCCAGGCTGAACTGAACCCGGCCCCTCACGTCCACAGAGCAGACCCGACACCAGCGTCACGTGGACCGCGAGCGTGGCAGGTGGCAGCTGTTCCGGGGTGACGGGCCCAGCCCGGGCGCTGGGGGCAAAGCCAGTGAGGGCATCTCTGGCACTGCCCACTCAGCCTCCCTGCCC
>NW_006295816.1:3201528-3202242 GCF_000327345.1 Myotis davidii
GCAGGGAAGGACGCGCTCGGCCTGCCTGTGCGTCTAACATGGGACGTTGGGGTTCACCGAGTCCGTGAGAACATTTAAAATCTATGCGACACCCAAGGTAACTCCTATTCAGTAGCTGAGACAATGTCGGTGCACAGAATGCTGCAGAAATGAAGGGAAAAGGTAGGACAGAAGCATTTGGTTCTTTTACTTTAAAACAATTTGCATAGTAAACATTTAAAAGATGGAGGGGACGCATCTATTACTGAAAAATCCCCTTTAAAAAGCCTCAAAGAGCGGGATTGCACGTCGTTTAAGACACAGTGACACGCGTTTTCGAGAAGGAGTAACACGTCCCTTTGGGTGGAGGGAGCGGCCAGTGGCCTGTGCTGTGCTGGCTTCTCGTTTTAAGACAGAAATGAACGAATGGGAGGTGCGTGCAGGGCCAGGCGGGCCACGTGATGGGGGGGAAGCGATGAGACTCCCCCCTTCCTACAGGCTCGGCTCCACCCGAGGTCGCACGGAAGCAGGTGAGGTTTGCCCCCCTCTGCGCGTCACTCAGCACGTTCAGAGGGGCTCTCGTTCTGGCCGCGAACGAGGAAACAGGAGAAGGAAAGAGAGAGAAGGCGTTTCCGCACAGGCTCCCCCTCAGGAGGCTGAGGAGACCGGGTGGAAAGGCAAGGACTGGCCAGGACACTTGCAGAATCTCCCTAACGCTCCCCCCCCCCCCCCCGG
>NW_006295816.1:3202300-3203152 GCF_000327345.1 Myotis davidii
GCTGTGACACGCCGCGCGCGGCCCAAACCGAACCCACGTAAGGCACTGACCCACGGCCCGCGGGAGCGTCGCCCTCCCCGACTCAGTTACTTGGCACGAGACACAGGAAACAAACGGAACAGTCAGAGCTCGTTAGTGACCAGGAGGCGGACGGAAGCACAGACAGTCTTAGGGATGTTCTCTCCCCTAAAGGCACCTGGTTCTGGAACCACGCAGCTCCTCAGGTCGGGTCCGAGGAAAAGAAGAGTAAAACGCATCCGGAAGATCTCCCTGCTAAGCTCACAGCGTGACTGACCGCCAGGGTCCGCTCCCCGTAAGCTCAGAGCCGGTAACACTGCGAAGGTTCCCGGGGGTGCAAACGGGGAGCTCGATGGCTTCTCCCCCACGTGACCCAAAATGAGGGGCGGCTCCTGGGAGAGCCCAGGTACCCAACGAGAGAAAAAGGATGACAAAAGGCAATAAATAGGGAGGCCCCGGGGACCGCAGGCCCTTTGCACGGGATTCCATCCACAGTTGCTGATGGAGGCGGCCACACCGTCTGGCGCGCGCCGGCGAGGGGAGGAGACGCTGGGCCCCACCGACCTGAGCCACGAAGATCTGTCCACTGTGCTGAGCGGCGTCAGCAGGTCCTATGAGGCCGACTCCTATGCACCTTCTCACTTCAAATTACATCCGTGAGAAAACGGCATTTTATTGAACAGAAGAGAAACACTAAAGGAAGCAGGACTCTATGGATGTGGGCGCGGAGCCGGACAGAACTGCTGTTGCACTTGGTCGGCCAGACTCCCGGCCTCCACCTCCCGCGGGCCGGGTGTGGCCGGCATGGCCCGGACGCGGTGCTTTGGTCCGGGC
>NW_006295816.1:3203205-3205847 GCF_000327345.1 Myotis davidii
GATTCTCTCTCATCATTGATGTTTCTATCTCTCTCTCCCTCTCACTTCCTCTCTGAAATCAATAAAAATATATATTTAAAAAAAAATAAAAAAAATCCATGTGTTGACCCGGCCAGTGTCGCTCAGTGGTTGAGTGTTGACCTATGAACAGGAGGTCACAGTTCAATTCCAGGTCAGGGCACATGCCCGGGTTGGGGGCTTGATCCCCAGTAAAGGGGGACAGGCAACCAATGATTCTCTCCCATCATTGATGTTTCTGTCTCTCCCTCCCTCCCTCTCCCATCCTAATATCAATAAAAAAAAAATTAAAAACAAAACTCCATGTGCTGATCCTCAGGAAATGGGGTGGATGAACCGACTGGCCTCTTGGCCGGGCAGTGCCAACAGGTCGAGCGTCCCGTGTGACGCAGGAGCTAGCAGCATCCCTGGCCTCTGCCACGAAATGACCCGGCCCCACCCCGACACGGCCACTGTCCCTGGAGGAGCGGGCACCCCGGCTGGGAGCACTGGGGTGGTGGAGCGCCTCGCCTCCCAGGGGCACAGGCGGGGACCCGGAGGCTGAGGTCCACGCAGTGCGCAGTGGCCGGGACTCCGAGAGGCCTCCCAGGTCCCACTCCGCCCAGAGCTGCGGAAAACGCCCTTTGGGAATCCTGTGGCTCCTCTGCGTTCACAGCTCCTCTCTCCACAGCCGGAACCTGAACGCGCACCAGTGCTTCTCTGTGTGTGATTGGAGGCCTCCTCCCTCCCCTCGAAGGAGAGTTTGGGAACCAAACATGTTGTCTGGAAGCAGTTTCCACACGCATCATCACTGGCTCTTCCCCAAGGAACACGTCCCCACGGGGACTCACTGGTCCCGGCATCCACCCCCACACCCTGCCTCCTTCTGCCTGAGCATCCTCCCTGTAAGGCCTCCTCCCCCTCCAGGACCTGCTGAAAAGCCAGCTCCTCCGGGAAGCCCTCCGGGCTTTCTCCAGCAGGTGGTTCCCCTCTCCTCTGTGTTTTGACAGCTCTGTGGCTGTCCCCTCCTCAAGTGCCTGGGGAGGAGCCGGTCTCCCCACCAGCCATGACCTATCTGAAACCGGGGCCCCTCGATCGGCCCCCATCCAGCGCTGCGTGACAAATGAGGTCTATTACATGAGCGTCCGCCCATCGGCCCCTCAGTGGGGAGTGACAGGCCACCGCTCCGGCTCCCACGCCCTGACGGCACCTGCGAACCGCCTCTGTGATCTCAGGCAACCGGTCTGCGTAGTTAATTAGGGTGTTTTCTCTCCGTCCACGTGCAGAGTGACCCCCGAAAAGCAACTCACGTTGGAGCTGGAGTTGATGACTTTCAGGTCGGGCGCCGCCGGCCTGCGCAGAGAGGACCCGGCTGCGCGCCCGCGCTCGTCGGGGAAGAACTCCTTCCACGGCGCCTCCCGCAGATGCCTGTCCACCGACACCACGTGCCCCTCGGTGGTGAACATGTACCTGGTGCCGGACTTGTGCACCGGGTTCTCCTCATCGAACAGCTGGAGGGGGAGAAGGCACGATTGGTGACGGGCAGGTTGGGCCTCGGGGCGCCCAGCCCCCGGGCGGGGGGTGGGGGGAGCTGCCTGCGCGCTTTCCAGCCTGCGCGCTTTCCAGGGACAAGCGGCTGGGGAGGCGTCCGGGGTCCCGGCCCGGCTGCGAGTCTGAGTCACCACTTCCACTTGACCTTCCAGACTCTGCAGGATGCCCGCCCCGACCCCCGGCGAGAGTCACAAGGCCTAGGGCCGTGCGCGGAACCCTTGGATGAACCCACGTGCTCCCCATTCTCGGGCTGGAGCCCCAGAACTGTCTGCACCTCTCACATGGCAGACGCGGGGGGCGATGCTCCCCGCGGTCCCTCCAGTGCAGACATCTGCCTCTGCACACACACGAGCATGTGCCTGTGGCCACCGTCACACCGCCAGAGGCCAGCCCACAGGCTCCGCTCTCTCCTGGGCGAGCCCCGAGCACGTACCAGATACAGGTACTTGCAGGTCTCGCTGAGGAAGAAGCTCTCCATCCGGTCCTCCTTGGACTTGTCGATGACGTGGTGCAGCGTGGCGTACCCACACCTGCAAAACAGCCGTCAGCCCGCCTGCCCCTCGGTGCGCGCTCACCAAGCAGTGGGAGTCTAGTCACGGAACCACCAGCCCCTCGGCACATGCCCACGGCAAGCAGGTTCCGCCGGTTCCAGCACTGCCGCCTTAGCCGAGCCCGTCTGCACATTCATTTAAAAATGGATTTGGCGGCTGAATCGCCAGGTTAGTGGGGGCGGCGGGGACAGGTGCTGGCAGGTGTGCCGAGAGCATACGTGACATCGAGAAGTGGCTGGGACGAATGCAGGACTGATTAACATGTTTCATCCTAATATTTATAGAACCGACGTATCATCTGGAAAGTCTAAGACAGGAATTTATAAAAAATACTCAGGACCCACTGCTAGGTAAAAAAGTGGGTCACAACATGGAAATAGCTTTTTTTATGTAACACACACACACACACACACACACACACACACACACACACGACGTATGAATACATAGAGACGATGAGCACATAGGCTTAACGACTGTGCTCCGCCCCGCACGTGGGCACTGGGGAGAGTAACAGTGTACGTTTTATGTGTGAAACGGGAA
>NW_006295816.1:3205901-3206232 GCF_000327345.1 Myotis davidii
CACCTCACGGACAAGAACAGGGAAGAAATGAAAAGCCACCCCCTAGAATGGACAGGTGCTGACACAGAAAGGACACAACTTCCCCACAAAATCAGAGCAGTGACCCGCCCTCCACGTGAACGTGCGAGAACCTGTTCCCAGCACAGCTCCCAGGGACCCCGACTCTGACGGAGGGGCGGGGAAGGGGGAAGCTGGGAAACTCACTTGACTTTCGTGTACTTTTCCAGGCTCTGCAGGATGTCCATGCCCACGTGGAGGTAGAAGGGGTTCTTGGTCGCCTGGAGGGGAGAGGGAGCGTGAGCCAGCGGCCCAGGACGTGGGCAGCCACAGC
>NW_006295816.1:3206529-3211828 GCF_000327345.1 Myotis davidii
TCACGCCCGCAGTGTCGCGGCTGCCGGGCTCTGGGGGCTGAGCCACGGCCAGAGGAGGGCGCAGGGCCTGGCCCGAGGGTCACAGCGTCCAGGACTAAGTGTCAGCTCATGTTGGCTCCATGGCCTGGCCAAGGGGGAGACAGCCGCTCTGGGCAAGGCCGCTCCCCGCCCGCCTTCCTGAGCCACACGCCCGGCCTCGCTCCAGCGCCATCTCTGAGAGCAAGCCAGTGTCCACCTGCCTCAGAACTCTCCAGAGCTCGCCCCGGTCCCCACAGCCTCGTGAGGTCCCCCACGCAGGCTGCTCTCGGCCCTCCGACTGCCCCAGCTCAGCCCGAGAAGGCCCCTCAGGGAAGGGTTCGCTGGGAAGGTGAGACTTCCCCTCGGGTGGTTCCGCAGTTGGGGTCATCTTTTTTTTATCCTCATCTGAGAATAGTTTTCTTTTTGTTTTTTTAATTATTTTTAGAGAGAGTGAAGGGAGGGAGGGGAAGAGAGAGAGAGAGACAAGCACCGACATGAGAGACACATGGACTGGTTGTCTCCCTCCCACCCCTGCCCTGACCAGGACGGGGATTGGACCTGCAAGCCGTCCCCGGCCTGTGGAACCACGAGTGACCCTGACAGGAGACACCTGGACAGGTCACTGTCAGAACGACAGGAAACAAGAGAGCCCACACCAACCAGCAGGGGTTCCCCAAGAACCAGGCCCCCAGGCGCCCCAGCGCTGAAACCCGGCCGGCGGGACCAGCCCCGCACCTGGTAGAGGAGGTAGGTGGACTCCACCAGCTCCGGCCGCAGCGGGTAGAAGAAGACGTCCGGGGCCTGCAGCTGCCAGTTGTACCGCTCGGGGAGCGCCCCGTAGCGCTTCCAGATGGCGTAGTAGAAGGCATGCAGGCAGATGGCATCTTCCACGTCTCCTATCAGGACCTGCGGAGGCATCGGCCGCCGGGCTAGGACGCTGGCCCACGGCTCTGGCTTTCCCTCCCCCACCCATACCCACCCTGGGCTGGAGACAACCCCAAAGTAGCACCCAGAGCAGGAGAGGCCTCCCTCGGGGCATCAGTGCCAGGAGGACGGGCACAGCACCGGCCAGGGCTTCTCTGTGATCACAGACAAGACAGCCGAGGGGCCACCAAACACAACACTGGGCCACTTTCCGGGCACGGCTTCCCGCTTATCTGTGGCTCCGTCCAACACTGTGGAGCCAACTCCACTAACAGAACCACCGAGACACGTCCTGCCATTGCCCTCCTGAATCCGAAGGAGCCGGGAGCCTGCGGCCGTAGGAAGGAGGACCAGCGCCCCCACTTGCGTGCCAGGGAGGGCGGCGGTACCTGCAGCCCCGGGAAGAAGGCCTGCAGCGAGTCCATCCACGTGTTCATCAGCCGCCCGCTGAACATGTCCACGTTGACGTACAGCGGGGGGTCCCCTTCGCCCTCGTTGCAGGCTTCCCGGCTGCGGCGAGCAGAGGGCAGGGTGAGAGGATGGTGACAGGCGGCTCATCCCCCCGCGGCCCGAGTTCCACTTCATGGCGTTGGCATGAACCTTCCTCCTGCTGCCCCCCCCACCCTTTTTTAGAATTTTATTTATCTCACCTTTTCCTGGCCAACTCAATGGCTTTGGTCATTTGTACAAAAATTCTAAAAACTGGCTTTCAGCCCTAGCTGGTTTGGCCCAGTGGGTAGAGTGTCGGCCTGCGGACTGAAAGGTCCCAGGTTCAATTCTGGTCAAGGGCACATGCCCGGGTTGCGGGGGTTTGATCCCCAGTAGGGGGCAGGCAGGAGGCAGCCAATCAATGATTCTCTCTCATCATTGATGTTTCTCTTTCTCTCTCCTTCTCCCTTCCTCTCTGAAATCAATAAAAATATATTTTAAAAAAAGGCATCAAACACATCCTACCCCTTTAAGGCTCCGCCTCTCCCGATACTAGCGCCGCACAGGTAACCCCCGAACGAGCCTGAGGTCGGAACTCGGCCGCGGAGCAGCCCGGCTCACGTCCTCCGCGGGGAGCACTGGGACATGCAGCGTAAGGACAGGCCACGCGGGGCACGGGGCGCACAGCAGGTCTGCGTGGGTGTGACCTGCGTGGGAGGCCTGGCTACTTCTGCATAAACGGCATCTCTCCCCTGGTCAGGCCCCACGCCACGGGCTGCAGGCACACACCGAGCCAGCTGCCCGAGGGCCGGCTCCTCAGTTCCGTTTGGGGCTTTAAAAAGTAAAAACGGTGCCCGGCCGGGGCGGCTCAGTGGGCTGGGGCATCGTTCCACGTACTGGAAGGTTGAGGGTTCGATTCCCAGTTGGGGCACATGCAAGAGGCAACGGATGGATGTGCCTCTCTCACATCAATGTTTCTCTCCCTCCCTCACTCTCTAAAAATCAATAAAAACTGCCCCCTCCCCCAAAAAGTGAAAGTGGCTGAGCTCCAGCCAAACAGCCTGTTGGCGGGACAGCACTCGCGGTGACTCCCACGGCAGCCACTGTGGGGACGGGTCCAGGCGGGCGCTCCGAGCGAGAGACATCAGTGACGTCAGGGGAGAGGCCAGGCAGCCGCCACCTGGATGCACTGCTGAGAGGCAGCAGACGAGGCAGAGGGAGAGCCGCGGCCACGCCTGGCTCTCAGCAGGGGCACGGCCAACCCTAGCAACTCTCCGGCAAGTAAAGGGTCCACAGTGACTCGGCGACCGCCCTGCACGACCGCCGTCTCCTGAGAGCCATGAGGCGCAGGCTGTGGCGCGTGGCAGCCAGGCTCTGACGGTCCGGCCCTGCCTCCCTGAGCCGCCCTGGGTGACCCTTCCCACTGCCCGGCGGCTGTGCGATCAGACGCAGGCAGAGCCGGTCTGTCACTCTGAGATTAGGTCACGAAAGCACATGGTCTCTCTCCGAGGGAAGCGGCCAGGAGCCACTTACAAGAGGCCCGAGTTGCCGAGACCTCCAGCCGACAGCCAGCGGCTCTGGCCACCGTGTGCACCTGGAAGGGGACTGTCCGGCTCGACTGGCCTTGACAAGGCGCAGCCCCTGCCAACAGCCTGGGGACAATCCCGTGAGACGCTGTGAGAGGCGGTCTGAGCATTGAGTTCTGGGGGAACTGTGATGTAGCAGGAGGCAGCTAACGCACCCTGTCACCCCCAGATGACGGACAAACAGCGGGGAGCCCGAGGCCATCAGGGCCTGGGACTTTGCTCTGGGCTGGGCTGTGCTCTCGGCGCCAGGCGCGGGCGCGGCGCGGACGTACCCTCTGCGCAGGTAGCTCTGGATGCTGTGGTAGGCGGCGTTGAACATGTCCAGGTCCTCCTTCTCCCCGAAGAGGATGTAGGACTTGAGGAGGTACTCGTAGAAGGAGTCCAGCCCCGCGCCCAGGCCGCTCTGCTTGCCCACCCAGTGGCCCGTCTGAATGTTGACGACGTTGCCTGTGGAAACGAATGGAGCGGGTCAGGCTCCCGCTGTTGGGGGCAGCCCCTCCGGGGCCCCTGCACCGAGCACCCCTGGCAGGAGAAGACGGGGAGCTGGGCCCTCAAACTGTCCTTAGTCCCAAGGCAGCTCGGCAGCAGGAGCCTGACCGCTGACGCCAACACGGGGAAACGGTGTTATTTGCTTTTCCCATCGAACCTCACAACTATCCTCTAAGCAAAGTCCCAGGAGGACACTGGGCGGGGCAGACACCGAGGGCCGATCGCGGAGTAGTCACTTTTCAGATTCAATGGTACAAGCAGAAGAGAGGAGGGAGCCCCAGAGAAGAGGGAAAGTCGGGGACCAGGTGAGCAGCCCCGTGGCTGGAGAAGGGGAGGGACGGGGCCCAGGCGCACAGCCCCATGGCTGAGAAGGGGAGGGACAGGGCCCAGGCGCACAGCCCCATGGCTGGGGAAGGCGCACACACCTAGCAGCCCAGTGCCGCTGCTCCGGAGGCTCCACAGGGCCTTCACCGCGCGGCGGGCCACCCACTCGAAGGTGGAGTCCCCCAGCAGCCGGCTCAGCATCCCGAACTCCACCAGCAGGGACCCGGCGCCGGCCGTGCAGGTCTCGTTATTGCTGTCGGGGGGGACGCCCGTCTTCAGGTTCACCTGCGATGGGAAGAGACAGAGGTTCGTGGTGCCCAGGCAACGTGGCTCAGTGGTTGAGCGTCGACCTATGAATCAAGAGGTCACAGTTCGATTCCTGGTCAGGGCACATGCCCGGGTTGTGGGTTCAATTCCTGGTGTGGGGAGTGCAGGGGGCAGCCGGCTGGTGATTCTCTCTCATCGTTGATGTTTCTGTCTCTCTCTCCCTCTCCCTTCCTCTCCCTTCCTCTCTGAAATCAATAAAAGTCTTTAAAAAAGGGGGGGGGGGTTGTGGCAAAACTCAAGGAACCCGCAGGGCCAGCAGGCGAGGCCCCGCCCCTAGACTGAATTGCAGTGAGTCAGCTCACAGCCTCCGCCTCCAGCCTGGCCGGATCATCAAAGACACAAAGGAGAGGCTGGCGCGGGAGACCAGGCCGCTGTGCGGTCACTTACTGGTCTGCGGGAGCTCTTGGAGCTCAATCCTGCTCAGACCGGGAAAAGGAGGCAGCGAGGCAGGACAGACCGCTCCGGCAGTCCGTCACCGTGGCAACGGGGCCTGGCCACTCCCTGCCGGGGCCCAAGCGGCTGACTCAAGTCCCAAGGGAGTCGTGGGCTCGGGGAATCAGACCCGCAGGGGTGGACTCTCACTCTAGGTCTCGCATTTAAACCAGCAGCAAATGTGCTATCTGTGCAGGCTTCACGGGGAAGCAACCGTGGGGAGCGGTCACATGACAGCAGCCACGGGAGGGTCTCGGGGAGATGTGCCCCAGGGGAAACAAAGACACACCCACACGGCTTGTAGCGGGGGTACAAACCCCACCCGTGGAGGGACAACGCTGAGCCACGAACAGAGCTGGTCCTGAGGAGGAGGGTTACGGCAGACAGGTGCTGTATGCCCGGCACACGGTAGGTGCTCAGTAAATGCCAGAAGAATGGAAAACGTCTACATCGTATTTAGGGCCGATTCTCTCGAAGACACAGCTGTCCCTTGTATATCAGCCCCTTTCCTCCCCCCAAATATGCTGCTCAACAGAGATTTTCATTCAGGAAGACGCCGGGAGCCAGCCTGCGTACCCGGGGATAGGGAATCCCCGTCTTGGTGTTTTCGAAGGCCGGCAGGAGCCGCACGGCCAGGTCGTGGGCCATGTGCAGCAGCTCGTTGTCGTAGTCCTTGATGGTCATGTCGCCGAAGGGCTGCTTGGAGTCCGTGATTATCCGGTGGGCGGACAGGAGGCTGCCCAGGACCCTGGTGACAGGAGGGACACAGA
>NW_006295816.1:3211886-3217179 GCF_000327345.1 Myotis davidii
ACCTGCCTGGGCTCGGGCCCCCCGAGGTGCTCCCCAGCCCATAACCGCGGGCTCCTCGCTCACCGCTTTTACTGAGAGGGAGTAACGGGGCCGCCAGCTGGGGTCCCGGGGATGAGGCCACGGAAGTAACCCCGAGGCCTGTCATCCCACCGGCTCAGCCGGAGGCGGGCGCGATCGAATGGCTCTCAGGCCAACATGGCCTTTATGCCGAGACATCACGCTGGCTCCCCTCACTCGGGGGAGCACGTGGCTCCTAAGAAACAGAACCCACCACACAACACAGACGAGACCTTTTGCTCTGGCAGCCGAGCAACGTGAATTGTTCTCTGGCCCGTCCCAGGAGGCGAGGGAGGAGGAGACCTGCTCGCAGGGGAGGCCCCAGGTGAGCGCTGTGTCCCCTCCAGCGCTCTGGACCCTGACTTTTCTCCAGAATGAACGCTTTCACAGTTTTAATGTGATCTCTGGAATATATGCAGTAATACAATTTCAAAAAGTTTAAATGAGCCCGGCCGGCGTGGCTCAGGGGTTGAGCATGGACCTAGGAACCAGGAGGTCACAGTTGGATTCCCGGTCCGGGCACAGGCCCGGGTTGTGGGCTCCATCCCCAGCAGGGGGCGTGCAGGAGGCAGCCGATCAGTGATTCTCTCTCATCATTTATGTTTCCATCTCTCTCTCCCTCCCCCTTCCTCTCTGGGAAATATATTTTTAAAAAAGTTTAAACGACATAGAAAAATAGTCATAATATATCGAGCTAAGCAGGCAAGATACAAAACTGGGTACAGAACACGCGCCACGGCGTTAGTGACACAAACTCGAGGAGGAGCCACACCCAGATGGTCAGCAGGGCTCCTGCCTCCGTGGTGGCAGCGGAGATGGGGTGCTCATTTCCTTCAGAAATTCCCAGGGGTTTCCCCAGGACACTGCCAGGGAAGGAAGCGAGCCAGACCCGCATGAGAGGGACCCCCCCTCACACCTCGGGCAAAATGCGTGTCTTTCTGGTCAGTCCAAAATGCAGTTACACGTGGCCTCCGTGGCCTCTGCCCCAATCTCGCGGCCGGAGGACCTCCCGGGAGTGATTCTCTCCCACACAGGGGCAGCCCGCCGGCATTGCACGCGCTGTCTTACCTGATGGTGGCCTCGAAGACTTGCACGGTGGAATCTTTGTCAAATGACACGGTGTTGATCACCAACTTGACCGCCTTCTGGAACTCAGATGAATTTCCCATGATCTGTAACAGAGGGGGCGGGGCTGAAGGACCCAGGAGAGGGGCCACACTCTCCCCCGCTGCACCTGGTGAAACCCATTGAGCTCTGGGGGCATCTCCGAGGGCACCTGGCCAGCCCTGGCCTCCAACTCAGCAATCACATCTGCAAACGGTAACATTGAGCACCGTTCCTCGGACGCCATCAGCCCCTCCCTTCCCCTTCCCCTTCCCCTCACTCAGGTATCAGCGAGTTCCCGAATTCTGGGAACGAGGAAACACCCACCCCCAAATGGAAGAAACGAAACTGCAACTTTCCCTCTTGCTCCTCAAACACACGGACAGCTCAGAGCTGGGAGCCCAGGACCCAAACACCCGGAAACAATGGTGGCTTGTGACATGGTTGTTTCCGTGCGCGGAGAAATACAAGTGTTATCTTTTGGAGCAAAGCACAAGTCCAGTGACATTCAAAACAAACAAAACACAAGAGACAATCAGCTCGGTCTCTTTAAAAACATACCCTAGCCCGGCCGGCGTGGCTCAGTGGTTGAGCTCCATCCATGAACCAAGAGATCGATTTTGATTCCTGGTCAGGGCACACGCCCAGTAGGGGGCGTGTGGGAGGCAGCCAGTCGATGTTTCTCTCTCATTGATGTTTCTATCTCTCTCTCCCTCTCCCTTCCCCTTTCTCTTTAATCAATAAAAACATTTTTAAAAAGGGCCTAGAACCCCGATCCCTATTGGATGCATGGGCATGACGTCACACCAAGCTGCTCTCTCCATGCGAAGTGCAAACTGGGCACAAAACTTTTTTTTTAATTTAAATATATATTTTATTGACTTTTCTTTTTACAGAGAGGAAGGGAGAGGGATAGAGAGTTAGAAACATCGATGAGAGAGAAACATCGATCAGCTGCCTCCTGCACACCTCCTACTGGGGATGTGCCTGCAATCAAGGTACATGCCCTTGACCAGAATCGAACCTGGAACCTTTCAGTCCGAAGGCCGACGCTCTATCCACTGAGCCAAACCGGTTAGGGCTCACTTGATTTTTAGATTCACTTATTGATAGATATTGGGCAAAAAACTTTTTAGATTAATCAGAAATGAAATGCCTTCATGCTGTTCAAAAGTTTATGACAGCCCTAGCTGGTTTGGCTCAGTGGATAGAGCAGACTGAAGGGTCCCCCCTGGGTTTGATTCTATTCAAGGGGACATGCCCAGGTTTCGGGCTTGATCCCCAGTAGGGGGCGTGCAGGAGGCAGCTGATCAATGATTCTCTCATCCTTGATGTCTCTCTCTCTCTCTCTCTCCCTTTCTCTCTGAAATCAATAAAAATATATTTAAAAAATGTTTACGACAATCCTGGAATTGTGATGACATCGTAAGGACATACACATGAAAAACAAGGAAACACAAACCGTCTCTGAGACACATTTTTCAGGTGCCTGATTCCCGAGCATTCCCCGGTCTGCGGGCCTCTGCCCCTCGCTGTCCCCTCCCTGCCACAGGCAGAGCACGTACAGGCGGCTCGGCTCTGGCCCGCACGCTCTTTCTTTGTAAAAGATGGCGCCACTGCAGGCGAGACCAGGAGGTCCTGTCTCCCAGGGCCCAGCTGCACATCTGTGGGAGCCTCTCTGACAGGTTGAGAGGAAACCTCAACAGAAGCAAAAGCCCAGCAAAGGCCGGATGTTGTACAATGGAAACCACAGAGGCCTGCTTCCTTCCCGATGTTGGGCAGCACTGTCTGCTGGCAGCTGCAGCTGCCGGTCTGATCTCAGGTCAAGGGGAAGGTGAAGAAGGAACTGGGACGGTCACTGGCCACTGCAGTCAGATCAGCCAGCAGGTCCGAGGGCCTCTCTCCGGCTGGTCTGGACGGGGGAGGAGAACGGGTCCGTACTGCGGGACTTGTCAGAGCCCTAAGATGCCGGCGTGCGCTGTGGCTCCCAGCCCTGGGACAACGTGCAGACTTCCACAAGTTCACTGGGGACAGACTTCTACGTTCAAAGAGGGTGCCCCTGGAGTCGGTGCTGGGAAGGCTGGCGCAGCAGGAAGTCACTTTGGCACACACACTTGCTCTAGGTGCGGAGAGTGCGGTGAATGACAAGGAGAGGCCCTGAACGCCGGGGGAGGGGGATGGAGGCACGCAGGGCGCGGGCGGGGCTTTCACAGCTGCGCAGGCGTCCTGGGACTTGGTTAAGCAACACTTGTGGCTGAGTCAGCCTGTTATCTTCGACAGGTCAGTCCTCCGTAGGCCGAACGGACTGGTCTGGGCACATGGGGTGGGCGATGGTGGACGAGGGGGTGGAGTCACAGATGCAGGAGGAGATCCTGCGAGACAAGCGCTTGGCAGCCCCAGCCGGGCAGCTCCACCCCGGCTCCCCATTAGACGGCTCCCCCATTAGACGCCGTGGAATGCAAATGAGCTCTCCAGCTCCGGCCGTGCAGTCACCTCTCCTTCGAGCAACGCGCTGGCCAGCGCTGATGCAAACCTCGCCAGCATTGCACAACTCACTCCCCACGCTTCACCCGCTCACACGCTCAGACCACAGGGGGAGGTGCTCAGGGCGAAGGCTTGCTGGACACGCAGGGAGAGGTCGGAGCCGTTCCCTGGGAGCTGCACCAGGTGCAGAGGCTGGGAGGCCTGGCCATGGGCACCTGCCCCAGAGCTCACGCCCCACCTGCCCTGCGGCCGGTCCAAGGCCTCCTGTTCCCCGGTCAATGGGGGACACAGGCAGCATTGAGGGGAGCCCGCGGGTCTGTCCAGAGCACGGGCAGTGAGGACAGGCTATGGCAGAGGCCTGGGCTCAGGGCCGCACAGGGTCAGGGACTGACCAACCCTCAGCTAGCGTCTTTTCCTCCTGAAACCTTCTTTTTCCTGCTGCGAAGGTTACGGTCACTATGGGCACTAACGAAATGCTCTTTTGATTCTTTGAGGCAATAAAATAGTGAGAAACTGGGAGAAAAATAGGTTTCCCCCAAATCATCACATTTTCCCTCATTTCACCTGCAATACTTTTCTTGCTCTGGGCGTCAAGGCCATGAAAAGAAAAACCAGTTAAGGCCCGCCGGTGTGGCTCCGTGGCTGAGCACCAACCCATGAACCAGGAGGTCACGATTCCATCCCGGTCAGGCACATGCTCTGGTTGCACGCCCAGTAGGGGTCATGCAGGGGGCAGCCGATCCATGATTCTCTCTCATCATTGATGTTTCTGTCTCTCTCTCTCTCTCTCCTTCCCTCTCTGAAATCAATACAAATATATTAAAAACAGAAACAACAGTTATGAAAGAGTATGAAAGCTGGGAATGTATGGTGAGTACCAGGTTTCCTGGAATCCCATCCTGGCGGGGAGCAGGGGTGACACCCCAAAACCTCCTGATGAATTAAAAGCACAGTGAAGCCGTACTTACTGCCAGTGTGTCCAGGGCGTCCACGAGCGTCAGCGAGTAATTGCCCAGGACGTCGTTGATGTTCAGGTTGGAGCTGAGAGAGAAACAAAGGCGCTTGTGTTACAGGAGAGAGAAGGGCAGGAAACTCAACACCTGTCAGCCGCGAGACCTGCTGGCCACGCTCATGGCCCCGGGACTATTGAGGGCGGGTCAGTGTGGAGGCCTTGCTCCCTCACAGGCCGTCCCAGAGCAGCCGCGCCGCGGACACCACAGAGGAGGGAGTCCCCAGCGGGAGTCAGGGACGGCGCCCAGGCACCTGCCGTCTCGGGTGCCGTTTCACGGCCCTAAACGCTCTCTCTGTTCAGCTTCAAGTAGCTCTGGCTTGAGATCCTTGGGAGCAGAGAGGGGAGCCCTGCCCGATGACCGGCCCCCAGCCTCTAGCTGGGAAGTCCGCCCCCCTGAGCCGGCCACACCCAGAGAGGAGCGACCCCCCAGCGCAGTCTCAGCATCTCAGCGCCCTGGGATCGGGGAACACATGAACTTCATGCCGTGTTTCACCCACACTCACCCCAAAGCCCATCGCCTCCGTGGAGGCTGAGAATGGCTGTGGCACGACCAGGACAGGAGCTGCGTCACTTGTGCAACACACCCCTGCCCCCATCAACACCGCTTCCCTGTTTTTATTATAATATATATATATA
>NW_006295816.1:3217311-3219010 GCF_000327345.1 Myotis davidii
GGGCATGTGCCCTGACCAGGAATCGAACCGTGACCTCCTGGTTCCTAGGTCGATGCTCAGCCACGGAGCCACGCCCACTCCCCTATCTGAAACCTCCTGGAGACCCCCCAGGTCAGGGCTGCCGGGAGGCTGAGGCCACTGGGCAGGAGGGCAGGATGGCAGGGACAGTAGTGCGTGCGCCCGGAGGGCAGGGAGGGGGAAACAGCGCCGCCTCAGGGCTGCTGGACAAGGTCTGGGCTCAGGGATTCTCTGTCCCATCCCCCCAACCCAGAGAGGAACCACAGAAGCTGGAAAAGATGGAATTCAGGGGGGAAATCGGCGACTGTTTAAGGACCAGAGTGAGCGCCCAGTTCCATCGTCACTGGTGTCCTGGTGTCTCCCATCAACCCCAGACCATGTTCCCTCCTCCTGGGGACATGTGACGGGCCTGACCAGAAGCAGGAGGCCGCTCACCACGCCCTCTGGCCTCAAGCCCCTGCTGCACTTGACCTGTTCTGCCACTTAACCTAGGACAGACGGCACAGCAAGCTTCAGGCCCAGGTCTTATCTCTATCTACCTTCCTCCTTATCTACTTATTTAAATCCTCACCCAAGGACATGTTTCCATTGGTTTGAGAGAGGAAGGGAGAGAGAGATGGTTGCCTCCTACACAAACCCCAACAGGGGATGGAACCTGTAACCTAGGTATGTGCCCTGACTGGGAATCGAACCCTCAACCTTTTGGTGCACAGGACGATGCTCCCACCACCTGAGCCACCAGGGCGGGGTCCGTTGTTGAAAACGAGCTGGTGCAGAAGGCTGTCTAGGCCCCGGGCCATCTCGTCCCTCACAAGCCACGAACCAGGTGCCACACGGCCGAGGGATGCTGCTGCCTGCTTCCGGGAGAGCCACGCTCTCTGTGAACGTCCAGGATCGCGGACGGGAGCCGGGGTTACAACAAGCCCCTCGAGGGCATGCCTCCGAGAGGCACACGTGTGCAAAGGTGGAGGTTAAGGCAGGCAGGGACACGTTCAGGTGCAGCCCGCCAACCCAGACTGTTGGGCGTCGATGCTGAGCCACACGGCTCTGCTGCTCGGAAACCAAGAGGCCTCCAGCCACCCACCCCCTCAGAAACGGTCCCTCTCCCCTTGGCATCCAGCTAGCGAGTCCTCTGGACCTCCCTGGCCACCCGCGCAGCGTGGAAAGCCCTCCCATGCCCATCACTGCCCACCGTCCCAGGTCTTGTGCCTTTCCTCCTAGGCTACGACTAAAACGGGCCCAGTTTTACTTTTTATTGATTTCAGAGATGAAGGGAGAGGGAGAGAGAGATAGAAACATCAATGATGAGAGAGAATCACTGATTGGCTGCCTCCTGCACGCCCCCTACTGGGGATCCAGCCTGCAACCTGGGCATGTGCCCTTGTCTGGAATAGAACCTGGGACCCTTCAGTCCGCAGGCCGACGCTCTATCCACTGAGCCACACCAGCCAGGGCCGGACCCAGTTTTAAAATACTTGGATCCAATGTCCAAGCTGTCACTACAATGAACAATAACACGTTGTCACAGTGCAAACATGTGCTCGCAATGACCGGGTGGCCCCTTCTCTCCATCCAGTCCACTCAAATCTAAGGCGTTCGTTCAAACTTTTAACTCTTTTCTATCAAATTGCTGTCCACGCTTTCAAAATGTGCCAGAATAGAAAAAAGCACTGGGGACACT
>NW_006295816.1:3219133-3222735 GCF_000327345.1 Myotis davidii
ACACCCCTCGGGCTGCTCAGTGGTTAGAGCCACGGCCCAAGCACAGAAGGGTCTTGGGTTCGATTTTCAGTCAAGGGGATGCAGGTTTAATCCCCGACCCTGGTTGGGGTGCGTGCGGCAGGCAACCAATCGGTGTCTCTCTCTCCCATCGATGTTTTCCCCTCTCTCTCTCCCTCTTCCCCTTCCACTCTGGAAAAAAAGAAAATCAATGAGAAAATAGCCTTGGGTGAGGACTCACCAAAAACCCTCTTGGCCTAAACCACCAATTATGGTGAGTCCGTTTATGCCAAACCGCGGTGTCGGTAAGCCCCGGATTTGTTCTCTGTAGATGCTCCTGTTCCGGGGCCAGCCTGACTCGATTCCGCTAAGTGCCTCAAGCCCAGAGCTCAACCCGCAGCGCCAGGCTGGCTGGCGGCACACACCTTCCCACCGAACCAGCTGCCGAACGCAGCGACGCAGAATCCAACTCTCATGCCGCTCACCCACTGTGAATGCTTAAGGTTCTTGTCACCCCAAAAGAGAGAAGATGGAAAAGACTCACACACGTGGAAGACAAACTGCCCACATACTCCAGGAATCTGCCGGGTGTGTGTAGGCACAGAGGGCACAGGTGTCCAAGGGCTTGGTCACGCGGGGGGACAGGCAAAGGGAGAGGAAGGTGAACTAGTCGATCAGGAAAATCACCTGCAAACAGGTCAGCGGCATCACAGGGGACTTGGCCCTGACCCCAGGGAGGACAGGATCTGAGAGAGAACGAGGAATGAAGACGAGGCCACGCTAAGCCAGGGGCGCCTAGGAATGAGTCGGTTTGGGGGTTTGTACATTTGAGATTTGCTCTTTCTGTTTGAATAGTAGTATGGTTGGGAGAAAGCAGAGAAGGGTCATGTGCCCAAGGCCAGGACTATCACTGTTCACAGGAAGCAAGGAAATATCCGAAGGACTGGAAGGAACTCTGAGTTTGGACCTAGATATCCAAAGGACTGGAAGGAACTCTGAGTTTGGACCTAGCCAGTTTGGCTCAGTGGATAGAGCATTGGCCTGTGGACCGGAGGGTCCTGGGTTCAATTCCAGTGAAGGGCACGTACCTCGGTGGCAGGCTCCTCCCTGCACCTGACCCTGCTGGGGGCACGTGCAGGAGGCAACCCATCGATGCGTTTCTCTCACATCGGTATTTCTCTCTGTCTTTCCCTCTCTCTTCCACTCTCCCTAAAAATCGATGGAAAAATATCCTCAGGTGAGGATTAAAAAGAAGAAGAGCCCTAGCCAGTTTGGCTCAGTGGATAGAACGTCGGCCTGTGGACTGAAAGCTCTAACCCACATGGGGGACGGGAGAGGAACCGGCTTTGCATAGCACTCTGCGGCCGGCAGAGACCGGCTATTTTTAGAGTTCAGGTTCTACCGACTCCAGTTAACTGCGCCCCCACCACGAGTCAAACAAGACGGCCAGGTAAGCCTCGTGAGGACGGGACTGAAAAATGACGGGAACAGGTGCGGCGCCGAGGTTTTGTTTCTGGACTTTTTACGTCTGATCCAGACGCTGTGCCACGCGGCAGCTCGAACATGAACCCCAAGATACACCTGCCAACCGTCGCCGGAAGACGAGTGACTTTGAACGTGCCCGAAAGGTTTGCATTACGGGTTACTTATCTGGGGTGTGGAGGTGCCCTATTATTTTGGAGCCAGAGGGACAAAGCTCAGGGTCTAAACTTTTCCTGAAAATACTGAAGCCTGGGAGGGCGGAGTGAAGGAGAGGAAGGGAGGAAGGAGCGGGCTCTGTGCCCTACAGGGCCCAGGCTCTCACCTCCTTTACCAGCTACACCCCTACCCACGCCCCCTCCTGACACCATCTTCCAACAGCATACGTGTCCCAAAGCAACCTGACCTCCAGGTCCCCACACTGTCACCGCACACTCAAACCGAAACCCTGGCCAGCTGATCTCGCCCCGAAACCATGGCCCACGCCACCCACAGCCACCGCGGGGCCAGCAGGCCAATCCCTGGCCGCCTCACCTCCCTGGAGAGGGGTCCAGGTCTCCAGGGGGTCCCTAAGGTTCATGAAGACCCACAAAACTCGCATCAGCTCGCTCCCCGGCACCAGAGTCCCAGCTGACGGCGTGACCCACCCAGGTCCTCAGTGCACTGTTCCCGCAGGCCCACCCCACACAGGGAAACCCGAGAAAACAACCGAGATCAGGTTGTTCTAGATTTCAGTCTATTTATAACTTCCTCATATTTCACATTTGTTTGACCTCAGGTTAAACTTCCTGCACGGTTCTCCCCCTCCCTGCGATCCCACGCGCCCTGGTGAGGAAGTACACGCTCCCCACACTCTGACTTCTGCTCCGTAAAAGTGTGTGGGCAGGAGCCGCGTGAACGAACAATGACAAATACCTGGTGAGCTGTTAGGCTTTCTGTTTTCAAATTGTAACGTTTCTCGAAAAGTTAGGACCAGAAGAAAACACATGGGCACAAAGCCCAGGACAGTCAAGCAAGGCAACTCATGAATTCCCACCAGCGGGGAAGACCCAACAATTCCTTTCCAAAATTCAACAAAACTTTTTCTAAAAAAAAAAAAAGGAGAGAGAGAGGGAGAGGTAGAAAACACGTTTATATGTGTGAAGACTGGTCGGAAGGCGAGGAAAACAGCCCCTCGGGTTCCTCCAGTTTGAGGAAGGCCCCGTCTTTTGAAGTTCACCTGGGAGGTGACCTGTGTCACTGAAATCATGCTCTCCAACTGCAAGTTCAGGACGGGAACGTGTAGATAAACAAACCATTAAAAACCTCTTCTAGCCCCGTTTCCAGCCCCTCAGGACTGGGCTTGGCTGCCTCTCTCCAGGTGGAGAAACATGGGCCCCATATCCAGAGGCCCCCCAGGGCGTGGTCCCAGGGACAACAGTCCAGCGCCCCACTCCCGCCTTCAGGGAGTGACCCAGAGCGAGGCAGGCACCCATCTGGCCTGACAGGGTCAGCGAGAGGCACGCCCCTCCCTCCGGCCCAGAGGTCCTTCCTGGGTGAGCTGGACTCTTGGACTGTGAGGTCAGCGGCAGTGACCCCTGGGGCTCAGCCTGCACAAACAAGGCTGGCGGGAGGGGAGGGCTGGCCCACCTTCCCCAACGGCCCTGCCACCCGTGGGGGGATTCATGGGACAGTCAACTCAGCGCCAAGGCATCTCACCCAGAACCAGGACCCAAACCTGGGCCAGACTCTCCCTCCCGCCTACAGCCTCATCTGGGAAGCACCCGTCATGAAGGAGAAAGGTGTGGCCTGGCTCTGCCTCACGCACTGGGGGCTCCAGAGAAGTCCTTCTCCCCCCACCCCACCCCCCCACCGGCCAGCTCCTGGGTCTTTACGTTTTCAGACGGAAAAGCCAGGGCTGAGAGGCACAGGCTTGCTCTGAAACTGCGTTTACAGGGGATTTCATGTTCCTATGCGCTCATCTGGAGGGGGAGGCGGAGATGGGCGTCTGGGGTCCCTAGTCCCCGCCTGGCACTGCACTGTCCCCCGGGCCCTGCGCCTCGGTCTCCCCATCTGTAAGAGAGACTGCGCTGGACAGCTGTCCCGGAGTTGTTGACTTCCGGAGAGTCCAGGAGGACAGCCCCCCC
>NW_006295816.1:3223827-3224821 GCF_000327345.1 Myotis davidii
GGCGCTGTCGGAGGAGCTGCTCTGCATGGCAGGGGCAGGTGTGTGCGTGTTTAATTTCTCGATTACAGTTGACTTTCAATATTATTTTTTTAATATATATTTTATTGATCTTTTACAGAGAGGAAGGGAGAGGAATAGAGCGTTAGAAACATCGATCAGCTGCCTCCTGCACGCCCCCCACTGGGGATGTGCCCGCAACCAAGGTACATGCCCTTGACCGAAATCGAACCTGGGACCCTTCAGTCCGCAGGCCGACGCTCTATCCACTGAGCCAAACCGGTCAGGGCTCAATGTTATTTTGATTACTTGCAGGCGTACAGCATCGGAATAGTGGTTAGACAGTCACATAATTTACAGAGTCCTCCCAATATACCCAATACCCCATCTGGACACAACTCCCAGTTCGAACTTCTTAATCCCTTCACCTTTTCCCCCAGCAGGCAGGGTTTTTAACTGGTCTGTTGATGGTGAGGGTAGGATATTACCATTTAGCTCAAGACTGCACAAAATTCTGCTCTTTTTGTTGTTAATCCTCACCACAGAATGTTTTTTTCACATTTATTTATTTATTTTTTTTAGAGAGAGAGACTGGAAGGGAGGGGGACAAACATCAATGAGAGAGAGATGCATTGATTGGTTACCTCCTGCATGTGCCCTGGCCAGGCAGAGCCTGCAACTGAGGCACTGCCCTTGACCAGAATTGAAACTGAGACCCTTCAGTCTGCAGGCCTACACTCTAGCCACTGAGCCAAAGCGGCTAGGGCAATTCTGCTCTTTTTGTTAGAACACCCTAATTTGCAAGAACCGCTCACATATTGTAAAACACACGTTCTCAGATCCTGTGTTGGACCTACGGAACTCCACCAGAGGCTCCCAGGAATGTGTGCTAACAGGTGCTGCTGGGAGATTCTTAGCATCAGGCAATTTCAGGAAATACTGAGTTAGGGTGTATTGCCTTTATCTCAGACATTCCATCTTTAAAAAAGAGCGGGGG
>NW_006295816.1:3224937-3232684 GCF_000327345.1 Myotis davidii
AGAACATCTTCCAAGGTTTTGGGTTCCATCCCAGTCAGGGCACATACAAGAATCCACCAACGAATGCATAAATAAATGAAACAACAAATCTCCCCCTCCCTCTCTCTCTCTCTCAGAGCAATTAAAGACAAGAGAGGAAAGGCCCGGCTGGTGTGGCTCAGTGGTTGGGTGTGGACCTATGAACCAGGAGATCACAGTTCGATTCCCGGGCAGGGCACATACTTGGGATGCGGGCTTGATCCCTGGTGTGGGGTGTGCAGGAGGCAGCCAATCCATAATTCTCTCTCATCATCGATGTTTCTACCTTCCTCTCCCTCTCCCTTCCTCTCTGAAATCAATAAAAATATATTTAAAAAGAAAAGAAAAAAGAGCGCAGGTGGTGGTGGTGGTGTGGGCTAGATTCCTGATCAGATCGCTTTATTCCCCTGTATGTACTTCCTCTACGGAAGCAGTTGCACACGTCCGCTCTTCATGGCCGTGATCTCAGTAACGATCCAGCAGAGGTTTCTGCGTGCTTCTGTTGGCTGCCTTTGGAAGCGTTTGCTAAGGTTTGCCCTCCATACGGTTAGAGTGTGTGCCTGTTCCGCCGAGGTTCCTGAAAAGCCTGGAAGCAAGGCCTGCTGGGAGGCCCACGTCGGAGACTGGCTGAGTGACCAGGGGCGTGAGCCAGAGGGTGATAAAGTCGTCCTGTGGCACACGCATCACGTTCTCGGGGCCGGGGCCTTCTGCAATAGAGGAGGCCCAAGAAACACTTGCTGATAACACAAGGGGCTCGCACACAGTAGGCCCTCTTTGTGGCCGAGCCCATCCCTCGCCTAGATCTCGCCAAGCATTCCAAAGACCACGAGCCCGAGCCGGGGCCCTCCGCCTGCACAGATCTGCCTTTCCTCCGCCTGCCCGCCTGCCGCAAGGCCAACCCCAGTGCTCGACCCTGAACGTCCGGGTCTGCCTTCCTGTTGTATGTTTCCTTCCTAAGCTATTTTATTACAAATTTCAACTTAAAAGTTTTCAATTCGGTCTTCTGCCACAGTCAGCTATAAACCACACCGATGACAGCTCCAGTCCTCACATCAGAAACAAGCGCATGACAACAAATCTCTTTACGGTCAGAGAACACCACTAAACTCTCCAAGATGCTCTTCATGGGAAAGTGACGATAGCTGCCCGGCCACGTGGCTCAGCGATGGAGCGTCCACCCATGAACGAGGAGGTCATGGTTCCATTCCCGGTCGTCAGGGCACGTGCCCGGGTTTCAGGCTCGATCCCCAGTGGGGGGCGTGCAGGAGGCAGCCGATCGGTGATTCTCTTTCATTGATGTTTCTCTCTCTCCCTCTCCCTTCCTCTCTGAAATCTTAAAAAATATAAAAACACACGAGTGATGAGAACAGTATGGCATATGTCAATTGTGAGAAGGAAATGATTTAAAGTAGATAGTGTCCCACAATGGGGCTACATGCATAGTGAGCCCAATCATGGCTACCCTTCAACTCTGTGACCCAAGACCAGGTCTCGTCCCCGCCTGGTACATCTGCAGCTGAGGTCTGGGTGAATGAAATCCAGCCCTTATTCCCAAGGCACCATTTTAGGGGGGAGTGTGTCTAAGGAAACGGGCTGAGACAGGACGAGGGCTAGAATGCTCAAAGTCTAACTCCAGTTCTGTTGGACTATTCCTACTTCTACACGTGACTGTCTGAAATCTCCGTGGTGCGGGGTCACACCCACGGGGTGACCCAAAGGCAATCGCCCTCTTGCGTGGACTGTTGAAGGAGGTGCCCTGGTCAACACGGATTTGGTGCCTTTAGAGACACCTCCATTGTGAGCCAATGGGGACGGTCCAGTGTTCGGAACCCGCCTGGTGAGTCTGGGTGCAGGAACCAACGCCAGGTGCCTAACACTGCCAAGGCCTGGGGGAGCCCTCGCCCAACAGCGGGTCCCGGAGCCTCCCAGGCCGACACAGGGTTAACTCGTATACCTCAGGAGGGCTCTAACTAGGAAGCTAGAAATGCTTTCTTATCCAAAGCAATGGTGTGAAACACCCAAGTGATGTAATAGTGGCTTTTAAAACTGATTACTGCTTCTTTTGGGAGCCATCTATACTTTTCATATAAAGGGGCGAGGGGGGCGGATGAGCTTAAGGGGAAAAAAGAAGGGGATGAACAGTCCTTGTCCTGTTACCCCACTATTAATTTGGTGAAGAGCCAACTTTAGAATTAAGGTCGTATTTTTCCTCAGCTCGGTAAGAGAGCTAAACTGCACATTTGGTTTAAAATTGAATAGGGTATTATCGTTCCCACCTACTGGATGGGCAAAAACCCAGAAGTTTGCCAACACACTGTTGGTAAGACACGGGGGACAGAGATGGTAGAAAAAGTTGTCCGCCCCGTGAAGGCACAGGGCAACCCCAGCTTACGGACAGAGGCGCTTACCCCCGCACCCCCCACCAGCCTTCCCTGAGTTGTTGCACATCCCGCTGCAGTGCTGTTTGTTTTTTGTTACATTTTTATTGATTCAGAGAGGGAGAGGGAGAGGGAGACGGATACATCACTGATGAGAATCATGGACCGGCTGCCTCCTGCACGCCCCCTGCTGGGGATCGAGCCCCCAACCCAAGCATGTGCCCTGACCGGGAGGGAATCAAACCGTGACCTCCTGGTTCATAGGCCGCCGCTCAACCAGGGAGCCACCCTGGGCAGGGACAGTAACATTTCCCAAGGGCAATGCTTTTCCCACTACAGCCCTCCTCTTACACCTGCCCCAGCAAAAATGGGCGGAGGTGCCTCTCTGGCTCCCACTCCTGCGTCACTGTCCCGGAGCCGCAGCAGTGCCCGGGATGAGAGCCTGCTGCCCGGTCACAGCTCCCAGGGCTCCCCATCGGCCTGTTCCCGCGCTCCGCTCGCCTGGGCGGCCGGGCAGGAGGACCGTTGTGATGAGGAGCTGACCCGGACGGAGGAGGTTTACTGATGAAAGGACCCCGCGGGGCCACGCCCACACCCCAGAGCTGCTCGCCGAGGACCGTGGCCAGGAGGACCATGGCCAGGCTGGTGTTTGCTTCGCCATCTTCCTTTCCATGGACCTGTTGAGGGCCCTACCTTTCAAGTTTGCATCCACGTGAAAGTGTTTCAAATTCTAAACATGGCGGTCTCCCCACAACAGCAAATTTCAGGTAAATCACCTGGCCAACTGGCTGTTACAGCTCAGGTGCTGGCTACAGTCAATTTATTTTTATTTTGTTAATTTTTGTGAATCCTCACCCGAGGATATTTTTCCATTGATTTTAAGGGAGGGAAGGGGAAAGACAGAGAAACATCGATGTGAGAGACGCATCGATTGGTTGCCTCCTGCACGCACCCCGACTGCGGCCAGGAATTGAACCTGCAACTGAGGTACGTGCCCTCGACTGGGAGCCCAACACAACACCTTTAAGTCTGGGGGCTGGCGCTCTAACCAGTGAGCCACAGGCTAAGGCTGCAATTTAAACTTCACTCCCGTCTCCACCCGAGACCCAGTGGGATTGGAACGACCAAGCCAATGGGGTTTAGTGGAGTGAAATCCTCTGTGGACAAAACACACAAGGCAGTTAGTTCCTCAATCACAACATGAAGCACTGAAGTGGCCCCAGGCCAATAAACTGACTTGACAGAGCGAAGGGACTAGTTTTAGAAACCTCAAGTTTTTTAACACAGACATAAACTTAGAATCAAAGTAAAGTAACCTAACTTTATCCCCATGCCCCCCCCCCCCTCTCCTTCCAAAATCGCTTGGATAGAAGGGTGGTGAGAAGAGGACCAAATTGATTTCTTGACTGAATGGCTCCTCCGATTCAATGAAAGACCTTTAGCCGGACATCCCAGGGCTTCTGTCTAGGGGAGCTCACACACACCGTTGGCCAACAAGGTGCGGCTGCACAGACCGACAGTACAGATCCAAGGACAAGCTAAGCTGAATTTGAGTGAAATATGTAACATCACTTCTCTTCTTAAAAATGTCTTTATTGACTTTTAGAGAGAGGGAGAGGGGAAGATAGAAACATCGATGAGAGAGACTCATGGATCAGCTGCACAACAGGTGAGGCCGGGCCGGTGTGAACCAGAACTGCTGCTCGGTAGGACTTACTGCTGCCGCACTGAGCGCTCAACACGTGTGGAGATGCGCCGTCCACATGAGTGAACACGCGTGGAGGTGCGCCGTCCACGAGTGAACACGTGTGGAGGTGCGCCGTCCACGTTAGTGAACACGCGTGGAGATGCGCTGTCCACCCGAGCGCTGCTGCACCACAGAAAGCAATCACACACGAGGTCATGGAAGTGGGCGGGCGCAGTCCTGCCACGGAGGGGCCGGTGAGCCAGCAGCAGCATGTCCCTGCATGATGTGCAGGTCACCACCCTACAAAACTGGTTCATTTTACGTTTCTGCATCTCCATCCGTCTCCCAGAGCGGGGAACAGCCTCCGGTCCTCAGTGCCGGGTGTGATGGGTCACCCCACAGTCCGCAGGCGCTCGCATGGTTCTTTAGAGGTTAAAGAGGGCAGGTCTGGACCTGTCACCAACACCGAGATGTCTAACGGCACCGGCGATGGTGCCAAGCCCCCAGAACAAGAACTAGTACCCCCTTACGTGCGAGTGTCTGCTGAACACTGACTAGGCCGGATATGTCAGGCTGCTGCACTGATATGACTGAGATAAAAGAACAAAGTCTGAGATCTCAACACGTTTTATTATATTGGCCGGAATGCTCTAAATTCATGAAAGCTTTTGAGAAAATCTTCAGTTCCCAACCCCTTAAAAAAGTGTTGAACCAGCAAAAAAGGAAAAAGGGAAGTAATGATCTGGACAGATACAAACAGCCTCCGCCCCAGGCCCCGCGCCCGATGAGGCCCGAGGGCAGAGGTGGAAGCCCACACGTCAGGTCTCACAGCGAACAGAACCCAGAACCGAGGGCGTGGGTCGGTGCCTCGCTCATCCCCGCAGGCCATTTCAACTCCTAGGTGCGGCTACACATTTCACATGCATCGTGGGACGGGGAGGCGTTATGTTTACCCCCCACATGGGTCAGGCTACAGGTTTTCTAAGTACTGTGTGTGGCACTAGAAACTTCATGCTGTATCAAGTCAGTATCAGGTTAAGCTACTAGACTAGAATATAATAGATAGACGTTTACCGAAAACCAATATAAAATCTGGCCCAGAAAGACCAGAACAGAAATATGCCATTTTCTTGATTTAAGATGGTCAAAGGTATGTTTTTAAAAAGCCCCACACACGGTGCGTGTGCAGGAAGCTTTCTGCGTGCCGACGGCACGTGACCTCTGGCTGACGCTCTAGGAAGGTTGGGACACAGCTCCGCAGCGCACATGGAAATGGACTCTGACAGGCAGTTTCTTGGGTTTAGGAAGGACCGGATTCCAGGAAGAACTTCAGAGGGACGGACAGCAATTCTAGGGTCAGAGCCAGGAGGATGGAAGACTTTGGGGACGCTTCTCAGCTTCTTCTGGACTTTGAATGTTGAATAAGCCACTGAAGTGTGATATCTACAGACGGAGGGAAAAGGCGCTAAGACACTGAAGTGAAGAAACTAAACACCAGAGCGAAGATCTAAAACGCAGCTAACTCAGCACACACTGGGCCGCCTGGCACAAGAAACAGTGTGGCTCTGAGTGGATTGTTAAGTGATAGGAAGTGGCTGAGGCAGAGGGGTGGGGGTGGGGTGGGGATGGCCCCCTCACTGCTAAAGCTAGTTCTCCCCCTCCCCCTTCTGCATCTGGGCTGGGTCCTCTCCCTCCCCCTTTGCAGTGAGGAGGGGAGAAGATTCTGCCGGGCTCCGTGGAGTATTTTGCAACATCCATGACCTTTACCACTAAAGGCATTACCCCCACCCCCTCGGCTGTGACAACCAATAGTATCGCCAAGCACTGCCACATGTGCCCCGGCGAGCCAAACTGGCCTCAGCTGAGAACCACGGGCTAAAGGGAGCCAGGCGGCCTTGAATGCCATTCTAAGGCACCAAGGAATGTGGATTTACTCCCAAGGCTATAGCGAGGTATTGGGGATCATAAGCAGGGAAACGGCAGCAGTTTATTCAGTCAGGTCAACAATAGCCGCAGGACGCTGCCACGGAGGGCTGCCAGCACAGAGCTGTCCATGGGGACAGGAGAGCCACGGAGCCGCAGCAAGGCCAGGCTGTGGGGGTGGAGGAGGCAAATGAGAGGCATGAGAACCACTGATGGGCTGCCTCCCGCAAGCCCCCTACGGGGTTTCAGGCATCCAGCCTCCTGAATTGAAAGAATAAACTTGTTCCCAGCCACCCAGGGTGTGGGACTTGGCTGTGGGGGGCCTAGGAAAGCAGGACAGACTTGAAGTAGGAAAGGGTATTGGGGTCATCCCTCCAGCAGAGGGAACAGGGCAGTACTGGGCTGGCCCGTCAATGGAAACAGGTTTAGGACCCATTCCTGTGAAGTCTTATTTCCAGGAGCCATTCTGCTACAGGGCACAGCTGGGTGCGGGTTCTGCGAGTTACCACTAGTGGACCGCCACGGGGATGGCGCCCACTCTCTTCCTGAGCCACAGCCACAGCCACAGCCACAGCATTGTGTAAAGAGGCCACTTACACAGAAGGGGACAGTCAACAGAAATACCATTAGATGCCCCTTCCGGGGTAACCCTTTCTTCCAGAAACACCCGCCCCTTCTTACCTATATTATCCTTTTCTTTGCAAGAAATTGAATAGCAGCAAATTTCTCTATCCTGAATAGCTGACAGGTTCCTGTAAGAAGCAGAATTAAGAGTCTGTACTTAAACAGTGGTCACACTTATCGCTCCGCTCCGTTCTACTTGTCTTTGAAGAATCACTCTCTGTGGTCAGTGCCTCTCCCTGGCCACGGCTAGGCCACACTGAGTGGTGCAGCAAAGCCACACAAAGTGGTGGGCGAACGGACGGAACAACTTACAACAATTACCACCCGCCCCCACTCACGCGTAAAACATACATTTTCTCAATGAGCTGTTTCTCGTCCAAGGCGTTGGGAAGGTCTCTCTTGTTTCCGAGGACCAGCACCTTTAAAAGAAAGGAGATTCCGGGTGAACGGGACAGGAAATGCCATCTGTGTGGGTGCAATGAGAATGCGACCACCGCCGTAGAGGAACGCCCTCTGTGTAACCGGCGGCCTCGCTCACTCAGCTCATCACTCAAATGGCGTTAATTTTACTCCCACCAGGTAGAGGCCTTTACAGCACGTGGCTGCCAACTTCTACCTAAACGGTGCCGCCTGCACGTGTGCCGCCTGCTGCTGCTTAACAAATCTTTGCCAAAACGTGATCTCAACCACCAAGGGCGGAGGAACAATTTCTAACCATTTTTTATCTGTAAGCTACTAATTATGTGAACGTGTAAGTGAGCTTTTAAAGTGGCATATCCACACGAGACACTATAGAGTGTCTCGTGTGGATATGCCAAGACGATGGGTAAGTCTGGGGGCGGAATGAACACACTGAGGCCGCTCCGGAGTAAACTGCTCTGAAAAGAGGGAAAGGGCAGAGACAGGCTTCCCACCCCCCCTGCTCCCTTCCCTCCCAGGTCTGCCCTTCCTGCCTCACAGAAGCAAAGGGCAGGGGCACATATGACAGACTTGGTGCCGTCCGCACGCCAAGTTAGCGTTTCCTGAGTGTGAAGCTCTGGCACGTGCTAACAAAGGGCGCACCATGTCTACCTGGTCACACCCACTCCTTTCACTTAACATCCACCCCCCCCCACCC
>NW_006295816.1:3232695-3233759 GCF_000327345.1 Myotis davidii
GACCCCTCCCCCCTTCTGAACCTGCCCCCCCCGCCCCCCCCCCACCCCAATAAAACTGCTGCTTCTGTAGATTTCCTTCCCAGCATTCCTCTCTGCTAGAGCAGGGACCCACGGCCAAGGGCAGCCCAGACCTGACCGCAGAGCCAGAGGCAGGTAGCAGGAGGGTGGCCCAGGCTGCGGGAAGGCAGCAGCCTCCTGCTCGGGTAACTGGGAGCCTCCCGGGGCCAAGGGAGGACAACTTGACTCAGGCGTGTACACCTGGCTTCTGCTGTGGGAGGAAAAGAGCAGCTTCAAAGGCGGACAGACACGGATTCAAAACCTGGCCGTGCGACAGGCCAGCGGCCAGGCCACCCGAGCGCTACCCAGCGCGTTTAGGGAGGGTCACACCACGCGCAGTGGCTGTGAGGGCCTCAGGTGCTACACTTCGAGTCTGACACCCACGGACCCGCGTGAGGCTGCAGCTGGTCCTCTGCCAACACCTCTACCCACGGCCTCGGCCAGGAAGCAGGGAGGCACCTTCCCTCCTAGTCCACGGCCACCTCCCTCTCCGCACAGCCATTTGCCAGGACAACCTCCACCGCTCCCCACCGCTGCTCCTATGGCCCCTCCTGCCAGCTCAACCTGTTCTTAACCTGAAGCCAGAAGGACCTAAACCATCTGATCATTCAGGGCTGAGGTGGCTCCGGCTGCACAGGGTTTCAAAAAGGACCAGGGAGGAGAAGAAACGGCACAGCGCCCGGGACACGGCAGGCGCTCAGGCAAAGTAAGCTCCGACTTTAACAGACGGCACGGCGCTGCTGTCGCCCGTAGTGAACGTTAGCGTACAGCAGCGAAGGGATGACAGCAAGCGTCATACTCACTGGAATTCCCTGCAGCTGTGGCTTATCTAGAAGATTATGGAGTTCGTTGCGGGAGGCTTCTATCTTTTCTCGATCCGCAGCATCTATCATGTAACTTAAAACACACAGTGATCTCAATATGCCATATTCTCTGATGGTCACAATTCACATACAGATTTTTACTGTTAACATTTACACTGTTGAAACTGTTCATCAAAATAAAGC
>NW_006295816.1:3233820-3234120 GCF_000327345.1 Myotis davidii
AAAGGGTAAGGGTATAGGGGGATACGTGTTAATGGGGAAAAAATAAAACCCTAGATAAAAAGCTCATCACCCCAAAATACTTTTAAAATAGACCGTCTTAGGAGTTAATACATGATAGGAATAGAATTATATTCCTTAGCGCAGAGATGCATAAACAAAAACATAAGACTCTCATTCTATGATTGGGTATTTTAAAGTCTCATGTTAATGAATTACCCTAAGAAACTTCTATGAACGACTATTACTACTGAAAATAAAAACATCACTTTTGCTTGAAATCTAAATTGACTTGTTCTCCTT
>NW_006295816.1:3234232-3247626 GCF_000327345.1 Myotis davidii
GGCTTACACGATGGCATTGACCCCTCTGCAGTACCGCTCCCACATGCTCCGGAACCGCGGCTGCCCGCCTATGTCCCAGATCTGCAAGCAAGACAGACACTCTCAACACGGACACTCAGATCACGTGTGCGTGCGGGAGGAAAAAGACCAGGCAGACACGCTCATTTCCAAAACAAGCCACATCCCGCCGAAAAACCTGAGCTCCAGCAAGCTCTGCATCTCAAGTTCCTGGGGCCCCTTGTAAACCTGAAGTTCACATTTAAAATGTCACACTAAACCTAACAAGTTCTGCTGAGCAAAGATTTAGTTTTCTATGCAATGACTGTTTTGCCTGTTTACCAATAAAGTTCCAATACTGAAAATACAGCAGTCCTCCCATATCTGCAGGGAATATGTTCTGAGATCCCCAGTGGATGCCTGAAACCACGGGTAGTATCGAACTCTTTGTTTTTCCTGTGTGTACATGCCTATGCTGAGTGTAATTTGTAATTCGGGCACAGTCAGATGAACAACAATAACTGATAATAAAACAGAACAATTGTAACAATTGTAAGTGACTGAAGGGGAGGTAGCGTATATAGTGTGGATATGCCAGACAAAGGAACAATTTGTGACCCACGTGGGACAGAGTGGGTGGCACAAATTGAAGCTTATGAACTGTTTATTTCTGGAATTTCCCATTAATACTGTCAGTGATTGACAGTGGGTAGCTGAAGCAGCAGATAAGATACATGCATATACTGTATATCCCTTTGACACAACACTTTTAGAATCTCCAGAATCACGCATCATCCAGGTTTGAATGCCAAGACAGAAACGGTTCATGCAGAATCTAGGAATGTTTAACTGCCTGACTGGGTATATACATGAATGCCTAACTGTTCTTAATAATTCCGTAAATAACATAGGCAACCTTCCTACCTAGGTGTTTTCCTTACATACGTTAATTTTACCATATGAAAGCCCACCCCAGTAATGCCATTGTGAGGCCTACTATTCCAGGTGACGGGCGACATCGGGGCCCTCGCTGTGGCATTTATCCCCAAAGGCTTCCAGCTTCGCTGCAGGCCCCGGTAACCCCATGAGGAGCATCTGCGTGAGCGGCGAGGATCGGCCTCAGATGAGCTCCATGAGGAGCGGAGTGACAGCTCCCGTGAGCCCCCGAACTGGGGAAAGGCCACAAGGGCCAGGCCATAGGAGCCAACTCCCATGAGCCACTGAGCCAGCCAAACCAAACCCCAACTAAAACACGGCCCCTCATCAACAGCCCACAGTTCAGGCTCAAGCTTATTTTAAAAACAAAATTAGGTTAAATTAGTAAACTTTCCCATTTTTATAGTTTCAATTTTAAGTCTTAGAAGTAAAGAAAGGGAACCTGGTTACCATATTTGCTGCCCCAAATACACGAAATGACCAATATTGTAAGAGAGGATCATTTCTACATACACTGTTCAGCAAAGAACTGATACCATGTTCCACACCCTCTGAAGAGGAGTGTTTATTCCCAGGACCACCCACACCCCAATAGCGGCGCTGCCAGTGCTGCTGGTGCTCTGCGGGCACTCGCCCTGCAGCTCCTAGAACGAGAGAAAGGACATCCTTACACCCCGGGCACAGGCCGCTCGTCAGTTCAGAACTGCAAACACTCACGTAAAAAGTCAACCGAGAGGAAATCCCCGGCTGCACCTGCTGCTGACCTGAATGGAGGGGCGGGGTGACGTACCTTTATGGTGACGTTGCCTTTGGTCACCTTCCTCATGTTGAAGCCCACGGTGGGGATCATGTCCTCGCTGAACTGCCCTGACTGAGGAAGAGAAGACCTGCGTTAGAACGGCCACTCCCGCCTCAGCCAGCACTGCTCTGCGCCATCCCAGTGAGGGGCTCCCTTCAGTGTGGGAACCACCGGCCTCACGTCCTAAGTCTTTATTTATAAATATACTAGAGGCCTGATGCACAGAATTTGTGCAAGGGGCTCGGCCCTCACAGCTCCGGCTTTGCCCAGAAGGTCATCTGGAAGGACGTCCGGGTGTCTGGTCTAATTAGCATATTATGCTTTTATTATTATAGATTTTTATTGACTTCAGAGAGGAAGAGAGAGGGAGAGTAGAAACATCAATGATGAGAGAGAATCCTGGATCGGCTGCCTCCTGCGCGCCCCCCTACTGGGGATCAAGCCTGCAACCTGGGAATGTGCTCTGGCCAGGAATCTGTGTCCTCCTGGTTCATAGGTTCACATTCAACCACTGAGCCATGCAGGCTGGGCTCAGTCAGATCAAGCCTGCAACCTGGGAATGTGCCCTGACCAGACTCGAACCCAGGACTCTTGAGTCCACAGGCTGATGCTCTATTCACTGAGCCAAATCAGCTAGGGCCCTAATTCTTTCTTTATAAATATAATAGTGGCCCAGTGCATAAAATTCTTGCACATGAAAAGGGAATTAATTAGAGGAAATATTTTAATATTGCTATTTGGCCTTTCTCTATAATAGAAGTGTCAGAGATGAAAGAAAATTAGTAAAATGTATATAAAAATCTCCCTCCTGTCAGAGTCTGGGTGGGCTGTGAGACCCAGAGTCAAGTCCCCACCCACCCCTGCGCACCTCGAAATCGCGTGAGACCCAGACCTGGCCGGCCCCACCCCCGTCAAGCCCTGCAGGGCGGGAGGGCTCAGCCTCAGATCCCCCAGCTCCAACAAGGGGGGCGTGGCCTTAGGTCCTCCCGGCCCTGGTGCGAGGACCATGTGCATATTAGCTCTTTTTATATAGGATTTTCGTTTATTTCAGAGAGGAAGGGAGAGGGATAGAGAGTAGAAACATCAATAAGAGAGAAACATGGATCGGCTACCTCCTGCACGCCCCCACTGGGATCAAGCCCACAATCTGGGCATGTGTCCTGATTGGGAATTTAACCATGACCTCCTGGTTCACAGGTCGATGCGCAACCACTGAGCCACACTGGCTGGCCTACCAGTACTCATTTTCCTAGTTGTTAGCATGATGATGCCTTATAGTCTCTAATATGTGGAATTTCTGGTAATGATATTGCTCTTATATACTAGGGATTGAGGGTAGGGCAAAAGTAGGTTTAGAGTTGTTTGTATGGAAAATACAATCCTATGTAATAAAGAGGTAATATGCAAATTGACCAGGATATCCTCACAAAGATGGCTGCCTACAACCAGGCTGGCAGGAGGGCTAGTGAGGGACAACCAAATGACTGAACAAGCAGGCTGCATGGGGATTCATTACACTGTACCACTTAGACAGCAGCCCTGGCTGTTGAGTGTTGTCCCAGGCACCTAAAGGTCACTGGTTTGATTCCAGGTTAGGGCACATGCCTGGTTTCAGGCTCGATCCCCAGTAGGGGACATGCAGGAGGCAGGTGATCGATGTTTCTAACATCAATATTTCTCTCTCCCTCTAAATGCAATAAAAAATACTAAAAGAAAACATTAAGAGCCGTAAATATTAATAATACTGAAAACAGAAAATCCATAGAAGAAAATCATAGAACCAAAAGCTGGTTCTCTAAACCACCGTGTGTGGCCCCCAAAGAGGAGCACACAAGCTGACCGCACTCTGCACAGAAAGCAGGTGCCAAGATGCCACGGCCACCGGCACCTCCAAGCGAGAACGACCGGGGAGCCGGGGAGCCGGGGAGCCGGCTCGCTCTGCACCGCACGCCCTAACCCCGGGAGACAGGACGCCCGCGGGAAGTGAGCGGACTCACTCGGACGCCTCGCTGTCACCCCTTGACCACTTCTGCTTCCCGATCAGCTCCACTTCTCTGCGGGAAGTCAGGCAGAGCGGCTTTCTGGGCTGGGAGAGCCTAACTGGTGAACATCTCACACGATCCCCGCGTCTGCCTCATCCTACTTCCCGGGAAACAGCGTCACTGCTCCCGGACGCTGCACGCCCACTGGTGGCCACTCAGGCCTGCAATGAAAACGCCAGAGACACCACAGAGAAGCTACCCAGAACCTGCCTCGTAGTTTAGACTTGAACCCACGATTCCTACTGCTACTCAGAACCCTCAAGTGTCAGGAGTGAAAGATCCCCCACATGTAGCCCAGGATCCTGCGCGTCATGCCAGGTGACAGCACGCACTGCTGGTCCCTGCTCTCCTCTCTACCCGGAGGATGAAGGAAGCTACCAGCACCCCCCGCCCCACGTGAACCAGACAGGCAGTCCTCCCGCCTCACCTCAGAGACTAGGCTAGGAATCCGCCACAGCAGTAGTGGCAGCAGGAGAAGGTCTGTGAACACAGCTGGGGTCAGCCCTGGAGGAAGCGAGCTGCTCCCCATCAGGACCCACTGAACCTGGGGTCGTTTATTAGACTGTGCTGCCTGCTTGGAGCATTTTTCTGCCTCATGGGTTTGCAACCTCATCCACAGTGAAGTGAATGGTGTTATGCTGCTACCATCACTGTTGTTATTAACTAGAGGCCAGGATTTGCAACCTCATCCCCACCGCTAACAACATCATGTGGACTGCTTTGTGCTCCCCCCCACTGCCTTACTAACAGTTTACTTTTTAAAATATTAAAGTTACTAATTCCCTAATATCAATTAAGACTGGACTTTATGCCACCTTTAGCTCTGTTCACACAGCTGTAACACCTGCTTCCACGCCCACCAGCTCCTCTGGCAGCAGGGGCGTGGACAGAAAATGCCACCGCAGACCACGTTCTGTGTCACGGCCGAGTCCCACCTCCGGCTTCCCCGGGTGTCTCTGAAGAAACACTCAGCATCCATTAGCCCATCAGCGTGACCAGCACTGCTTCACACTGAAACTCAGCTCTTCAATGATGGGCAGTCCTGAAATACTGAGTCACTGTACACTGCTCAGGTTCCAAACGGCAGAGCCTTCTTGATGCTAACATCATTATTTATTCAGTAGCTGCCTATCCCCCACTTGTTACCCCTGGCGGGGAGCTTGGCAGGCATTTGGAGCCCAGGAAGAGCAGGAGCAACAAGGATGTTTTCCAGTTAAATGCGACCACTGCCGCAAGACGACGTCACTGTTATTAGCTAGGATACGTGTCGCTGATGTAGACTATCCTATCCTATATAATAAAACCCTAATATGCAAATCGACCAAACGGCGGAATGACCGGTCACTATGTTGTGCACTGACCACCAGGGGGTAGACTCTCAATACAGGAGTGCCCCCTGGTGGTCAGTACGCTCCCACAGGGGGAGAGCCGCTCAGCCACAAGCTGGGCTCATGGCTGGCGAGCGCAGCGGTGGTGGCGGGAACCTCTCCTGCCTCTGCGGAAGCGGTAAGGAGCAGCGGCAAGGAGCAGCAAGCCAAGTGGAAAGGAGCAGTGAGCAGGTGGATGGTAAGGAGTGAGGGGTCCCTGACTGCGAGAGGGAGCAGGCCAGGCTGAGGAACGCCCCCCCCTGCAGTGCACGGATTTCACGCACTGGGCCTCTAGCTAATAATAATAATAGTGATGATAGCAGCATAACATTGTTCACTTTTTTTTTTAAAATATATTTTATTGATTTTTTACAGAGAGGAAGGTAGAGAGATAGAGAGCTAGAAACATCGATGAGAGAGAAACATCGATCAGCTGCCTCCTGCACATCTCCCACTGGGGATGTGCCGCAACCCAGGTACATGCCCCTGACCGGAATCGAACCTGGGACCTTCCAGTCCGCAGGCCGACGCTCTATCCACTGAGCCAAACCGGTTTCGGCCAACATTGTTCACTTTACTGACCTCATTTTATAGAAAAGGAAGCTTGAGGTCAAGGTCACAAGGTCACACACAGCTAAATGGCCTAACTGGGATTTGAACCCAGGTGTCAACTTCAAAGCCCCAATGCCACTTTCTACGCAGTGGAATGCTCCAGGTGCTTAGGGTGTTGGTGATAGGAAACAAGGGTCACTATTTGCGCAGAAGCTTGAAGTGAACGTTAGCTTGTTCAACAGCAACAACAAAATACAACTCGATGGTCAACGGAGAGGTCGCAAATAAATGCGAGGCTCGTAGTCTACAGGGGTAGTCACCAACCTTTCGGGCCTCACGGGCCACCAGTGGTCCTCGGACGACCGGTTGGCGACCGCTGGTCTACAGCGTATGCAGTAAAATGCCAACTCAGAGCAACCAGTCTCTTCTAGCCAAGCCCAAACTAGCAACTACAAGCAAATTTACCTCCAGGAAGACACACCAAACAAACAGTAACCTTTGCAGCAGGCTGCCCCAGACATCCCAGCACACCTGTAGTGGATACGGCCAAGGGCTGTCTGTGACTTTAGTTCCTTTCTCCCTGTGGCAGAAGCCCTTATCCAGAATCAGAGCCTGGTCCCGAACACTGGGTCCCTGTCCTGGGACTCAGGAACCTACCATTCCCTGGGAGCGGAACCCCCACTCGCTGCTCACTTGAGTGCAGGGGCCGGGGGAGGGGCATCTCACCCCCATCTAACTGGAGCACAGGCTCCCAGCCCTAATCCCCAAATGTCACATCACCCACAGCGGTAACTTGGATTGAAACCCAAGTCCTAGGACGGGGTGGGCAAACTTTTTGACTCGAGAGCCACAATGGGTTCTTAAACTGGACTGGAGGGCCAGAACAAAAGCATGGATGGAGTGTTTGTGTGAACTAATATAAATTCAAAGTAAACATCATTACATAAAAGGGTACGGTCTTTTTTTTTTTAGTTTTATTCATTTCAAACAGGCCGGCCCGCTGGCCATAGTTTGCCCACGGCTGTCCTAGGACCTTTGAAATGCAAAACACCTGGCAAAAACTCTGGTCTAGACCAGTGGTCGGCAAACTGCGGCTCTCGAGCCACATGCAGCTCTTTGGCCCCTTGAGTGTGACTCTTCCACAAAATACTGACTTCTGCGCACGGGCCATGATGTTTCTGAAGTATGGTAGCAACCATCTCAGGTAGAAATTATAGTTTAACTTTAACCCTGCTGTTTGCTTTGTTTAACAATGGACAGATTATTTTGATTTTCTGAATTATATAAATCATCCCATTCGATTAAATGCCTTATTGATTGTAATGTGAATATCCCATGGGTTGTGGTCATACTGGTCTTAGAAAGCACATTTTCCTTTACCTGGGAAGGACAGCACAGTTATCCCAAGGTCAGAGGGCTCTAGACCCCAAACTGAAATTCAGATAACATGCCCAAGTTTAACCCAGGTTACCCAAGGGCTCTAGATAATGTTTGACCCCAAGACCCAAAACTGTAATTAACATGCTTAGATAATGTGTTTGTCAATTCAGTGACCACCCCCCACCCAAAACTATAATTAACATGCTTGCTTCTGCTTCTGTAAACTGCTTTTTTGCGAGCTAGGTTCCTCATTCCAAACCCTGGGATGTAATCAATACCTTTGTGATTTTTGCCTATAGAACCTTGGAGCTGCGACCATCTTATTACTGTGAGATTTGGGAATGGCCCCTCATAGTCCCGGATTGCAATAAATGTGACTCTTTAATTCGACTTCTTGAGGCCTCCTTCTGTGATTCGGGGGGTACAACATTTCAATCGCACTGTACATGGGAAGCGCCACACTCAAGGGGCCAAAGAGCCGCATGTGGCTTGCGAGCCACAGTTTGCCGACCACGGGTCTAGACCATCTTTTAAAATGCAAGTTTCTGGGAGGAAATCCTTATTGAAAGGAAAAAACAAAACAAACCTTAGCCACCTTAGCAAACAAATTAACTAATTTCAACTGTTAAGTCACTGACTGCTAGACAAGTCTTAGGGTCACCTGCTTTTGGCGTTTTACTGCATAAAGTCTGTAAAATGAATTTGGGACTATTGATGTAATGTCTTGTGCTTTGTTGAAGGTGTGTTTCTTAATACAGAATGTTTAAAATCTATAATAATAAAAGCATAATATGCTAATTAGATCGGACATCATTCCGGACGAAGTCAGGGCCGGAGGGAAGCCAGGGCCGGCAGCCAGGGGAAGGAAGGCATACTCTTGCATGAATTTCATGCATCGGGCCTCTAGTATGTTCATAAAAATCAACCTAAGGAATGCTGGTTGTTTGCCTTTTTTTGTTATTGAAAATTGAGGTTTCTAAGAGTTAAGAATTCTAATTAAACTGGAAAGGAATTGTATGGTTTTGGCAATAGAATGTATAAGGTGTGGAAATATATTTTGAAGGAAAAAAAGTGAATTGTTCTGAAACTGGTTGTTTCTGCCCTAGCTGGTTTGGCTCAGTGGATAGAGCATTGGCTTGTGGACTCAAGGGTCCCAGGTTCGATTCCAGTCAAGGGCACATGCTCGGGTTGCAGGCTTGATCCCTACTGTGGGGCGTGCACGAGGCAGCCAATCAATGATTCTCTCTCATCATCTCTCCCTTCCTCTCTGAAATCAATAAAAATAATTAAAAAAAAAAACTGGTTGTTTCTGAATGGGTAAAAAGGTGTGTGAAAGTTGTAGGAAGGTTAGTGAAAGCTATAGGTTGGTAAAGAGAAATCTTGAAAGAAGTTATGTAAGTGTGCAGGCTAGTAAGCCAGGACAAGCAGAATAGGGAAACTGAGAGTTCAACAGCAGCCTGCAGCCTAAATCCCATCTTCCCTAAACCAAGGACACTTCAGAGTAAATGATTTGCACTATTATTCCTCAGGAGCAAGGGTAAGTAGCTTAACCCACCAGGCGCCTAGCAATGGACAATCAATCGTAGGTGGGACTCGCCCCCGGGTGACCTCTCCCCCTCGCATATGGCTGGTCATGCGGTTCGGACGCCCTGACCTCTCCTCCCTAGAGATAAGGTCTAGGCCTCAGTTGGATTCCAGCTCCAGGCCCACAAAAGCAGCAAAACCAGCCACTGCGACGGCAGGGCCAGCGGCACTGAATCATGTCCTCCCGGCCCCAGTGGCGGCCAACCACCAGTGGAGACCACAACCCTGAACGCACACACCCGGAGGGCTGTGAAGATTCTATAAGAGCTTTCCCTGGGCCACCCCCCGCTAAAACCTATGCCCTTAACACCCTTGGGAAGGCCCTAGCTCAGTGGTTCTCAACCTTCTGGCCCTTTAAATACAGTTCCTCATGTTGTGACCCAATCATAAAATTATTTTTGTTGCTACTTCATAACTGTCATGTTGCTACTGTTATGAATCGTCAAGTAAATATCTGAGACGCAGGATGGTCTTAGGCGACCCCTGTGAAAGGGTCGTTCGACCACCAAAGGGGTTGCGACCCACAGGTTGAGAACCACTGCCCTAGCTGGTTTGGCTCAGTGGACAGAGCATTCGCCTGAGGCCTGAAGGGTCCAGGGTTGGCTCCCAGGTCAAGGGCATGCATCTCAATTGCAGGGTGATCGTTAGGCCCCGGTTTGGGTGCGTGCAGGAGGCAACCAATCGATGTGTTTCTCTCACATCAATGTTTCTCTCTCTGTCTCTCCCCCTCCCTCCCACTCTCTCTAAAAGTCAATGGAAAAATATCCTTGGGTGAGGATTTAAAAAAATACAAACAAACAAACAAACAAAAAGGTAACCCTGACAATGGAGGACCCAGTGCTCTCTCCCTCCCCCTCCATTTCCCTCCCTCCCCCTCCCTGCCCCGGGCAGGGTACCATCAGCTTCCTCACTCCCAGCGCCAAGGGCCCTCCTAAGCCCATTTCTTCTGGGAATTACTTTTTATACCTGTGACTTACCCAATAAATGTCCTCTAACAAAATACAGTAGCTGTCAGAAGCGACCTTTGTGGTCACTACCTTAAGAACGCCACATGCAGGAGGTCCCGCCGCTTCCTGTCTGTGTTGCAGTGCTGCCTGAGCACTCACACTCACACTCACACTCACAGTGGACCGCGCGCGTGGGTCTGTGGGCAGACACCCAACCGCCCACCCGGAATATGAAGGCTGAGCACCACACTCTGTCTTTTCATCCGCACGGTGCAGTGATCAGTAACGTAGCCTGACAAGAAAGGAACCCAACTCTCACATGTTCACCCCGCACCTCAGAAAGCCCCAGAGCAGCGTCCTGATGCCAGGCACTGTCGGGCTCACACTTCCCTCTTAGCAGAAAGAGCAACACGAAGCCAGAAACAGGCCTCTTCAATCAGAGCAAAAGCCCCAGGGCTGCGAGTGAGTGAGCCCCTGACTCTGCCTCAGTCAGGCCGCCTGGAGGCCTGGTTAGGGCCTGGAGGCCTGGTTAGGACCTGGAGGCCTGGTTAGGAACTAGAGGCCTGGTTAGGACGTGGTTAAGGCCTGGAGGCCTGGTTAGGACCACGGAGGGCAGCCTGCGCTCTGGGCACAATGAGCACCCGCACCACAGGGAAACCAAGTCAGCTCGGGCAGGCGAGGAGCAGAGAGCAGCCACTGAGTCCTGCGCACAAAACGCCGCGGAGCAATCAGCAGCGGGAGGCAGGCTGAGCCCAGCAAGCTGGGAAGAGAACACCCCACAACCCGTTCTTTCCGGGAGAAACCAGGCTGGTTCTCAACGACTTGCCTCATTACATCTACTGCGGCTCCTGCTCCGCCTGAGGGTGAAGGCATGCATTGATGGCATTTTAATGCAGTTTGGGTCACTCTGTATTCAAATTCAGCATCAATGCCCTCCCCAGCAGCATCCCGTCAGCATTAACTGCAGAGTACATGCTGCCCCACAACCCCTTTCTCTTCTAAACCCATCCCCCGGCTCCACCCCATATCCGCTACTTGTTGATCAAAAAATCATATTCCCTGCCACTCACTCAAATCCTTAAAAAGGTCTTAGACTACAAATTCCTTTTTTTTTAAAAAAAAAAATATATTTTATTGATTTTTTTACAGAGAGGAAGGGAGAGAGATAGAGAGTTAGAAACATCGATGAGAGAGAGACATCGATCAGCTGCCTCCTGCACATCTCCCACTGGGGATGTGCCTGCAACCCAGGTACATGCCCTTGACCGGAATCGAACCTGGGACCTTTCAGTCCGCAGGCCGACGCTCTATCCACTGAGCCAAACAGGTTTCGGCTACAAATTCCTTTTGCTCTGCACCTGATTCAACTGCTAACTTGTACCCATTCTACTTCCATAATAACTCATCTTCCCGTCAGTCCTTACCCTCCCTGTCTCTCAGCCAGACAGACCTTTCTAATAACCTTGTAATGGATTCCATTCCCCACAGGCTCTGCACTGTAACTAAACCCACCCTTGGAAAGCACAGGTCTCCCTTCAGCCCCTGCATGAAGACCTGCAGTGGCTCCCCATGCCTGCAGACCCCGGCTAGCCGTGGCCTTGTGGGGACGGATTCCATGACTTCTCCAGCCTTTCGTTTTCTCCTTCATCCAACACAATGTCTTGCCCTCAACTATGTCTTTTAATTTTTTAAAGGTAGCCCCTGACCCCTTTCGCCCCCTTTTTTTTGGGGGGGGGCGGGAGGTAAGAGAGATAGAAACATCATCAATCAGATGCCTCCTGCATGCCACCTACTGGGGATGGAGCCCGAAACCCGGGCTTGAGCCCACAACCAGGGCATGGGCCCTGACTTGGAATCAAACCTGTGACCTGTCAGTACATGGGATGACACTCAAACAACTGAGCCACACCTGCAGAGGCATGAATAAATTTTTATAATTATAAATGATACTCAAGTCATACAATTTAAAAAATTCATAGACTATAGCTTCAAAAATGGTCTACTTGGCAGACTTTCTTAGACTTTGATTTCAAAAAGAATATTTTCTTAACTCCCTACATCATGCCAAAACAGCAGATCACATGGAAATATGTCAGAACTCTGGAAGATAAACTCCTAACGCAGTCCACCAGTAAGTTTAAAACTAATTAGACTGTGATAGCTAAAGGAAATGAGGTTTATTTATATGGCTTGATTGCAAAGTTTACTTCTTAAAACATTAAATGCAGAATCAGAGCAATCCTATCTAATAAAAGAGTAATATGCAAATTGACCATCAGTCCAACACACAAGATGGCTGCCCCCATGTGGACACAAGATGGTCAGCAGGGGAGGGCAGTGGGGGGAGACCAGGCCTGCAGGGGAGGGCAGCTGGGGGCGATCGGGCTGGCAGGGGAGCAGTTAGGTGTCAATCAGGCTGGCAGGAGAGTGGTTAGAGGCAATCAGGCAGGCAAGCGGTTGGGAGCCAGCAGTCCTGGATTGAGAGAGAGATGTTCAACTGCCCATTTAGGCCTCCTGAGCCCTCGAGGGGTCCCAGATTGGAGAGGGTGCAAGCTGGGCTGAGGAACCCCCCCGCCCCCCCCCCCGTGCACAAATTACGTGCACTGGGCCTCTAATTTATATATATATAAAAGCCTAAGCGACCAGTTGATCAACCTGTTACTATGACGTGTACAGACCACCAGGGGGCAGATGCTCAACACAGGAGCTGCCCCCGGTGGTCAGTGAGCTCCCACAGGGGAAGCGCTGCTCAGCAAGCTTACCAAGCAGCAGCAATGGCTCCTCCCTGGCCACCTGCCGCTTTGCGCACTACTACATCCCTCAGGGGGTGTTGGACTGTTGATCCCTGCATCTCCCGAGGGGTCCCGGATTGCAAGAGGGCAGAGGCCAGGCTGAGGGGCCCCACCGGTGCACGGGCACTGGGCCTCTAGTTACCTAATAAGATACTTTTAAAACACTGCTGCTGTATTTCACTTTATCAACAAACTAAATATGTTTTGCCCTAAAAATACCAAAGGACAAAGTTCTTAACTGAAGTCCAACTTTATATATGAAATCTTCTTAGCGGGAATGCGTTTTCTGCAAAGTGGCCATCTGATATGAAATAGACTCACATCCTTTGACCCCAGCCATGCCAACTCTGGAACCCATCCTCAGGAAATGCAGATCGAATTGATGTACAACCGCAAAACCCCGGATACCAATGTCCAATAATGAGGAAATGAGCAAATATATTGTGATATATCCACAAGTGGTGCCGTAACAAATTATGAAGGCGTTCAAAACAGCTTTACTCTCTTCTAGAATTTATAGGGACCCACAAAAGACCCAACTTGTCAAAGAAGTTCTGAGAAAAAAGAACAAAGCAGGAGACATCACATTTCCTGATTTCAAGCTATACTATAAAGCTATAGTCATCAAAACAGTAATCTGGCATAAAAATAGGCAAACAGACCAATGGAACCGACTCGAGAGCCCAGAAATAAAACCAAGCATGTGCGGTCACCTAACACTTGACCAGGGAGCCAAGAACACGGTCTCTTCAATAAGTGAAGCTGTGATAAGTGTATACTCATCATACGTGTATTCACATGTAAAAGAATGAAGCCCAGGTTTCACACCGCTCACAAAAATAAACTTAAAATGGATTAAGGATTTAAATGTAAGCTTGAAGTCATAAAACTCTGTAAGAAAACAGAAATAAAGCTCCGTGACATGAGTCTGGGTGACAGGTTTTGGATATGATGCCCAAAGCACCAGCAACAGAATAACAAATTACCCAGGGGGACTA
>NW_006295816.1:3247672-3249240 GCF_000327345.1 Myotis davidii
CACAGGAAAATCCACTGGGTGAAGAGACAACTTATGGGATGGTGAAAAGTATTTGCAAACCACGGATCTCATGAGGGATTAATACCCCAAATATTAAAAGAACTCATACAACTCAACAGCAAAACAAAACAACCCAACAGCTAATAAGGCAATTAAAAACAGGCAAGCCCGGCTGGTGTGGCTCAGTGGTTGAGCATGGACTTATGAACCAGGGGATCACAGTTTGATTCCTGGTCAGGGCACATGCCCGGGTTTTGGGCTCGATCCCCAGTGGGGGGCGTGCAGGAGGCAGCCGATCCATGATTCTCTCTCATCACTGATGTTTCTCTCTCTCTCCCTTCCTCTCCGAAACCAATAAAAATATACTCAAAACAAAACAGGCAAAAGACCTGAATAGACAGTTCTCCAAAGACATATGAAAGGCCAACAGATACATGAAAAGCTGCTTAACATCACTAGTCATTAAGGAAATGCAAATTAAAACCACAATGAGATATTGATACTCAACCTGTTAGAATGGCCATCAAAAGACAAGAAATATGCCGAAACCGGTTTGGCTCAGTGGATAGAGCGTCGGCCTGCGGACTGGGGGGTCTCAGGTTCGATTCCGGTCAAGGGCATGTACCTGGGTTGCGGGCACATCCCCTGTGGGAGATGTGCAGGAGGCGGCTGGTCCATGTTTCTCTCTCATCGATGTTTCTAACTCTCTATCTCTCTCCCTGCCTCTCTGTAAAAAAATCAATAAAATATATTTTAAAAAAAAGACAAGAAATAACTAATGCTGGCTTGGATGTGGAGAAACGGGAACCTCTGTGCTGTTGGTGGGATTGTAAACCGGCACAGCCACTATGGGAAACAGTCTGGAGGATCCTCAAAAAATTCCAAATAAAAGTACCACATGATCTAGATATTCCACTTCTGGGAAAAGACCCAAAGGAATGCAAACTAAGTTATAATAAAGACACCGCACCCCCACGCTCTTAGCAGCATTAGTTATGGTAGCCAAGACATGGAAACCACCTCAGTGTTCCCCTGATGGGTGAGTGCACAGAGAAGTGTGGTACATACAGAACGACCATTACTCAGCCATAAACAATGAAGACAGCCTACCATTTGTGACAACATGGATGGACCTTGAGCGCATTACGCCGAATGAAATGTTAGAGAAAGACAAATACTGGAACATCTCACTAAATCTGAAAAACAAAACAAAACAAACGAAACCCCCCAAAACACACAGAAAAATAGATGAGACTTGTGGTTACCAGATGCAGAGGGTGGGAGGAGGGAGAATTGGAGGAAGGTGGTCAAAGGCACAAACTTGCATCTACAGGGTAAGTCGTGAGTATGTGATTAATATACAACATAATGACACCAGCCAACACTGCTCTTGCTGAGGGAAAGCCTGAGAGTTCTCATCATAAGGAGAACTTTTTTCCTTTTCCATCTTCCTTTTATTGTTCTACTAGAGGCCCGGTGCACAAAAATGTGTGCACTCGGGGGGAAGAGGGGTCCCTCAGCCTGGCCTGTGCCCTCTCGCAGTCTGGGACCCCTCGGGAGATAACGCC
>NW_006295816.1:3249917-3255952 GCF_000327345.1 Myotis davidii
CCCCCCTCTGTGAAGCAGCCAAGCCTCATGTTCGCTTCAAGCTGCCTGGCTGCCGGCCGCCATCTTGGCTGGCAGTTAATTTGCATATCTCCCTGATTAGTCAATGGGAAGGGTAGCGGTCATACACCAATTACCATGTTTCTCTTTTATTAGTGTAGACTAGAGGCCCGGTGCACGGATTCGTGCACCGATGGGGTCCCTCGGCCTGGCCTGCACCCTCTCGCAATCTGGGACCCCTCAGGGGATGTTGGACTGCTGGTTTTGGTCTGATCCCTGCAGGTCAGGCTGAGGGACTGCACTGGTGCACGAATCCGTGAACTGGGCCTTTAATGTGCATATAAGATCTTTGGTTAATCTCTTCCCACCTTCCCCCTTGCCCCCCTTCCATCTGAGATTGATCAGTCTGTTCCATGTTTCCATGCCTGTGCGTCAAGTGTCTGCCCCCTGGTGGTCAGTGCGCATCATAGCTATGGGTTGAATGGTTGGACGGTTGCTTAGGCTTTTATAGATAGATAGGAGAACATGTTAGCTGAACCCAAAGTGGTAACCATTTCACAATGCATGTAAATGAAACTATCATGCTGTACGCCTTAAACTTATACAGCGATGCATGTCAATTATTTCTCAATAAGACTGGAAAAAAATAAACAGTGCCTAAGAAATGGAGAAAGTGGTTTTAGATGTAGAAAAATGCACACACTGTAACTAAAAGAAAACAAGTCAGGATACACACATGAAAGATGGTACCATCTCAAAACGTAAAATAGGGCGTTTGGATGCACACATTTACAAAAGACAAAAGAAACTACTCTGAATGTTGACAGTAGTCAGCCTTCGATGGCGGGGGTAGGTGGTGCCTTTTACTTTACACGATTCTTTTTAAATGTCTACTAATGGCATTTTGTAGCTGAAACCGGTTTGGCTCAGTGGATAGAGCGTCAGCCTGCGGACTGAAAGGTCCCGGGTTCGATTCCGGTCAAGGGCATGTACCTTGGTTGCGGGCACATCCCCAGTAGCGGGTGTGCAGGAGGCAGCTGGTCGATATTTCTCTCTCATCGATGTTTCTAACTCTCTATCTCTCTCCCTTCCTCTCTGTAAAAAATCAATAAAATATATATATAACGGCATTTTGTATCCGTGGTCAGTGACCATCCACTTTATCTTTGAGAAACTTGGAAAGTGCTCTATGGTGTGAAATGTCCCGGGTCAGTATTTAAATGCACTCTTGCACTCGAACCGCTTCCCAGTGAGAACACGGGCTTTGGAGGTGCGGGGTCTGCTGGGAAAATATGATGGGGCGGGGAGGGGGTAAGGAACCCTGGCGAGAGGCTCCCTGGCAGGACCTCAGGCTCCGCAGCTCGAGCTGTTAAAGACCCCCCCGCCCCCCCCCCCCCATGGAAAGGCTGGTGTCCCAGCAAAGGTTCAGGTTTGTTCAACTTTAGAAAGAGCCACAGCAAATTTTCATTAAGAACTATTGTGGCCCGGCCGGCGTGGCTCAGTGGATAGAGCGTCGGCCTGCGGACTGAAGGGTCCCAGGTTCGATTCCGGTCAAGGGCATGTACCTTGGTTGCAGGCATGTCCCCAGTAGGGGGTGTGCAGGAGGCAGCTGATCGATGTTTCTCTCTCATTGATGTTTCTAACTCTCGATCCCTCTCCCTTCCTCTCTATAAAAAAATCAATAAAATATATTCAAAAAATAAGAACTATTGTGGCCATTCTTACCCCAAACAATGAAATAATGCTCTCCAGACTCGTAAGAGGAGCATATTTACATATAAAGAGATTTTTAAGGATTGAGATCTAGAATTCACAGCTCTGTGATTCTAACCTCAACTGGATCTGCAGAGGCAGACAGGAGAAGCAGAAAGTGCACTGGCCCTGGGTTCCAATGTTCTCTCTACTCATTAGCTTTGTGTGAGGAATACTGGGTTTCCTAGCTACATCTATAGAATGAGGGAAAATTAGACCACTTAATTGAGGTTTCTACATATTCTTAAAAAAAAAAATAATAATTCCATGCCCTGGCCAGTTTTTCCCAGTAAATAGAGCATCAGCCCTCGGACTGTAGGGTCCTGGGTTTGATTCCCAGTCCAGGGCAATGTACCTAGGTTGTAGGTTCCACATCTCCAGTTGGGGTACCTGTAGGAGGCAGCTGATTGGTGTGTCTCTCTCACGTCAATGCTTCTCTCTCTCCCTCTTCCACTCTCTCTAGAAATCAAAGGAGGGAAAAATATCCTCGGGTGAGGATTAAAAACAAACAAGCAAACAAACAAATGATTCCAGGTTAATATTTCTATAATCTTCCCAAATATCTCCTTTCCCTAATTCTCAGCAGTAATAAACTTTTCATTGGATTAACCTTTGTGGTATAACACTTCACAAAATTGTGAACAAAATTTTATACTATTCATTTCAAAAATACACAATGTCTACAAAACTTAACCTATAACATTTTGGTAGATCCTGTTAAACATTTCTTAGCAGTTATCCTATGACCCATCTAAAGCCTCAGTTAAAAATAATGATTGCTCAACATACATTACACATATAGGGCACATGACGTATTACGCAATAACTGCCAGCACATTCAGCAACGGGCAGTCTCGTCCCCAGCACCATTCAGAGCGTACAGACCAGAGGGGTCTCTTTTCCAATGTCTGAGACAAGGGAACACCATGTGCATCAAGTGCCTCTCACAGAAGAGTAGGTAAAATGACGGCATTTCAGTTTTAAAACCACAGGAATGAGCATTCCAGGAGTGAAACTCTCTGCAGGTGAACATTGCAGAATGAACCAACTCCTTATATAAATATGTCAGCTTCACCAGCCATTTGAGTAAGTTAAATAACATCTATTATATTTTTTAAACTTTTAAGACAGAAATACAGCCAAATTTTAATTTGATGTTTACAAAAGATTGATTTTTACCAAAGAAATTTGCCTTCACCTGAAGCTTTTCATATTTGAGAAGGTACCTGTTGAATTTGAGTAAAAGTGACACAGTGCTCAACACATATGTATTTTTGAGCCTATAATACAAACATTTATACAAAATACAAAATACATAAAGTTGATTTTTTCAAAAAAGATAATGCAAAATTTACTATTTTGGACACACTTTCTATCTAAAATTCTGTAAAATCACCGTTAATTACTAACCTTTTCCTCCCCCTCTATATAGTCTATGTCCGTGGTTGGCAAACTGCGGCTCATGAGCCACATGCGGCTCTTTGGCCCCTTGAGTGTGGCTCTTCCTAAGCCTTAGGAGTACCCTAATTAAGTGAATAACAATGTACCTACCTATATAGTTTAAGTTTAAAAAATTTGGCTCTCAAAAGAAATTTCAATCGTTGTGCTGTTGATATTTGGCTGTGTTGACTAATGAGTTTGCCGACCACTGGTCTATGTGAATCACAGATTAGGTTCGAGTCTGAGGTTTAAAAAGAAAAAGTATGTCATTTACGGAGGTTTCATTTTTCTCCCAGCATCTTAGCCAATAGTCAATAGTCTAATCTATAATAATAAAAGCATAATATGCAAATCGACCAAACGGCCAAACAGCAGAATGACCGTCCAGATGACCACACTATGACACCCACTGGTGCCGGCCAGCCAAGGCAGGTGTGATGTGATTGGTTGGGGGCCTGGCCATCGCCCCATGACCTCCCTGCACACGGAGGCCCAGGCCACCAGCTGGTGGGCGATTAATCCGGGGGCTCCATGATGGTCCCAAAGAGGGAGGCCCAGGCCACCCACCTGCAGGCTGTGGTGGGTGGGTGGGGCCTCCCTCAGAGGTGGGGGGGATTGATGGGGAGCCCCTGCCAGGTGGGTGGGGCCTACCTCTTTGGGGCAATCCATGGCAGGGCTCCCAGACTGTGAGAGGGCTCAGGCCCGGCAGAGGGACACCCCCCGAACCCCACCCCTGCCCCTGCAGTGCACGAATTTAGTGCAACTGGGCCTCGAGTGTTAAAATAACAGTGGAACCACTGGTGCATTCTGAGTTCAACAGCTTTTCAGAAGTTTTGTTGTTAAAAATAATATAATTTTTAAAATGGGGGTGGGAGGGATGTGATGTAATGGGATTACCTGCCTCACTCCATAAATCCACTACTGCAGCCCACAGCTGGACACACAGATTCAGAGAAGGAAATGACCCCAGGTAATTCCCTTCTCAATGTTTCTGCATTAAAGGACTGCACCCACGACAAGTAAAACCCACAGTCACCATAGACCTAGTGCCTTCCGTGGGCAGCATGATGCTAGTCACGTCACACACGTCATTTCATTACCTCTCAGGGCAACTCTGTAAGAAACATATTATTATTATTATTTTAAATATGTATTTTATTGATTTTTTACAGGGAGGAAGGGAGAGGGATAGAGAGCCAGAAACATCGATGAGAGAAACATCGATTGGCTGCCTCCCACATCCCCCCTCACCCCCCACTGGAGATGTGCCCACAACCAAGGCACATGCCCTCGACCGGAACCGAACCCGGGACCCTTCAGTCCGCAGGCCAACGCTCCATCCACTGAGCCAAACCAGTTCGGGCAAGAAACATATTATTATCTCCACTTAGCAGGTGAGAAAGCAACGACCGAGAGGGTACCAGGCTGCAGAGAGGCAGAGCCACATGCAAACCCAGGGCTGCCCGACTTCACAGACACGCTATCTTTTAAGCTGCGCTGTTGAGTTCCTCGAAAATTGGCTAAAGTTTTGTTGAGGTTCCCAAACTACTACCCACTACTACCGTGGGCGCAACAAACACACTGCTTGTAGCCATACACCTATCTACACTATAAATTAATTCAGTCTTGTCAAAAGGATAGGCTGTACAAGGAGACTCCAAGTCTTAAACACAGGACTATCACCGAACGTCCCGTTAACTGAGCTCATAGGCCCCCAGGCTGGCCTTCCCCGCAGCACATTAAAGTATATAAAGTCCTGCCCTCGCTGGTTTGGCTCAGTGGGTAGAGCGTCAGCCTGCGGGCTGAAGGGCCCTGGGTTCGATTCCAGTCAAGGGCACATACCCTGGTTGTGGGCTTGATCCCCAGTGGGGAGTGTGCAGGAGGCAGCCAATCAATGATGCTCTCTCATCACTGATGTTTCTCTCTCTCTTCCTTCCTCTCTGAAATCAATAAAAATACGTTTAAAGAAATAAAGTATATTCAGGTCCTCACAGGGAGAGTTGGTCCAAAGTTGTCCTCATTAATGTTAGTATTAGAGGCACATTCCACCCTGCTGCACCTGTTGAAACACAGTCATCTCAAGGGGGAAAAATGATAGGACAGCAAGAGGCCCATAGGTGAGCTTGTTTATACCGACATGCAACATTCTTCCAAGGAAACTTGGACTTGTGCTCATGCCTTCCCTCCAGTCTTACTCATCCTCGCTCCATTAGTGCGAGGACTCACGGTCACATGTCGCCCGTTTTCTCCAATGAGGGAGCCGCGTTTGCATCACTCCTGCAGCCAAACCAGTTGGACGGCCAGCCTCCCAGTAAGCGAGGGCTCCGGCTGTCATCCCAGAGGTGGAAGGCGCGCGGCCATCTCTCTAGAGTCATTCCAGGCTCGGCCCGAGGGGGACAAGCCCGTGCGGGCGGGCGCGGCGAAGACTGAGTCACGGCAGCTCGTGGGCTCTAAATAAAGACCGACGAGGCCCCTCCCCTCTTATTTCTTCCCGCAACCGGCCAAACCCCGGGATCGGAGAATCGCCCTGGCACGCAGTCCCCCCCGAGTCCACGCCGCGCTGAACAGGGGTTCCCGGGGCGACTCCCCTCCAGACACCCAGCCCCGGGCCTGGCATCAGCTGGGTCCCCGCCCAGTGCCTTCCCTCCTCGGGGAAGCGACGCCCCCACACCCTGTGGGTCCAGGTGGCTAACTTTCTGCAGGTCCGCCGCGCCCCTCCCCCCGCTTGAGGACAGGAACCCTGAAAAGCAGAGCCGAAGGAGGGGGCACAGGGGCCGAGCTGCGCGCACAGAGCCACGGGGAGCGCGCACCGGGCGCTCGGTCCCGAGCGGCGCCCGGACGGAGCC
>NW_006295816.1:3256371-3257024 GCF_000327345.1 Myotis davidii
AATTGTAGACCAGAGAGGAAAAAAGGAAAGCCAAAATTTTCACATTTAGGTTTTTTGTTTGTTTGTTTATTTGTTTTTTAAAATATATTCTATTGACTTTTTACAGGGAGGAAGGGAGAGGGATGGAGAGTTAGATACATCGATGAGAGAGAAACACCCATCAGCTGCCTCTTGCACACCCCCCACTGGGGATGTGCCTGCTACCAAGGCACATGCCCTTGACCGGAATCGAATCCGGGACCCCTCAGTCTGCAGGCCGACGCTCTATCCACGGGGCCAAACCGGTCAGGGCATAATTCATTGCTTTTAAAAAATGTGCTTTGATTTTTAGAGAGAGAGGAAGGGGAATGGATAGAGAGATAGGAACATCGATGAGAGAAGAACACCATGCAGCAGCTGCCTCCTGCAGGGCGCCTGACCGGGAATAGAACCAGCAAACTCTTGGTTCCTGGGACCATGCGCATCGGCTGAGCCACACTGGCCGCCCTCCCTATGTATGAAGCTCCCGCGGCGGCGCCGGGGGCACTGGCTGCAGGAGGCCACGTGGCTGGAAGGACGGGTTCGGACCCCAGCTCCTCTGCCCGAAGCTGTGTGACCCGCGCAAGGCGCTCAGCCTCTCTGTGCCTCGTGACCCGGAGGGGAAAGGGGGCCGT
>NW_006295816.1:3258062-3259563 GCF_000327345.1 Myotis davidii
TATCCCTAGCCCTAATCCTAACCCTAACCCTAACCCTAACTAACACTAACCCACCCTAATCCTAACCCTAACCCTAATCCTAACCCACTCTAACTCTAACCTTAACCCTAACCCACCCTAACCCTAACCCTAACTAACACTAACCCACCCTAACCCTAACCCACCCTAAACCACCCTACCCCTAACCCTAACTAACACTGACCCACCCTAACCCTAACCCTAACCCACCCTAACCCTAACCCGGCAGAGTGAGCTTGGACCTAGGAGCCAGGATCTCACAGTTCCATTCGTTAGGGCACAGGCCCTGGCTGCGAGCTCATGCAGGAGGCAGCTGATCCATGATTCCCTCTCATCACTGACGGTTCTCCCTCTCGGTCCCACTCCCTTCCTCTCTGGAATCAATAAAAATACGTAAATAAAAGGAGAGCGTGGGCCTCAGGAGAGAGGAAGCAGTTAGGGAGTCCCTTTTAGGACAAACGCGCCTGTTTCTTCTGAAGCTGAGCTCCAGGCCTCACCCTAAGGAAAAAGTAAGATGTTTTAAGAAACGACAGAGCTCAAGGGTGGCGCTCGGCGCTGGGCTGGGAGGAGGCGCCCCCACGGGGGAGGAAGTCCCCCTCCTGTCCCGGCTCAGCCATGGGGGTCCGACCACCCGCCCGCCCTGAGTGAGCCACTTCCCTCTGGGCTTCCGCTTCCCCGTCAGCAGGGGTTTTGGATGAGATGAAACTGCTTGGGCTGCTCTCTCAGAAGGAGAGGACATCACACTGACAAGGGGGGACATCACACAGCCAGAATGCTTTGAGTCCCTACTACCTTCTAGGCACCCGACTCACTTCTCCTCACAACCATCTGCTAAGATGGGCAACATTGCGCCCATTTTCCGGACAGGAAGACAGAGGCCCCGAGACCTGAAGAAGTCGCTCACGGCCACACAGTGGGCACGCGGAGAAGCTCAAACTTGAGCCCAGATCTCCCGACTCTAAGCCGACAGCTCACCGTTTCTAGAAAGGGCCTCCTTTACCGTTCCGCTTCCTAACCCCGCGGTTGTAATGCCGGCCCCACAGCCACAGAGCCCGAGCAGTTTCACCTTGCCGTGTTTGGGGGCGTTTCCCCGGCCCCTGCGGCTGCTCTGGGAGGAGAAGAGTCTGACCATCGCAGAGTCTGACGCCCAGAGGCCTGCGCGCAGGAGGCAGAAGCCGGACAAACGGACAAACGTTTGCTTTGCTCTCAGCGGCGTCCAGGCTCCTGAAACTTCGGCCAAAGCCAGACTCACCTCATTCCCTGCTCCGTGCGCTCGGCGTGGGCACAGGGTCGGGGAGCCGATCAGAGAGGCCGCGAAACCGGCAGCCAGGGACCCGGGAAGCAGGCTGAGCCCGGGCACATCCATCCTCCCTGCCGGGAGGTGGCTCCCCAGGACCCAGGCCCAGGCCACACTCCGCGTGGCGGTGCCTTCGATGAGTCACTGGGATGACTTGCCATCAGCGGCCACTGCCCCCCCCCCCCC
>NW_006295816.1:3259579-3261590 GCF_000327345.1 Myotis davidii
GGAGGGGCAATGCAGCCGCCCACTGGCCCATCCATCCCCGGAATGTGCCCGAGACAGACCTGCGCTGCCCACGCATGCCCCGGCTTTCCCTTCGAATTCACCCCGAGAGTCATAAACAAGGTAGAGGCAGGCGGGGGCTTGTGGGTGACAGTTCTGATTCCCTGGGTGTCCGGCCACACACACGTCCTAGCCGCTGCCACGAGCCGTGCCCCTGCGAGGTGCTCCCCAGGTGACCGGGTTAGCTTGTGTGCCCCCGGGAGTGCAGCCACCCCACTGCCGGCGAGGGCACGAGTGTTAGCACCACGCTGTCCGCCGTGGCAGTCGGAGCCCCCGCGGCCATTTAAACCAAAGTCACTCACGTGTGGAGTCCGATTCTCGGTCACACCAGCCGCATTTCGGGTGCTCATAGCCCCACGGGACAGCGGCTGCCGCGTGGAACAGCCGGAGGGCGGACATAGCACATCGCCGTGAGGTTTGTTGGACTCGCTGCTCTGGAGTCTAAGCCTTCTCAACCTGTGGGTCGCGACCCCTTTGGCGGTTGAACGACCCTTTCACGGGGGTCGCCTAAGACCATCAGATATTTACATGATGGTTCATAACAGTAGCAACATGACAGCTATGAAGTAGCAACGAAAATAATGTTATGGTTGGGTCACAGCATGAGGAGCTGTATTTAAAGGGCCAGCAGGTTGAGAACCACTGGAAGGCGAAGAGACGTGCCCCTGGCAGGCTTCAAACCGGCTCTGTCTGCCCCAAGCCCAGGAGCTCCCTGCGGTGCCACCGTCCGAGGCGCCTGTGACCCCCCCCTCCCCGCTGGGGGGCAGCCTGGCCCGATCACTTGGGATCCACTCCCCTGGCAGCCTGTGCTCTCAGCTCCACCCTCCTTTCCGCTCCGGAGGGCGAGCTGGCAGGTGCTCCGCCCGGACCAGCAGGTGGTGCTCGCGCCCCATGTCTCACCCTCCGAGGCACCTGCAGACGCTAAGGGCTTGTTCTGGGCAAGACTGAGCCTCGGGATGCGATTGGAATAGGGGTTTTCTCGCCTTCTCTCTCCCTCCCTAAGTTCTTGTCAGTATCACTCAGACACTTTGCAATAAAGGTGTCTAAACACTGTCAAGTACAGCCACTTCCAAAGTCAGCTCCCCTGGCTTTTAATATATGTGGACGGCCCGGCCGGTGTGGCTCGATGGTCGAACGTAGACCCATGAACCAGAAGGTCACGGTTCGATTCCCGGTCAGGGCGCAAGCCCGGGTTGCGGGCTTGATCTCCAGTGGGGGGCAGCCCATCAGTGATTCTCTCTCATCATTGATGTTTCTACTTCTCTCTCCCTCTCCCTTCCTCTCTGAAATAAAGATATATTTAAAAATTAAAAGTACAAATTTTGTGTGCCTATCTGTGCATGTGGGAATGGGAAAACAGTATTTGTCCCAGCTGAAAAGGGATGCTACAGATTTATCATCCATAAAAGAAGTATCATTTGGTGGATCTAATTGTCTCAGTCAGAAATCTAAGACTTTGTAGATTTAGGAAGAGTTGTTAGCACTTTCTGGCAACCATGTTGTGATAACAGCCCAGCAAAGAATGGTTAATATTTCTGTGAGGACAGCCTCAGCAATTCAGAGAGAGAGAGAGAGAGAGAGAGAGAGAGAGAGGCGAGTGGAGAGAGGGAGGGAGAGGGGTGAGTGGAGAGAGAGAAAGGGGAGAGAGAGAAGGGGAGGGAGGGGGAGAGAGAGAAAGAGAGAGAGATCGATGTGAAAGAGACACATCGACTGGTTGCCCCCCACATGTGCTCCGGGGCTGGGGATCGAGGCTGCAACTGGGGTACGAGGCGAGTGGAGGGAACAAAGGGTGCTGGTTAAGAGCTTTGGGCCCTGGCCGGCTTCTCAGTGCTTAGAGCGTTGGCCTGTGGGCCAAGGGTCTCAGGTTCGATTCCCGGTCAAGGGCATGTACCTGGGTTGAAGATTCCCTAGCCCTCGTTGGGCGCGTGTGGGAGGCAGCCAAGTGATGTCTCTC
>NW_006295816.1:3278232-3279101 GCF_000327345.1 Myotis davidii
GCCCCCCCCCCTCCCCGCAGGGAGCCCAGCCATATGGTGGCTCGATGGAACGTAGACCCATGAACCAGAAGGTCACGGTTCGATTCCCGGTCAGGGCGCAAGCCCGGGTTGCGGGCTTGATCTCCAGTGGGGGGCAGCCCATCAGTGATTCTCTCTCATCATTGATGTTTCTACTTCTCTCTCCCTCTCCCTTCCTCTCTCTGAAAAAAAAGTATTTAAAGTATATATTTGAAAATAAAACAAAACAAAAAGCTGTGCTGGTGTTTGTTTATATATAAAAATATAGGATCTGTGCTCAAATCATAAAAACAGGTTGAGTCTGTGTCAATGTCTGGTGGGACATTTCAGATCTGGAGGGGACACAGACAACGCTTTGCCCACAGGCCCGTGTCATACCAGCCCCCAAAGCCAGGCGGACAGGAGACCCCCCCACCCCCCGCGCCCTGGGTCCTGGTGGAAACGTCCCCTGAGGATGAGGGCATCCCTTTTGGGAAACACTTCCCTGAAGTCATGACTCTTAGGAGACGTCCGGGTCCTTCGGTCACTCCCTGGGTCACCGCAGCGCCTCCTCTCGCCCTGTCCCCCTCCGGGACCCAGGGGTGCGCCGGGCAGGTGGCGGGCACGGAGCAGAAATGACGATGCTTGGAAAGGGGACACCTGCCCCTTTGAGTGACAGGCTGAGCCTCAGGCAGCAGATGACAGGGACAGAGGCCTCCGGGACACACAGGGCGTGTGGGGGCAGGGAGGTGCGCTGGGCCCACGGGAAAGCCGGGGGTGGGGGGGAGGCAGGAGACCCCGGGCTGTAGAAGAATCACAGTGTGTGAGGACAGCCTCAGCAATTCAGAGAGAGAGAGAGAGAGAGAGAGAGA
>NW_006295816.1:3279438-3280543 GCF_000327345.1 Myotis davidii
ATTCCCTAGCCCTCGTTGGGCGCGTGTGGGAGGCAGCCAAGTGATGTCTCTCTCATGGCGATGTTTCTTTCTCTGCCTCTCCCCCCCCCCGCCCCCTCCCATTCTCTCTAGAAATCAATGGAAAAAATATCCCCAGGCGAGGATAAAAAACAAAGAACTTGGGCTCTGGGGTCAGACAGGTTCAAATCCCAGCCTTGGCCCCGCTGAGAAGCGTGACCTTGGGCCAGTTGCTTCACTTCTCTTTGACTCAGTCTGCTGGTCTGTGAAATGGGCACAAAGGACAGTCCCTACCACCTGGGCTTGTCCTGGCGATGAGACAGGATCCTTGGGAAGGTGCTCAGCAGGGTGCCTGGGTCAAGAGCAAGACCCTGTCTAATTCCGTTCCCCTTGGTGCCCGAGGACTTGACGCTGAGCAGCCACAGTCACCCCGAGTTGAAGGAACTGGCGATGCAGGGCCCGTGGAGGCTGCCATGCTCACTGTCATGAGTGAGAATGAGAGAAGGAACCAGATACTGGCGCTGGGGCAGGAAGTGGCGACTGGGTTTCTTTACTGGGATACGAGGCAGCACCAGTCACAAGAGGAACAAACCAGCACCCCGAGGGGCTGAGCCAAGGCCCCCCAAATCTCTGAGAGTGGGCAGCACTGGACTCGGTGCCGGGACCACTGAGCTCCAGGACAAGGCTGGGCAGCCCCACCCAAGAGAGAAGGGAGCCGTGCACTGATGTTTCTCTCTCTCCCTCTCCCTTCCTCGCTGAAATGAATAAAAATGTATTTACAAAAAGAGAGAGAGAAGAGAGAGAGGGCCAGACAGTCCCAGCACCCCCGGGAGGAGCGCCCCGTCTGCGGACCTGGGCCCACGCGGGTCTGGGCCACCTCAGCACTGACCAGGAGGAGCCACACAGAGTGAGAGGGGGAGCCCCCCACCCCAGCTCCCGATCACGCCACCGTCTCCCCTGCGTTCTGACCTCCAGCCACACTGGCCGTTTCCTTGTTTCTTGGGAAACCCTAAGCTTCCCCAGCCCCGTCCCGGTCGCCCCCTCTGCTGGCCAGGTTCTGCTCAGGCTTCAGGTCTCGGTTCAAACATGGCTTCCTCCCAGAGGCTGT
>NW_006295816.1:3280606-3287821 GCF_000327345.1 Myotis davidii
CGCGCCGCGCAGCCACCCCCGCGGGGCCGGCCCCCCGCCTCTGCCCCTGAGCATCTCTGGGCACAGGGGCTGCGGGTGCAGGGTCTCCCGGCGGCGCCAGCACTCCCGAGGGCAGACACCAGGTGGCGCCCTTTCCCGCATCCTCTGCGGGTCAGTCCAGTGCCGGGCGCGGGGTCAACCCTCAGTGACATACATCAGCGGGAAGGACACGGGTGGGAAGGGGAAGAGCCCCTCCTCCCCGAAATGCAGAGCCCGGGACTGGGCTTGTCCTAAGACTTGACCAGACCCACAGACACTCAGCTCTCAGGGGAGCCAGGGGCCGACGTTCCTGCCTGAAAATGCATCTGGGAGCAACCCCTCCCCCCCCGCCCCCGCCCGTTTCAAGGCCCCGCTTGCCCACCACCATGCCCACCCGGCCCAGCTCAAGTCCTTTGGGCAGGACACCCGGCCACCGAGCCTGTATATGGCTCGTGGGCGAGAAAGCGTACTTTGTTTGTGGAGGTGATTTCATTCTTGGTTTTTCCTTTCGCTCATCACCAGTGGGAAGCTCAGATCCTTCCAGATGCTGACCAGGGGCAGGCAGAGAGCACCTAGAAAGGCCAGCTCTTCCCGAAGGCCCAGAGAGGGCAGTTTCCCAGCATTCTGCTTCTAAGTTAGTTATCACCTCCAGGCACGGAGCCTCACGATGCTACGAAGTGGTTTACAGACATGATCCTCTCCAATCTTCCCAGCGGCTCTATGGAGCAGGTACTATTATGGTCTCCATTTTGCAGATGGGGAAAACTGAGGCCCAGCAAGCTGTCATCACGTCTCAGACTCACGTGATCAGCGAGAGGCGATGGTAATAGTGAAACGCCATCCGATGTCTTAAGCACCAAGCTTTGTTGCAAGAATAATCACTGCTTATAGGCCCTTGGATGGCGCCATTTATGAATTAGTGGGGTAACAATAGCCACGCCCACACACCCTCCCAGCGAAGGGCTCCGTGACCGTGAGCGGTACTCCCGCTGCGGCCGTTATTTCACTCTCCGGGTCTCGAAGGGGGCGGGGCCGTCCCTCTGCTCCGTCCATCTTCTCTGCTCTTTGGCCTCTGCCCCGGGTCTGGCCACAGACTGTGTGTGACTCAGACATCTGTCAGCTGAGGTGACCGAGGGCCCAAGCGCCCGGGCCCCCCAGGTCTAGGACACACGGTCACATGGGCCCCACACAAGCGCCCAAGTGGGATCTGAGATGCACCGTGAAGGTGACAAACCCGGCTTCTATTACAGTTCCTAGAACTGGGTTGTCCCCCGGCAGAGTCCTGCTATGATTCATACAAAGCGAGAGCCGAGTGACAAGGTCAAGTCCGTCTTTCTTTAAATAGGCTGACCCGAAGGGACCCGGGAAACGGATGGACGGACGGACGGACGGCGCCTCTGAACAGCAGGAGGCCCCGCAGCAAGGCCAGGGCGGCTCCCCAGCGGGCCGGGGGTGACACACACCTCAGGCCGCCTGTCGCTCAGTCAGAACCCCTTGGTGGGCGTGGGTGTCATTAAAACAAAGCGGCAACTCCCCGTTATAAGAGCTGTAACCCGGGCGGGGCCTGGGACGGGGGCTGCGAGGCCCAGAGCTCACGAATGAAGGCGGTTCTGGCGCGGGCGGTTCCGACCCGGTTCACACCCGCTTCCCCCTCCCACTCCCGGGGGCTTGGGCACGGTTTTGGGGCGCTTCTCCGAGCCGATGTGAGACCCTCACGTCCTCACCCACCCGTAGGCTTCTCAGAGGGATTTAAAATAAGGTCCAGCTCCTCAGTGCGCAGAAGGCAGGCATGGCCGTGAGAGCGTTGCCTGAGCGGGCGGCCCAGTGGGTGGTGAGTGTGCGTCACTTCCCCTCCCTCAGCTGAGAGCCGCCTCCCGGGGCCGGAGTGAGGATGTGGGTGACGGTGCGAACTGCGCTTCGCTCAGGCCGGTGGAAGGAAGGTGGGCCACCTATGAGGCCCCGGGCAGGCCCAGGCCCTGGCTCCCTTAAGGTCTGGCCTGGGGTTTAAAGTCAGTGCCCGGCCTGGAGTCGGGCAGCAAGCAACTCGGGGGCCAGCTGTGAGGCCACGAGTTGGGGGGGCGGGGCACTTCTCACTCCACCCAGAGCCCTCCCCTCTCTCCCACCCCCTGGACTCTTAGATTGGGTCTCTTAGGACATGATCAGCGTATCTATCAGCACAGGCTGGGGAAGGGCTGAATTTTATTTTATTATTCTTTTTAAAAATATATTTTTATTGAGTTCAGAGAGGAAGGGAGAGGAGGTGAGAGAGAGAAACATCAAGGATGAGAGAGGATCATGGATCGGCTGCTACTGGGGATCGAGCCTGCAACCCGGGCATGTGCCCCGAACAGGAATAGAACCTTGGCCTTCTGGTCCATAGGCTGACGCCCAACCACTGAGCCCGCCGGCCGGGCGAAGGGCTGAATTTTGAATGGATGCCGGTTTCCTCACGGAGCTGAGGCTGATCAAAGAGTTGGTGGGGGCAGAGTCATGGCCGGGCCCTGGATTCACGGGGAATCGCTTCAAAGGCAACTCGGCCACAGCCCGCCTCTGGGTAAATTTAGTCCCGGATCAAGTTGCAGATGAACACACCTGCTCTTCTCCCCTTGCCGCCGGCGGGCCCTGCCCCTGGTTAAAAAGGGACCTCGGTGACGTCAATGAGGGAACCGGGCGGCGAGCCAGCTTAGGCTCGGAAATCCTGTTTGTATCAGGGCTGTCGGCCGATGAACTGAAAGCGGAGAGTCACCTCTTCCTCCAAAGGACCTTTTAGAAAAGTGATTCCAGCCCTCGCCGGGGGCTCAGTGGTTAGAGCGTCGGCCTGCAGCCTGAAGGGTCTCGGGGTCGATTCCCCATCCAGGGCACATACCTCGGTTGCAGGCTCGATCCTGGCCTCCGTGGGAGGCAGCCAATCGATGGTTTCTCTCACATCAACGTGTCTCTCTCTCTCCCCTCCCTTCCACTCTCTCTGAAAAGCAATGGGGGGAGATAGCCTCAGGTGAGGATTAAAACCAGCAACACGTTAATCCTGCCGCCCTCCTCCCGCAATTGTACTAAACAGCCCCACAGCCAGGTCTGAGTCGTGACCGGAGTGTATGGCATCCCCCTCTCTCGGCCGCGAGACAGTGCGACAGGGCCAGAGCCTCCCTCCCAGGTGCCCTGGGAAGGCTCCTGAGATCGGACCCCACGTGGAGCGGCTTCCTCTGTCCCCCACACTCGCCTCGCCCTTCCTGGAGCCGGGAGGCGCCGGTGTCCAACCGGCTGGGGTTCCACACCCTCCTCTCTGGGAAACAGGTCCCGGCCGGTTCACTCTCCTGTAACTTCTCATGGACACGGGTGGCAACTAGACGTATCGGGGTGGCCATTTTGCAGAGCATGCAAACACTGAATCACAGTGCACGCCCGAGACTAATAGAACGTTCTACGTCATTTACACGTCAACTAAGAGGCCACCGCAGAAACGGATCCCTGACCGTGTGGAGGTCAGAGATGCAAGACTCATCTCCTGGGATACAAAGTGTCCACAGAGCTGTGCTCTTCGGGCGCCTCTAGGGGGAGCCCTGTGTGACTTCCAGGGGCCCCTTTCCACCTTTATTTATTTATCATTATTTTTTAAAATAGATTTTTATTCATTTCAGAGAGGAAGGGAGAGGGAGAGAGAGAGATAGAAACATCCATGATGAGAGAGCATCCTGGATCCGCTGCCTCCTGCATGCCCCCCTCCCCCCCACCCCGAGGATCGAGCCTGCAAACCGGGCATGTGCCCTCGACCAGAATTGAACCTGGGACCCTTCAGTCTACAGGCCGACGCTCTATCCTCTGAGCCAACCGGCCAGGGCCCCTTTCCATCATGAAGTCCACAAGGACCCTGGGGGTCACAGGGGCCACCTGCCACCTCAGGATCAGCTGATTAGCGACCGTGATTGCATCACAACCATGATCCTCTCCGCCTCGTAGCCTCACCCATTCACAGAGGCCCCCGTGCAGCACGGCACGCCTCGGCCTCTGGGGCTGGGAGTGCGATCGCCTGCGAGAGGGTTGGCGTGCTTGGCACCGTGAGCGGGGACTAGGCAGCGCCCTCGGCTTCCTGAGAACTCCTCCCGGGAAGTTACTCATCGAGGTCAGCGTCATGGGGGAAACCGGGGCCTGGGCTCACGTGAGTTACTTTGAAATCAGGCAGGATTTGTTCTGAGGAAGTGGCGTCTGGGATGGCCGCCTCTTCTGGCAAAACGGAGGCTGACAAATGCTCAAAGCCCAGCCTCTCTTGTACCAGCGGCAACTGCTTGGATGCCTGGCCAGGGCGGGGCAGAGGCGGACTCACAGCTCCCGTCTGTCCGTCTGTCTGTCTGTCCGGGGCGAGGCCAGACAAAGCCTCCCGCTCTGCAGGCCTCCCTCTCGGTGACGGCCAAGCCGAGCCTTGTCGCTCTGCCAGGCAGCTGGGGCCACTTGGCTTGCTCTGAGCCCCAGCGTCCAGCCCCCCACGACACCGGTGCCCCAGGGTCCCAGGGCTGCAGGCCACGGCACCAGCTGTTCTCAGAGAGGCCGCCTTCAGTTCTCACAATAGCCCCTCGCGGGCAGGCCCTGAGCATCAGCCCAGTCAGGAGCCGGGAGGGAGGGGTGAGCGCAGCCTTCTCCCGGGAGGGGCGCGTCTCCCAGGAGGGATGCGTTCCCAGGGAGCCTCTCTTCAGCTCGAAGTCCGCCTGCTCCGAGCAGATGGCCAGCTAGCCTTTTCTTTCTCAGGCTTCAAATAAAACACAACACCCTCGGAAAGTTAACCAATTCCGCCCACGGACACACGCCCCCTTTACCCAGGTGCTCCCGGAGTCACAGGCTTGGGCACCCACACAGTCTGACATTTCCCGTGAGAGGAGGAGGCAGTGAGCGGGCGCTGGAGCCCTCCCAGCGAATACTTCCTGGGCTCTGGCCAGGCCCCAGCATCACGCTGGGTGTGTGGATGCAGGTGCACCGGGCAGCAGCGGCCCCTGCCCCTCACGGAGCTCCCAGCCCAGGGGACAGTCCACACAGGACCATTCCTTTGCATGGAGAGGTGCTCTGAAGGAGGCATGAGCATGATGGAGGGTGTTTATCAGAGGCAATCAGGGAGGCCTGCATGCAAGAGGTGATCATCAAAGCTACAACAGGAAGGAAAAGTAGATGCTGGCTCAACATGGGGGGAGGGACCAGCTATTACAAACACAGGGAGGGGCAGCATTTGCCAAAAAGCCTGGAACCTGTACGACAGGGTCGTGTCCTGAGGGGACCGGAGGTGCAAAGCAGCGCAGACAGAGGCAGAGGCCGAGCGCGTGGCCTTAGTGAGGGGTTCGGACGTTCTCCTGAGGCGACGGAGGGGTTTCAGGCAGCGGAATGAAACAGTCCGATCTGCGTTTTTTAAAGTTAAATGAGTCTGGCTGGCGTGGCTCAGTGGTTGAGCGTGGACCTGTGAACCAGGAGGTCACGGTTCGATTCCCGGTCAAGGGCACATGCCTGGGTTGTGGGCTCGATCCCCAGTGGGGGGCGTGCAGGAGGCATCTGATCCATGGTTCTCTCTCATCATGGATGTTTCCATCTCTCTCCCCCTCCCTTCCCCTCTCTGAAATCAATACAAATGGATTGTAAAAAAAAGTTAACTCTGTTGGGATAACAGTGGTGAGTCTCATTATGTAGATTTCAGGTGTATAACATTGTATATAGTGGACATCTCTGCGCTCCACTGCGCTCAGCACCCAAAGTCAAGTCTCCTTCCATCAGTGTATTTGACCCCCTTTGCCTTTGTTGTCCCCCCCCCACGGCGCCCCCTGGTGGCCACCATTCTGCTGTCTGCGTCTCTGAGGTTGTTGCTTTTCCTTAAAGACCCTGCCCACAGCTTGTGAGCAGGAGGCGGGCTGGGCCTTGAGCTCAGGTCTCTGTTCCCGGGGCACCTCTCCCTCCAGCCTGAGCCCTGGTCTCACCTTTTGTTTTGAGGGACTCGTTCTGCGTGTGTCCAAACCCTTTCCCACTTGCCGGCTCCTGCTGGTGGGAGTGAGAATAGCCCAATGGCCAGGCCACGCTGCCCCTGTCCCGCCAGCGGGGGGCTCCGGGAGAGTGAGTGAGCACCTTTGGGCCGAGGTTTCTCAGCTGTAAAATGATGTTTTAAAAAGCCCACCTCAGACCGTTGTTAGGACAATTTGACAAGAACAATGGCCGTCATGTTGTTTAAGCTAACACGTAACGCTTTTAAAAAAATTTATGTATTTTTATTGATTTCAGAGAGGAAGGGAGAGGGAGAGAGAGAGAGAGAAACATCAACGATGAGAGAGAAGCATTGATTGGCTGCCTCCTGCACGCAACCGGGGCCTGTGCCCTGACCGGGAATTGACCCGTGACCTCCTGGTTCGTGGGCTCAGTCACCGAGCCGCGCAGGCCGGGCAGTAGGGCTGCTTGTCACAGGATCTCCTTCCTCTGTCACAGATTCCGGCTGAGGTTCCCTGTACCCCATTCTTGGGCCTCCCAGCGGGGAGGAGGCTGCCTTGTTTTCCCAGGGAGGCTGGGCCCTGCCGGCTGCAGGGAGGAGCTGGGACCCAGGCCTGGCCCCCCCCAGGGCTCCATCCCCACGGGGCAGGCAGTGGACTCAAAGGGGCCCCTTCCATCCTGGCCTGGGATCCCCAGATGCTGCCAGCGAGAAGGGATACCTCCCTCCGTGGGTGCTGGCCTCCCTGTTCCAGGCCGTCCGGCGGGAGGACAGGGCCGAGAGGCAGATGGACAGAGAGAGCTGGGGCAGCACCTGGTCTCTGGCGCCCGCCCCTGAGGCCACTGGTGTCAGCTATTGTCCCCCCCCCGACCCCCCGCAGTGGTGCGCCACCTCAATAGCCTTCCAGCTTCTGAGGTCACTGACCACCCGCTTTGTCAAGTCGAGAGGTTTGAGGCTTGCAGCCCTCAGGGCTGTGACAAACTGTATGTGTCAGGGTCACACGCAGTTCTGAATCAGCAGCTTCCAGCCCCAAAGTTGAAAGAGGCCCCCAAAGGTCATCCAGGACAGTGGCTTAAACCAAACCCCAAAAACAGCCCTGGCTGGCGTGGCTCAGTGGATCGAGCGCCAGCCTGCGGACCCAAGGGTCCCAGGTTCGATTCCAGTCAAGGGCACATGCCCGGGTTGCGGGCTCGATCCCCCGCAGGGGGCGTGCAGGAGGCAGCTGATCCGTGATTCTCTCTCATCATTGATTT
>NW_006295816.1:3289127-3291277 GCF_000327345.1 Myotis davidii
TTCTCTCCCTCACATTTTCTACTCCTGTTTCCCAGGCCCTCACCCTCTGAGCGGCCTCTTTCCCACAGAAAAGCTGAAGTCTCGCAGCCCTTCCACCGCAGCCCGCCCCTCCCGCTCAGGTGCGGCCCCTGGGAGCTCAGCCAGGAAGGCCCGTCGCCTGGCTCCCACCTCGTCGGCTCAGAGCTTGGAGGATGTGCTCTGCTAGCCCCAACACAACACCTTGGCATGGTGGCGTGTTTAATTTTATTTTCTTCCTGACATTGAAAAGAAAAGGATACATTTCACGTAAAACCCTGAACTCAGGCTTCTCTCCAAAAAAATGGGAAGATCGGACACCAGGGTCCTCAATGATGCGTGGTGGCAACACGCGGGGGTGGGGGTGGGGGTGGGGCCAGGGCTGCCCGTCAGCCGGGCAAGGCGGCTCCTCTTCCCAGAACCCGCCGGGTCCCGCTGCTCTTCCCTGGAACCCGTGAGATCCCGGCGTGACTCACCGGCCTCTGGAAGCTTCTGCCGGTGACCCCTGCCCTGGCGGCAGCCTCCTTCCTTCCCTCCGGCGAGTGGAAAGACCCGGCCTGCAGCCTGCTTTTTCCACGGATGTCCGTGAGGCAGCCGCCTGGACGCAGGCAGCCAGCGTGGTTTTAAGCATGTCTCGCCCCAGTGCACACACGCTCCATGGCCATACAGAACGCCCCCGCCCCCCTCACAGTAACGGTTTTTTTCAGGACGACTCAGACTCCATTATTTAGCCCTGGACCCTGTGCTTGGAGATTGGAGGCTGGTTCTGACAGAATCGGAGCAGAAGCAGCACGGTCCCGCCCGAACGCAGCCTCAGCCACGTCTGGTCGGGCTCGGTGCTCACGGGGGGGGGGACTCGCTCTTTAGTCTACTGTTTGGAGCTCCGTGCAGATTTTCAGAGGCACCCCCACTTCCTCTTCAGGCCCACGCCTGCTTTTCTGATCTCTCCCACGTGCAAAGGAGCCGACCCTCCCTCCCTGTCTCCCACGGGGCCTCAGCCCCAGCCAGAGACGGCGGTCCTGCCTGTGTAAACTCTCCCCCTGCTGACACCACCCGGTTCTCACCGAGGGGCCGTGGCGAGCCCTCCGGGCAGGGCGAACCGGAGCAGCGTTCTCCAAGTGTGGCCTCTGGGCCAGCGGAGGCGCCCCCACCTGGGACTTGTTCAATGCGGCCCTCAGCCCTGCCCACCGAATCCAAACCTGTATCTTATCAGGATCCCCGGGTGATCGATGGATTGATAAAACAAGTTAGTTTCTTCAGTGAAAAGGCCTGTGGGGTAAGAAAAAGAAAGGGATATGACAGCAACGAGGAAGAGGGTCTGTCCGCAGAGGCCCTGCTCACAAAGGCTTGGTCTCAGGACCATTTACGCTCTGCAGGATGTTGGGGGCCCCAAAGAGCTTGCTTATGTGGGTTACACCTATTAGAATTTGCCAGGTTGGAAATTTGAAAAGTATTGGCCCGGCCGGTGTGGCTCAGTGGTTGAGCATCGACCTATGAACCAGGAGGTCACGGTTCGAATCCCGGTCAGGACACATGCCTGGTTGTGGGCTCGATCCCCAGTGTGGGGCGTGCAGGAGGCAGCCGATCAATGATTCTCTCTCATCATTGATGTCTCTGTCCCTCGCTCCCTCTCCCTTCCTCTCTGAAATCAATAAAAAAACATTTAAGAAATATTGTTCATTTACTTTAAAATAGTGAACAGCCCACGTGAGCGCGTATTTTATGAAAGCAGCTGTGCTTCCTCCCACGGGAGGACCGCTGGGCAGAGCGCAGGGCCTTGCCTTCTTGCTCTGGGGGCCCTGCCTGACCCCGCGGGCGACTCCCCTCTGCTTCTGGGCTCCTCTGCTGCAACACCCCGCTCCCTCCCGCGCGCGTTGGAAAACTCCACCGCACAGCAGGGAGAGACACTGCGGGGAAGGCCCGGCTCCCCGAGGCCGTTGGGAAGTGGTTTGGACTGTGCGCGCCCCTGGGAGGGTCAGGGTCCGGGCCACCGTGAGAACCGGGCGATGTGCGAACAAGTCGCTTTCAACTGCGCGGAGATCGGGCAACGAGGGTGTCAACGCAACCTCCGCCCGCGGCCCCGGAGCAGCTGCGGGGCCAGGGCAGGTCCCCCGCCTCGGGAGCCGGTCGCCCGG
>NW_006295816.1:3291311-3291594 GCF_000327345.1 Myotis davidii
ACACCCGGGAGTTTCCCCGCGGGACTTCAGAGCAACGCCGCCGTCTGTCCAGCAGAGGGCGACGGAGACCAGCCTGGCTGGGCCCCAGCCACCGCGGCCCTTCGCACCCCCCTTCCCCCCAGACACCAGGTTCCCTCGTGATCGTGATCGGGGCGGTGTCTCGGGCGACCTGGGCCGAGGGCCCTTCACGATGGCCCAGATGTGGTCAGGGGCTGGGAGAGCAGAGGGAAGTGGTTTGGGCAAAGGCACATTTCCCCCCTCGGGCGGCCTGGGGGGGCGGACC
>NW_006295816.1:3291725-3293462 GCF_000327345.1 Myotis davidii
TCCCCCGCGGGGACCGGGCTGCGCGGGGGCGGGGGCTTTTGGTGCCGCAGGGTGACAGCACTCTGGCGGCGCCTTCTGCTTCACCTCTGTTGCCATGGAGACGACAGCATCCCGGCAGCCTTGGTGAGGTCAGCCTGCCCCCGGGAGTGACCCGGTGCTCAGCCCATTCGCACTGCCTGTGGTCCGGAGCCTCCCCCGAGGGCGCCCTGCGGGGCCCTGCCTCGGGGGCCCTGGGTGCGGGTCCAGGTCTCGGAGGACTCGCGTGCACTCGGCCGCTGCTGGAAGGCAGCAGTGCCGCCGGTGGGTTTAGCCCCAAGGTGTTCTTTCCCTTCTCCTTATCTGTCCCCGGGGCACTTGCTCATGATTCTCTGCAGGCTGGCTGGCTGCACCCACTTCCAGTGAAGTGACGCTTGTTTTCTTTAAAAATACATATTTTTATTGATTCCAGAGAGGAAGGGAGAGGGGGAGAGAGAGAAACATCCATGATGAGAGAGAATCACAGATCGGCTGCCTCTTGCACGCCCCACACTGGGGATCCAGCCCGCAACCCGGGCATGTGCCCTGACCGGGAATTGAACCTGGGACCCTTCAGTCCGTAGACCGACACTCTATCCACTGAGCCAGCTGGCCAGGACAGAACATGTTTTTTTACAGGACATTTCAGCGTTAAAAAGCACTTCCCTCCCCAGGCTCTCACGCCATCTTCTCTACACTCCGGAGAAGTAAGTAATCGGAACTGGCCACCTCAGTCCCAACGCCCAGGCGAACTCCGAGAAACTGCGGGGAAGACAACGGCTAAAGAAAACGGAAGGTCTGTAAGGACAAAAGCCCACCGCCCACCGCAGCCCAAGGGGGCACTGAGCCAAACGCCCGTCAGCCGGAGGATGGACGGATGAATGATCAGCCTCAGAAAGGTAGGGCACCCTGCCACCTGCCACCACGTGGCTGGGCCTTGAAGACCTGCTAGGCGAGGTCAGCCAGGTCACAAAAGGATGCATTTTGTCTGAGTCCGCGTATAGGAGGGACCTCAGAGAGACAACTCTGTAGAGACAGGAAGTAGCACAGAGGTCCCAGGGGTGGGGCAGGGGAGGAAGTGGGGAGCCGTGGTTAATGGGGAGTTTCTGCTCAGGGTGGTGAACACGGCCTGGAGGTGGTGGTGGTGGTGGTGGTGGTTGTGCATCGCTGTGACTGTCCTCCAGCCACTGCATGGTACACTCAGTGATGGTAGACATGACACATTTAATTGCTTGTATATTTCACCAAAATGAGAAAAGTTTAAAAAATAAACAGAGCCCGGCCGGCCTGGCTCTGTGGTTGAGCATCGACCTTTGAACCAGGAGGTCACGGTTCCATTCCCGGTCAGGGCACAGGCCCGGGTTGCAGGGTCCATCCCCAGTGGGGGGCATGCAGGAGGCAGCCCACCCATGATTCTGTCTGGTCATGGATGCTTCTCTCTCTCTCTCCCCCTCTCCCTTTCTCTCTGAAATCAATAAGAATATTCTTAAAAATAAAATATATTAAAAAGTAAGTAAGAGAACACGGCCTTAGCCCGCTCCCTCCTCATTCAGCGTCTCCTGCGCCTGGGGGATTTTCCCGGGTTGATTGGCGGGAGCAGCTTTACCATGAGCCCCACACCAGGGGTGCCGCCTCCCACCGAAAGCCATAAAGCGTCAGGCTTTAAAAATAGCTCTTCGCCAGCTTTCCTCCACTGAGGGCTCAGGCTGGCATTCCCCTCAG
>NW_006295816.1:3293522-3302600 GCF_000327345.1 Myotis davidii
GTCACCGACTTGGCAGGTGAGGTCATGGTGGGGTGACCGTCTGCACGGAGCAGCTCCCGCCTCCCACACCTCCCCCTCCAGGGGCAGCCGGGTCACCCGCCGGCTGAGCTGCTAGTCTAGCAGCTCTGGTGCGATGTTCAGTGGGAGACATTCCTCTTCATGACTCAGTGACTCGACATCCCAACAGATGGGCTCCGGAGGCCTGGGGGACCGAAGCCGGCGCTGGGGTCAGGACCCGGGCTGCCAGGGCAAGGTCCGCAGCCCTGGGCAGGGCGGGCGGGGGGGGGGGGGAGGGGGCTCGCCTCCCGTCCGCTGGAATGCTAGCTATCTGGGACATGGTGGGATGGACCTGTGGGTCTTGCCGGTCCTGGTTCAGGCACCCCAAGAGAGTGGCACCCGGAAGCCGGCGGTAAATATTTGCTGAATGGCTCCTGCTCTGCAGGAGGCAGCGGCCAGCACACGTCCCCATCCCCAGCGCCGCCGAGGCAGACATGCAGCCTTGCTGGGCGTTCACAGCGCTGGCAAGTTCTCGCGGGGCCGCCGGAAACGGCGCGGGGCGTATTTCCGTGGCACTGACACAGGCTTCACGTGGACAGGTCTGGTTGGCACAAAGCATCCTAATGTTTACGCAGGTAACCAGGTGATTAGTAAGTGGCCATGGGCAGGGCTCCCCTGAACGTGTTTGCACACTCATTCAGCAACCATTAACCGAGGCACCGTCTCCAGAAGATGAAAGCGCAAGAAAGAGAAAGTTTTTTATTTGTTTGTTTTGCCTTTTTCCTCTTCCGTCTCTATACTGTTGAGTCAGTCTGGTCTGGTCGAAGGTACACGAGCCTTGCATTAGTCAGCCAGGTACTCTTGGTTGCAAGGGACAGAAATGGGATTTAAGTCAGCGAGAGGGGGAAAGACAGGCAGGGGGCTGCTTCAGGCATGGCTGTATCCAGGTGCCCAAGCGATCCTGTTAGGGATCTGTTGTTCTCTGGTTCTCAGCTCTGCCTTCGTAGGCGCACGATGGGGGTGTGGTAGGGGTGGCGAGAATCTTCCCAGTCGCTCCGGGCCCACATTCTAGCAGCATAACCACCTCACCTGAGAGAAATCTTCTTTCTCAACAGAAATACCGCACAGGCTGGGAAAGAAATGCTGTTTCCAGGATGAAAGGGAAGGGCTGCTGGGAGGCAAAAAGCAATAGGTGTCCACTCCCTGCGCAGAAATGCAAGCCTGCGGGAGGGAGGGCTGCGGGTCAGGAGGCGGGAGCTGGTTTGTTTGTGAGTCAGCCTGGGGGGAAGGGCGGGGAGGGTGGGCGCTGGGCCTCAGCCGGTCCGAGTGGACTCGGCTCTGCTCGCGCTGCGTGCTAACAGGGCCAGGTGCTGGGTGTGAGCGACGTGACACTGCGGTCACCGTGCTGACAAGACAGCTCTGCGAGGGCTTTTAGCTCAAGTGACCCGGTTTAGAGGAGACCGCTGAGGGCGGAGGGACTCAGTGACTTACCCGGGGTCACTGCGCAGGAAGCAGTCCTCAGCCCACGGCCTCTGACCTCCCCATGGCTGTGTTCACCCTCATAAATACCAGTGTCTCCCCCACTCTGGCTGTTCCCCAGGAAGGGGCTACAGGAGAACAGGATTCACCCTCCCTGAGGCTTCTGGGCCAAGCACCCATCCCCCCTGATTTCACCTGAACCCCACTGTGGCTGGGGGGCTGCCCACCCCGTCTCAGCAGGTTCAGGCTCGGCCCCCTCCTGACCTCTCCGTCACCCCTCCCTCCGCTGCCTGGGGAGCCGCGAGGCAGCTGAAAGGGAAAGGAAGTGAGGCCGCCTGGGGGCGGGGGTGAGATCAGCACCTTGACTTTGGACGAGTTGTAACGGGAAATGCCTGAGGTTCCGAGGGAAGCACTGGGCTTTACCCGATTGATCGATCGATTGATCGATCGATTGATCGATTGATCGATCAGGGCTGGGCTGGGGGTGGGGGTGGGGCTGGCCCGCAGCCGCAGGGGGAGACCGAGGAGGGGCTTCCTGAGGAAGGACGGGGAGGGGGGCTGGAAGAGCTCCTTGATGCCCATGTCATGGTGCTCTGGCCTGGGGGACAGACACTCAGGTGGCCGCGCCTTGCCGCCCTCCGCACACACGCCCCCGTGCCAGCTCCTGGGCGTGTGAGTGTGAGCGCCGTGCCCGCACCCACCTGCCTGCAGTGAGGGCCCCACCCAGGCTGCTCCACGGGCCCAACCTCCGGGCCTGCCGTGGGGTTGGGGTCTCCCCTCCGGGGCGGCTTCCCTGGAAGCAGAAGCTGCTTCCCATCCACCCGTCCTCAGGAGGCTGGGCAGAGAGGACGGTGCTCCCGGAGCTTGTACTGAGTTCCACCCAATCCGGAGAAGGATCTCATCACCCCATCCTGCGGATGGGCAAACTGAGGCCCAGGCTCGCTGACGGAAAGACGCAGCGTCTGAGGACTGAGCCAGCATCTCGTACCGACTGCAGTCACCCCTGAGGGGCCTGGCACCTGGGCCCGGGACCCCCTCGCCCTGCCCAGGCCTTTTCGTGCCCCCGGTTACCTGGGAGGCCGTTAAAGCGCAGATTCCAAACCAGCAGGGCTGGGAGGCGCCTGAGCCCACATCTCTGACTGTCCCCAGGCGATGCGGTGCTGCCCACGGGGACCCACCGGCCGGCCAGGCTCCCGCTTCTGGTGTTCCCGCGGTGGCCGCCCCACGGTTCTGAACACTTAGCGGGAGGATTACAATCTCTGTGATAACCTCTGTGTGCGTCACATGTGGAGGTGAGCATGCTGTGGCTGTACTGGGTGAAATAAACTGTGTTTGAGGATGAGTGTACTTCCCCTGCATCTTTTTACTGCTGAGTGCCAGGGCAGGACAGCTGAGCGGGAGGCCGGCAGGGCGTGTCCCTCGTGGAGCTCTGGCCCATGGGAGGGGTAGGTGGGGGGGTCCCACCCGGCGGGGGCACTAGGTGAGGTCTGGAGGCATCACGGGGGGTCACGTCCAGGGCGCTGCTGCCCGAGGTGCCGCTAGGCATTCTAGACGCAGAAGACAGCCCCTCACAGCTGAGAGGGACCCAGCCCCAGGGTCGTGCCCAGGTGGCAGAATGCTGGTCTGGGACCATCCCCACTGGCACCTGAGCCCCAGGAGACCAGGGGTCGCCTGCCCGTGGCTCCCAGCCCAGGGCCCAGATGGGGTGGGCACAGCGAGTGCCTCTCTCCACTGTGTATTTGCATGTGGCCCGCGGGCCATAGTTTGAGGACCCCTGGTCTAGATGAATCAAAATTATACCTGTTTTTTGTTAAATCCCTTGCTGGCCAGTGACTTTATTTACCTCCCGTGGCTCCGGCCCACCCGGCTGCCTCCCCTCACGGCCCTCCCCTGCGGAAACCCAGGTTCGGGGGCCCGGCCCGGTTTCTAAGGAACAGCTTTGTGGTGGGTGGGGAGGGGGAGGCCAGAACCAGGTGGGTCCCCCAGGGTGTGCGAGGGAAGGAGGCGGCGGACTCACGGCTCTTGTGTAGAAAACCCTTGCACCTTCCAAGGAAGCCGGGACCTGGGCCTGCTCCCTGCGCCCGGCACTCCCTGGGGTGGGCTTCCTCCCCGAGTCTGGGTTTGGCAGCCCCCCCCCCCCCCCCCCCCCCCCCCCAAAACCGCTGTGTGACCTGGGGAAGTGAGGGACGTCTGGGTCTCCATATCCTCCATGTCTTCTCCTATAGAGTGGGGGCAGGGAGAGGAGCAGGGGTTGTGTGACCTCTGAGCCTCAGGGCCTCTCTCTCTCTCTCTCTCCTGCAGGAAAAGGCTGGCTCCCAGCCGGGCCTAGTTTTTCTCCTGCCACCCTCTTGCCTCTTGACCCCCAACCTCACTCCTTGTCACGAGGGTCAGCTGCATCGCGCTGCCTGCTGTCCTGTCAGTGTGCCCGCAGCCTGTGGACATGGCCTGCGGCTCTTCCATGGAGCTTTCTACAGTCGAGCTGCGTGTGGGCTGTGTGTCCTTGGACAAGCTCCTCACCCTCTCTGTGTCTTCTGTTTCCTCTTCTTCTTCTTATTTTAAAGATACAGCTTTTTTTTTTTTTTAAATGTTCTTATTGATTTTGGAGAGGAAGGGAGAGATAGAAACACCAATGATGAGAGAGAATCATGGATCAGCTGCCTCCTGCACGCCCCACACTGGGGACCAAGCCCGCAATCCGGGCAAGTGCCCTGACCAGGAATTGAACGGAGACCTCCTGGTTCATAGGTCCATGCCCAACCCCTGAGCCACGCCGGCCGGTTCAGTCTCCTCTGCTTAGAAACCAGAACAATAATGCTGGCTCAACAAGATGGGTGTAGGGCTGTTAACAGCCTGTCCAACACCTGGAAGGCAACAAGAGGAGAAGTCCCCGCCCTCATTAGGGTCTTTCTGGAACCTGTTCCCACTCACCTCCCAGGAGTCAGCTCCATCGTCACCCTCCTCCAAGAAGCCTTCCCGGATTCGCACCTGCCAGCTGCGGGAGCCGCCCCTCTTCTGGTGCTGACTCACCGGGGACTCACGTCTGGCATCGCCCTTATCACAGGTGTGGTAACTACCTATTTATTTGTCTTGTCCCCTCAACAGCCTGTCACTTCCTCTGGGCAGGAGGTTGGACACGGACCGGGGACCGCCGGCCGGCCCAAACCGCAGGCTGCTGTGCGGCCACAGGGCAGCTGGGAGGCACTTGAATAGGATGTGGAACTCGTGGAAACAGAATGAAACACTGAGAAATCAAATCTATGAAAAACACCTCCAAAGTAAAGGCCGTTGACACAATGGGATGACTTCACATACAAACCTGGCTTTCCAGGTGTTCCTGGAAAATCAGGAGCTGCGGCCCCAGCCGCCACCCCCACCCGCACCTGCCGGAGCGCCACCTCCAGGCAGGCAGGCAGGCACCTGGCTGCAGGCCTGCCCAGCGTGGCAGCTCACACCTTCCGTCCCTCGAATAGGCTGACCTCCAAGCCTATCTGCTCCATCGGCGGTCATCACAGCCCCCAGCTGCAGCGCACACACCCCTGAGGAGAGGGCGGGTCTCGGGCATCCCCCCTTCCTGACAATAAATGCTCAATAAATATTAACCGTCCTCACACGCTCTCTCTCTTTCCTCTTTATTTTTAAAAATTTTTATTGCTTTCAGAGAGGAAGGGAGAGGGAGAGAGAGAGAAAAACATCAATGATGAGAGAGAATCATTGATCCGCTGCCTCCTGCACGCCCCGCACTGGGGATGGAGCCCTGACTGGGGATGGAGCTCTGACCTCCTGGTTCATAGGTCGATACTCAACCACTGAGCAGCACTGGCCGGGCTTCCTGTCCCTCCTCTGAGTCTTTTTCTTCTTCTCGCGTGTCTCTGTCTCTGCATTTCTCGTGCCCTGTCTTGTTGGACTCTCTTCTCTCCTTTTCCTTCTCTTCCTCTCCCTCCTCCTCTCTCCCTCCTGCCTCGGGCCTCCTTACCAACCACGACTGAACAAACACCTGTGTGGGGAGGAGAGCTTTCATAACTCAGTGGTGGGGCGTGCAGAGACCCCACCAGCCAGGCACCCCCTCCACACATGGGGAGCATTCCCCCCCCAGAACCCGGGCGGTGGGTGCCTTTCAGCAGACAGGCCTGCGGAGAGGAGACTGGATGGGGGAGCGGCGGGAGCTGTGTGTCCGTCTGTTTGACGAGAGAAGGACATGAGTACACCTTCCGCCAAACAGTCCCTCCCCTGTATGTGCTCAAAGCCCACGAAACCCACGTGTTCTGCAGGGAGAGGAGCATTTTGAATGAAGGGAAATTACCAGGAGTCACTGGGACTCACGGAGTTGTTGAAAGAGGGGGAGAGGGGGTTCTTAGGGTTTCTAAGAAGATTCCTTAAAAACGCCAACGGTTTGACGGGAACTGAAACAGTGAACAGCAAACACTTCATTTCAGCCCTGTTTCAATGTGTTTTCAGTGTATTTATGTAACCCGTTTTGTATTAACGTTCTATGTGCTTGTAATTCAAGTGTTCCATATCCATCACATAAGAATTCCAGAGTTTAGTATTGAGAACTCATAGAACAGTAACTGCATTTACAGAGTGTTCTGAGCTCTTTTACCTTGTATTCTTAGGCTTTCTAAGGAGATTCCTTAAAAACGCCACCAGATTGAAGGGAACTGAAAAAGTGAACAGCAAACTCTTCATTTCAGTGCTGTTTCAATTTGTTTTCAGTGTATTTATGTTACCCGTGTTGTATTAACGTTCTATGTGTAAATATTATATTGGGTTAAGCCTTATTGAAATCCATTAGCTTTATATCTTTATGATTGAATCCTTAAAAAGTTATGTCATTGTTAACAAATCTAAGCAGCCCTGAAATACAACCAATGGACATGAGCCAAGGAACGCTCACGTCCCTCTCTGCCCCGCTGGCTCTGACCCTGCCCCTCATCAGCGCAGTGGGATCCTGCCAGAAAATTACAGACTGAGCCCCTCCTCGGAGAAGTAAGATATCGGGCCTCCAGTCTGCAGCTGTCACTCAAACACGGCAGAGGTGCGAATGGGGGGACATGGTCCGATTCGATGAGTCCGCAGCTTCTGTTGCTGGCAGTTCCAGGGGTATCATACGGGTGTTACTATTATTTTTTTTAATTAACATTTTTAATTTTTTCAATTTACTTTTCTTTTATATATATATTTTAATTTTTTAAAAATATTGACTTCAGAGAGGAAGGGAGAGGGAAAGTGAGACAGAAACATCAAAGGTGAGAGAGCATCATGGATCGGCTGCCTCCTGCACGGCCCATACTGGGGATCAAGCCCGCAGCCCAGGCCTGTGCCCTGACTGAGAATGGAACCGTGACCTCCTGGTTCATAGGTCGATGCTCAACCACTGAGCCACGCGGGCCGGGCTAGATTTTTTATTGATTTTTAGAGAGAGAGCAAGGGAGGGGGAGAGAGAGAAACATGAATGTGAGAGCTAGTCTATCGGCTGCCTCCTGCACGCCCCGCACTGGGGACGCAGCCTGGAACCCGGGCCTGTGCCCTGACCGGTATCAAACCAGCAGGCTTTGCCTGCCCACCTGCCGCTCTGGGGGGATCCTGGGCCAGCACCTCCTCTCTCTGAGCTCGTTTTCCTACGTGAGGTTTCCATGAGACCGAGCCTGCGCTGGCCCAGCACATAGTAGGTGCTCAGTTCCCATGAGCCAGGATCACGGTCCCCTCCGCCCCACCCTGCGTGGCAGACGCCTCTCCCTGGGGCGTGAAAGAGGAAACCGGAGCGGCCAGGTGGAGGGGCGGGTCTGGTGGCAGAACCAGAACGAGACACCTCGGCCCCAGGGCCCCCGCAGCTGCCAGAAATAAGGTGACGGTGGCTACTGCACCCCGGCCCCCGCCCCCCGCCTGGAGAAGTGAAACACGACCCCATCCGCGTCAGAAAGACGAGAAGGAACCCGCCTCGAGCTGAGCAGAGTCGGGTGGCCCCTGACTCCCCGACTCCCGGGCAAGGTCAAGTCCGGGCGCCAGAGGGTGGAGGGGCGGAGGATAGTGTGGCAGGAGGGGCTGGTGGCGAGGCACAGGGGTGAAAGCCGGTGAGAAAGAGGAAGGAAGCCCTTTATCGGATTCAGTGGATTCAGTTCGTGAGAACAGGGAGGGAAGTCGTTTGCATTTGGCCAGACACCCCGGCCATGACCTCCCTCTCTCTCTGGACAGGGGTCCCTGCGAGCTTGACGTCCACAAGTCTCTGGGGAGAAACCTTAAGGCCCCGACCTTCGAAGCGGTGCTCGCCCCACCCATGGCCCTCTCCGAGGCTTTCTGACCAGCACCGGGCGGGGAGGGGTCGGGGGCGGGAAGTGTTTGAGCTGGTGTTTCCCACGCTGTCAGCCTGTCCAGTTCACGGGGCTGGCCCCTGGCCCCTGGCCCCAGCCCTGCCATTGGCCAGCTCTGGGTCCCAGTGGCTCCCCTCGCTGGCCTCAGTCTTCCCATCTGTAAAGTAGACATGCCCAGGCCGCATCTGCCTTTCAGTCCTTGCTCTTCCTTTCCCTCCAGAGCAAAGGGCGTGTGTGGAATTCGAAGGCAAAAGTCACTCCGATCAAATGTGAGCGTTTGTCAACAGCCCGGCCCTGAGCTCAGCTTCCGGAGGCAGCGCAGGCGGCCGGCGAGCTGAGGTCCCAAACCCCACAGCAAACAAGTGTCCGTCCCTCCCACGCGGCCGCACCCTTCCGGAGCCTTCTGCGTGTCTGTGGGGAGCAGCTGCGTTCCGGCTCAGCTCCGAGGCCGAGCGCGTCACAGGCCTCAGGACCGGCCGGGTGCCCCGTGGAGCCAGCGGCGACCCTCTCCCTCCTCCTCAAACCCCGACCTCGAGGCTCCGAGAGGCCCCTGGCTCAGGGTCACCCAAGGGCAGGTGACAAGGACATCGCACCCACTCGGGGTGACTCCTTTCCACAGAGCCACTCTGTTCAAACCAACACCGGGCGATTGCATTATGGGTAATTTTGTTTCTTTTTTTTTTTTAAATTAAAAACATCTCCCCCTTGGAATGGATTAGTTGCATTTTAAAAAGGAAGTAACCAATCAAAACATTTACCAGTGACACCGTGGATTGTCTGGAATTTGATTTAAATGTATCCAGTTTGGGGGCAGGAGCAGAAATAAAATAAAATTGTCCATAAATGGATCATTCTTGAAATGAGGTATTGGGTAGGCCTCTCTTCTTTCTTAAATATATTTTAACTGATTTCAGAGAAACATCAATGATGAGAGAGAATCATGGATCGGCTGCCTCCTGCATGCCCCCCACTGGGGATGGAGCCCGCAACCCGGGCCTGTGCCCTGACCGGGAACTGGACCTCCTGGTTCATCAGGCGATGCTCAACCACTGAGCCACACTGGCTGGGCGGCTGTGAGGTTCTGAATACTGCGCTCTCCCACGGTGAATATGTTTGAAAATGTCCGTGGTCACTTAAAAATGAATTTAAATTTCACATTTAGAAAGGAACGAATTTAGGAGCAAGAAATCGGCCTTGGCAAGGCCCCGTGGAGGGCGGCAGCAATGTACCCCCCGCCCCCCGGCCCCAGCAGAAAGCACTTCGGGGTCACCCGGAGGAGGTGGCCACTGCGGCC
>NW_006295816.1:3302737-3309879 GCF_000327345.1 Myotis davidii
CAGGGAGCAGTCTCGGGCCGACGGCCCTCGCTGGGAACTCTGCCTCCTGCACTTGAACTCGGAGTTCCTGGCCTCCGTTTCACGGAGGAGGGCGCAGCGCCCACAGGGAGGCTGCCGACGCGGCCAAACCCCTCGTTCTCCGGCCACTTTTCTCTCTGGGCTTCCTGTTTCCTTCTGAACCCGAACAGCTTCCTTCCCCTGCAGACCTGCAGGTGGCAGGGACACTGGTGGACACTTCGCCTTCGTCGTCCTCCAAACGTCGTGTCCTCTGTCCGTCCCAGAGACCAGTCCCCGGCACAGCTGCCAAGGGGCAGGCCCGGCTGTGTGTGAAGCCACCCTGTCCTGGTGGCCGGGGCGGGGTGGGGGCAGGGCCTCGGTAGGGACCTGTGCTTGCACCTCTCCACGTTGAGTCCCACAGTGTCAGAGCTAAAAGGGACCCTTTGGGCCTCATCTTACAGGGGGGCCACCGAGGCGCAGAGGAGGCTGGACATGGCTCAGTGTCATGGTGAGTCAGCGCCAGGCCGACTGGAAGCCAGCTCCCTCGACAGGTGCGGAGGGAGCGGGAGAGATCGGAGGGAGATCAGGGCGAGGGCCGAGGCGGGGACACAGCCCTCTGGGGACGGTATCCGACTGCGATGGTGTCCCCGAGGCTGCCAGGGGTCAGCGCAGGACACGGAGCGTCCTCGGGGCTGTCTGAGGGGAAGGGAAGGCAGAGGACACCAGCCTTTCTCGAGGAGGGTGGGGCAGGTCCCTGAACTGGAACCGCTCCGGATCCAGCCTGGCCACGGATTTTTCAGACACGAAGTGGTATTTCTTGTTCTGGGCCCAGCCAATCTGGAGGCCCTTGGCCGAGAGCCAGGACAGCCTGTGCCGTCAGCAAGCCACCGCCAGCCGGGGCGGGCCAGGGGCGAAGTCCGAGAGACGGCCCGGTTCCCCTGCCCAGGCCCCCCTCCGGTGCTGGGGCGGCCGCCTGGGGTTTTTCTGCCTCTGGGCCGACTTCACAGCTCCGAGGTCATGCGGCCCCGGCCCCCCGGCCTGGCCCTGAGCTGGAAAATCCCTCGGAGCCCGGCAGCCGTGACCAGAGAGGCAGGAAACGGTGACACCCAGGGCATGCTGGGCGTGGGGCTTATTCTTAGAGTGTGGTTGGGAGGGCGGGGCTCAGAGGGTGGGGAGGACGGGCGCGGCAGGAGGCCAGGGAGGAATCCGGGGAAGGAAGCTTTGGAGTGTCACAGCCGCTGCCCTTCCCACGGGCTGTGCCTGCTTCCGGCCCAGAGTGCCTCCTGGCCTGGAGGTGCCATGGTGCAAGAGGGGGACCCCGACCGATGAAGTTTAGTAGATGTAGTGACAGTAATACAAGCCATCGTTGTGGCTAGTAGGTATCCAGCCCGGCCAGGGTGGCTCAGTGGTTGAGCGTCCATCCAAGAGCCAAGAGGTCACGGTTTGATTCCTGGTCAAGGGCACATGCCCGGGCTGCCAGCTTGATCCCCACCCAGTAGTGGGCATGCAAGAGGCAGCTGATCAGTGATTCTTTCTCATCATTGATGTTTCTATCTCTCTCTCCCTCTCCCTTCCACTCTCTGAAATCAATAAAAATATATTCAAAATAATAGTTATCAAGCACTTTCTAGATACCAGGTTTGGGGATCTGGTACAGTGCCTGGCACACAGGAAGCCCTCAGTGGATGGCAGCCTTATTTTAACCCACACACCCATGCGAAGATGAATCTTTTTTTTTTTTTAAATATATTTTATTGATTTTCTTACAGAGAGGAAGGGAGAGAGACAGAGAGCTACAAATATCGATGAGAGAGAAACATCGATCAGCCGCCTCCCGCACATCTCCCACTGGGGATGTGCCCGCAACCCAGGTACATGCCCTTGACCGGAATCGAACCCGGGACCCTTCAGTCCGCAGGCCGACGCTCTATCCACTGAGCCAAACCGGTTCCGGCGCGAAGATGAATCTTAAATAGGTATTAACCCCATTTGACAGATGGGGAAACCGAGGCTCAAAGAGCACACATTCTTTCCCCGATGTCGTACAGCTGCCTCTTTGTCCACAACTATGTATTGAGTCCCCGCCATATGGTGGCCGTGTACGGCGTTGGGGACGGAGCCTGAGCGTGGGCCCTGCTCTCAGGGTTGTTTGTGTCTGTCCCAGTGAAGCGAGTCCAGCTGTGGACAAACGAGCTAAATCGATGAGGGAGGTCAGGGCCGACTGGCAAGCAGGACAGCAGCGGTGAGTACGGTGTGTTCTAGAAAGGATGCTAAGCAGAGGCCTGTTTTCCGAGGTGACGTTGGAACGAGGGTTGGAGGGGGAGAAGGAGCCTGGGAAAGGCTGTTCCCAGCAGGACCCACAGCGAGAGCAAAGGCCCTGGGGTGCGAATAAACCTGGTTTCCGGGAGGCCCAAGGAGGGGTGTGGGAGGAGGGGCGTGAAAGAGGGGACCAGGGTCCCTGGGTCCCAGCTGCCTCCAGGCCCAGGGCAGGGACCGGATGCCAGGAGCTGTTGGTGGCAGAGGCTGAACTTGAGTCTGGGAAGTGCAGCCTCCAGGCCCGGCCCAGGCTCCGCCCCTTTGGCCCCGGTCTCAGCCCAGCCTCGGAGCTGGGCGTGCTCAGGGGCGCCTGCCCTGGCCCCTCCGCCCTCCCGGTCACAGGACAGGCAGAGCCACTCCCATGTCCCAGCCCAGGGGCCCGGGGCCTGTGGTTTCCCACTGAGCAACAGGAGAACGCCTAGGGCGGGCGAGGGGCGGTCAGCCCTACGGAGGGAGCCGCCTCGCACACCCAGGCTCTGCTCCCCAGGCCGCTCCCTCCTCCCGCGTGAGCCAGCATCACCTGACCTGGCTTCAAACCCTGCCCTCCTCCCGTGACCACAGGACAGCGTGTCTTCCCGTCGCCTCTCAGAGCCTCATCCCCTCACCTGAGCGATGGGCGCACACCGGCCCTCGCCGCGCCCAGGCTGTGGGAAACAGGACCTGGGACGGGAGTGTCAGCTGAGAGCTGGCCAGGCCCGTGCGTGGGGTCACTGCAGAGCAGCTCTGGGGGCCGGTGGCCAGGCAGCCACGCAGGGCCTGAGCTTTGAAGGCCCCACGCTTAGTTGTAGGCCCAGCAATTGCTGTTTTGAAATACGTAAAATTTGCCCGGCCGGCGTGGCTCAGTGGTTGAGCGTTGACGTATGAACCAGGCGGTCACAGTTTGATTCTCAGTCAGGGCACAGGCCCGGGTTCGGGGCTCTATCCCCAGTGTGGGGTGTGCAGGAGGCAGCCAATCAGTGATTCTCTCTCATCATGGATGTTTCTATCTCTCTCTCCCTCTCCCTTCCTCTCTGCAAAAAAATCAATAAAATATATGTTGCGGTGACCTATGAACCTATATGATAGAAGACGGTGACTTTGAAAATTCTTTGAGTCACCATCATTTGCATTTTTGTCTCAGGGCCCCCACACCAGGCAGAACCCGACCACTGTGTGCCGAATAGAGGGACCAGGCTCCTCTGCCTCCGCGGTGACGGCTCCGGCGTCTCCCTGACCCGCCAGCCACCCCAGGTCTGACATGACTTACCGTCCGGCCCTCCGGGTCTTGCCTGGAGCCAGTGATGAAATCTCTCCTCAGAGAACTGGGTCGGGTCTTCCAGGAAGCAGGCAGGCCCGCGGGAGGGGCTGCGGGGAGCCGCGGGTCACCTCGATGGTTATCCAGATAAACCTTTCCGGTTCCCCTGCATGCGCCCGGCCCTGCCTGGAGGCGGTCGTCCGCAGAGGGTCTCCGCCCCCCGTGGGCTGATGGAGGAGGGTCCTTCGGGGTGGTCTCCGGGGCTCAGGGAGAGGAGACCCCCGCCCAGAACAGCACTAGCAGATAGTTACCCGAGTGCCTACTGTGTGTCGGGCGCTGTTCCAGGCACGGGGGACCCAGCAGAGGGCAAAGCAGATGACACCCCTGCCCGGGGTGGGGTGGGCCTCTGCCGGGGTCTGACAGCTTCTCCTGGGAATTCTCTTCCCGGAGGGCAGACCCCGGGGATCCCACCCACTGAGCCCACAAATGTTGGTGGGTTTTGTCAGGGACACGGTCAGGTACCTGTCAGCAGTTGCAGGTGGGAGCGTAACCCTGGCCCCCGGACTCCGTGGGGGGGGAGTCTGTCCGGAAAAGCCTCCAGGCGGGAGGGCAGCCTGGCCGTGGCCGTGGCTGGAGCCTCCCCGAGGGGCAGCTTATAGGAACCTCTCCGAAGCTTCGGGGTCACGGACACTGGGAGACGCCACGCGCAGGCCTCAGATCCTGAAACGCTCACGGCCCTTTCCCGGGCGAGTTCATCGCAGGTTGCAAATCTGCCGCCAGTCGAGTGCCTTCCGGACAGGACCGGCTCCAAGTCCCTCGGCCCGTGAAGACCTGGAGGCGCGGACCCCCAGCCTAGTTCTTCCTTGAACACGCCTGGGCCGGGGCCACGCCTGGGAGGACGGAAAGGGCCTCAGGACCCCACCCTGCGGCCTGGCCCCTCGCCTCAGGTCGCCTGAGGGACAGCTGTGCCTCCCAAATCAATTCCCCGCGTTGCCGGAGCCGCAGCCGCCGGGGGGAAGACAAGGAGCACCTGCGGCCGCGGCTTCGTCCGTGAACAGGGCGGGCGCTCCACCTGGTCACGCTGCGGGTTTCGTTGATACAATGCGCTCCGAGAGGGCAGGCGTTTTTGCCTGTTTCTTGACGCCCTGCCTATCCCCAGCGTCCAAAGCAGTGCCCGTCACATAGTAGGTGCTTAGGAAGCGGACGGAGGAGCAGCTCCATGGAGCCTGTGCCTCAGTTGTGTTAACAGCAAGCACTTTGATGTCGGGCCTGCGTTTGACCCCTGGCTCTGCTGCTTATTAGCCGTGACCTTGACAAAGTGCCGGAGCCTCAGTTTCCCCCGTGTCCGCTGTCAGGGGTCACTCTCTCTAACTCAGGGTGTCCCGAGGTCATGCACATAATGTGCACGGTTCTAGGAACAGAGAAGCTCCAGCCCGGCCGGTGTGGCTCAGTGGTTGAGCGGTGACCTATGAACCAGGAGGTCACGGTTCGATTCCTGGTCAGGGCACATGCCCGGGTTGCGGGCTCGATCACTAGCATGAGGCATGCAGGAGGCAGCTGACCCATGATTCTCTCTCGTCATGGATGTTTCTCTCTCTCCCTCTCCCTTCCTCTCTGAAATCAATAAAAGTATATTTAAAAAAAAGAAAATGCTGCCCTAACTGGTTTGGCTCAGTGGATAGAGCGTCAGCCTGAGGACTGAAGGGTCCCATGTTCGATTCTGGTCAAGGGCATGTACCTGGGTTGCGGGCACATCCCCAGTAGGGAGTGTGCAGGAGGCGGCTGGTCGATGTTTCTCTCTCATCTATGCTTAAAACTTTCCATCCTTCTCCCTTCCTCTCTGTAAAAAATCAATAAAATATATTAAAAAAAAAGAAAATGCTCCAAAGTTATTAAAATCCTCATGTGTCTAAGAGCCAGGATGCATTTTTTTAAAAAAGACCATTTTTTCTTCAAAAGGACTTTAATTCCTGGATTTCCCTCCAAAGACCCCAGAGGCTGTTCTTCTGGAAGATGAGGCCACACGGAAAATAAATTCCTGTTAAATCTGCTCATGGCAACTGAGACTCCCCTGTGGGGCCCCCCGCCCGGGGGCAGGCCGGCCGGCCCGCACCCTGTGTGCCTGGTGCGGCTGGATCCCGCCCAGCGGGGTCTCCCGGGGTGCCAGCTCTGCCCCCCGCCGGCCCTCCGCCGCCTTTTGAAGTTGGGATGTGCCGTTTCTTGTCCTGTGGTTGGCCCGGCCTCAAAGCTAACAAGCAGCCCGTTCCCTCCCCGGGGTGAAGCGGGTGCTCCGGCGATCGGAGGCGCAGATAGCGGGTGAAATCTAGTCCCCCGGCAAAGGCAGCCAGCAGATAGAGTGACCGCCCCGGGCGCTCCAGCCCCGCGGAGGCCTGTCCACCCAGCGCAGCTGGCCCAGGCCTGGGTCTCAGCCAGCTCACAGGCCGGAGTCCTGGGTCCCTCGGGCCTCGGGGCGTTGGCCTTAGAAACTGGTCATTATCAAGGGGAGAGTCTGTAGCTTTGAGAAGAAGACGGACGAGGCTGACCTTCCTGTGGACAGCAGGGCGGGGCCAGGACAGAGGGTCGCGGACGCTGAAGGGCCGATTCAGATGAGGGAGGAGGCAGGTGTGGGACACAGAGAACGCTCTCCGTGCGTGAAAGCAGTTACTCTGCTGATCTGACAGCAAGCAGAGTCCAGGCCTAAGTGTCCATCTCTCTCTGAGATTCAAAAATCCTCCCCAGTCCGGCTGGCATGGCTCAGGGGTTGAGGATCGACTCATAAACCAGGGGGTCACAGTTCAATTCCCGGTCAGGGCATGTGCCCAGGTTGTGGGCTCGATCCCCAGTAGGGGGCATGCAGGAGGCAGCTGATCAATAATTCTCTCTTATCATTAATATTTCTATCTTTTTCTTCTTCTCTTTTCCTCTCTCTGGAATAAATTTTAAAAACAAGAAATCAATAAAAATATTTTTACAAACAAAAAACAAAACTCCTACCCAAGTTTAAGGCTCCTGTATAGTCCTCTTTGCAGAATTTTCTGGAGTTTAAATTTCCCCAGGCCTCACTACCTCATGGGTCTCCTCCGCATCTGCTCTTCTCCACAGCCTGCTCTCCCTCAGCACGTGTGTCTGTAGCTACCTGGTATGCATTCGTTCATTCATTCAATCCAAAATAGGCCATATAGCCCAGTGGTTATGAATGCACACGGGAGCCAGACAGCTGGAGGTCACCCTGACACCACCTGTGAAGCTCAGGTTAAGTTACCCATCTCCCCTCCCTGCCTCAGCCCTCTGATCTCTAAAATGGACATAACCGGACCAGCCTCATACAGCTGGGTGACAGTCGGCTAAATGAATGCCCACAACACATTTAGAAGAGTGCCTGGCACATAGCAAGCACTCACTACATGAGATGCTGTTCTTACCTTTTCCAGCAAACGTACATCGAGCATCTAACTTATGCCCGACTCTGTGTATGTAGCTAGTACTGGGCTTTTCGGGATAAAAGGTAATGCCTGCCTTCCTGAACGCACACAGCAGACTCCACACACTTCTCAGAGAGGAACTGAATTTTCTTCCCTAGATCCAAGCCCAAAAA
>NW_006295816.1:3310125-3310789 GCF_000327345.1 Myotis davidii
TGAGCACCGAAATGATGTCCAATGCTATTTTCATTCTTCTTTTCCCTCTCCCTCTGCACATCACACACAGGATGGTCCCATCCGGCACACCGGTCCTGTGGTCGTGGTAAGAGATGGAAGAACTAGCCCGGCCGGCGTGGCTCCGTGGGTTGACCTATGAACCAGGAGGTCACGGTTTGATTCCCGGTCAGGGCACATGGCCTGGCTGTGGGCTAGATTCCCAGTAGGGGGTGTGCAGAAGGCAGCCGATCCATGATTCTCTCTCATCACTGATGTTTCCCTCCCTCTCCCCCTCTCCCTTGCTCTCTGAAATCAAAAAAGATATATTAAAAAAGGCATTCCCAATTTATGCCAATTTTTTAAATTTCCTTCCTATATGTTATTCTCCCACTTTCATTCTCTGTGAATCATTTCTCTCACCATGCAAAGACACTTGCATAATTTCCTATTATAAAATACTACAGGCCCGAAATTCGTGCCTGGGGGCCGAGGGGGAGGGCCCTGAGCTCAGATTGTGAGAGCTGGGGGCAGGAGGCAGCAGGGGTGGAATTACACCGCACAGGCTCTGCCACTAGGGGGCCTACTTAGGTACTAGGACCCCACGAGGGAGGGCCCCACTCCAGCCCCTGAGAATGCCTGCCCCGTCCTCTTTCCACTCTTAGGA
>NW_006295816.1:3310955-3312558 GCF_000327345.1 Myotis davidii
CGGCGTGGCTCCGTGGGTCGACCTATGAACCAGGAGGTCACGGTTTGATTCCCGGTCAGGGCACATGGCCTGGCTGTGGGCTAGATTCCCAGTAGGGGGTGTGCAGAAGGCAGCCGATCCATGATTCTCTCTCATCACTGATGTTTCCCTCCCTCTCCCCCTCTCCCTTGCTCTCTGAAATCAATTTTAAAAATAAATAAGAGATGGAAAAACTCGGGCACGAGACGGACAGCATCTGCCCGCGGTCCCGGTGAGGCTAGGGTCCCTGCCCGTGGTTTCCGACGACTCTCCCAGGGAGACAGGCTCCAGGCCTCATCTCCAACAGCCCAGGCACTTCCTGCCTCCCAGGCTCATCTCATCCACTCGCTGCATCTTCACGGTGGTTATTATTTTTATTATATTTATTGTGACCCGGGGCGCCCGCACCGGCCCACTTCCCTCTCACTGGAGATAAAGGGACCGGACTGCATTCCAGCCTTGTTTCTCAGACCCGCCCTCCCCCTTTCCCATTTGCGGTTCCGTCTGGAACTCTCTTTGCTTCCTGGGGTTACTGTCACAAAGGACCACAGACAGGGTGACTTAAAGGACAGTAACGCGGTCTTGGGTCTGAGATGCAGGCGTCGGCAGGTTGGTTCCTGGAGGCCTCGGGGAGCCTGGGTCCGGGCCTCTCCTGCTCCAGGAGCTGGGGGTATGGGTGCCCCCTGGGACCTCTGCCTCCGCGCTCACGTGGCCTTCCCCTGGGTGCACTCTCGGTGCAAACCCCCCTTCTGATAAGGACCCCGATCCTGTGAATGAGACCATCCCCCCAGGGCCTCTATTTCCAAATAAGGTCACACTCAGAGGTATTGGGGTGTTAGGGCTTCAGCTTCTTTTTTGGGGGGCCTAGAGTTCAACTCAGGACACACATCATCCTCACCCTTCCCCACCCCAACCAGATAACTGCTCCTGCTCCTCCCCACCTGCGGCGGGGACCCCCCAGGCCGCACCCGGCCCCCCTGCCCACCCCCATGCTTACTGTGGTTGCCACGTGGGTGATTATCTGCTGAGCATCTGTGCCCCCCCAGGCTCCCCGCTGCACGAGGACAGGCCTGGGACTGTCCTGTGTACCGTGTCCTCTCTGCCTGACCAATGAGCCACTGATGGGGAGACAGCTCATCAGAGTCGGAGATGAGTTCTAAGCCAGAGCCCAGAGCCCCGAGGCCGGGGTTTGCTGCAGAGAGAGTGCTGCGGGGTCCATCCAGGGCCACCCCATCCAGGGCACCCCGCCCAGGGCCACCCCACCCAGGGCACCCCCACCCTCACCAGCCTTTGACTAATGGTCGCCACCTCTCCCTCCCACCCAGCGCTGGGAGGCTCCCTGTGCAGGGAAGGCCCTGCCAACCTCGGGGACAGGGACGGGGACAGGGGCGGCGGAGGGGAGTCAGGAACGTAAAGTGAACGGCTGAAACCGGACCCCAGGCATCGAGCTGGGGGCGGGGGGCGGGGGCAGGTTCATGGAAGGTAGCAGCACCCCAGGGAGCATTGCCTTTCAGGGAACTCACTCTGGTTGGCAGGGGGCCAAGTGTGCCCCAGGCTCCAGGCCCCAGGCGCTGTGCCTGCCGGC
>NW_006295816.1:3312610-3317078 GCF_000327345.1 Myotis davidii
GGTGCCCCCCGCCGCCCCCGCAGCGCGTGGAGAGGATGCAGATTGAAACTTTGTGGTGGGTCCTTTCCCGGGAGAGGCTGGGGGACCAGGTAGACGCATCCAGGCCTCTTCTTCTGACTCAACCGAAGCAAATCAACCTGCCCCCCGGAATTCCAGCCCCCATACTTCCCAGGCCTCCCCCCCACCCCCCGACCCCGGCCTTATGGGCAGCGAACGTCAAAGGGTGAAGAGCAGGCCTCTCGACACCCGGCCCACGGCGAGGCCCCGCTGGAAAAAGTGACTTGCAGGCCGGTCACGGCGTCTTCCCCAGCGAAAGGCTGAGTCATTGCCGCAGGCCCGGGCCGGCCGGGCGGTGGCTGGGAACACGCCTGGACAGTGAGCGCCTTGTCTGAGGCTGGTCCGTGGGAGCGGGTCAGGGCAGGGAGCCCTGCAGGGAGCCAGGGGGCGGTGCCTGCTGGGGGGACCCTGTCCTCGGTCCCCTGGGACTCCCGGACTTCCGTGGGGCCTGGCACAGCAGGGGCTGGGGTGGTCTAGACAGGCCGGGTGGGGTGGGGGTGAGGGGAAAAGGCAGGAATGTTCTGGTCTCCCTCCCCCTCGGAAATGCAAACAGAAAACAACACGAGACTTAAAAGAGATGGAGGGAAACCCGTAAGGTCTTGATTTTCTGTTTGAGGGGGTGGAAGGGAGCGGGGCCTGCTTTCCTAGGGCCCTGGGCACGGTGTCCGCCCGTTGGGTAACTCAGCACCGGCCACAGAGCACGGAGTTCGTCTCCATGGATTCCCTGGACCCTCGTGCCTCCTCACAGGTGGTCCAGGTTGGCATCCCGGGCTCTTCAGCAAGACTTTAAGTCACACGTCGGTTTAGGTGCTGGCTGTGCCATCTGCTTGCTGTGTGGCCTCAGGGAAGTCACTCCATCTCCCTGAGTCTCAATTTCGCTGTGTGTCACGTGGAGATTTCACAAGATGATGTATGCAGGGTGCCTAGCGCAGCCCTCAGCAGAGTCTGCCATACATCCTAGATCGCTTCCAGCTTCTCCCTTTACCCCCTGCAAGACCTCTCTTAGGAAGGAAGGGCACATCAGTCATTTACACTCTAGCGAGAATAAGCCCTGGGGCCACTCCGCTTTTCATTCATTTATTCAACAAGTGCCCGCGCACCTGCATGGCCCCGACGTGGCCTGGGTGCCACCGGCTCCACATACAGCTTTTCCTGTTCCTCCTCACACAGTCTCCACCAGGTCACTCAGACCCCATCTGCTGGGGGAGGAAACGGAGTCTCGGGAAAGTACAGGAATGCTGCCAAGGTCACCCGGCAGAGCCTAGATTCGCCGGTTCTTTCAGGAAACATCCACCGAATTGCTGCTCCGTCTCAGGCTGGGAACCAGGCGCCCGGCCGTGAATGAGTCTGAGCCCCTCTTAAGACCCTCCTGGGCTGCCCAGTGGACTAGCTCCGTTTGTCATCCCTCTGCTTGTTCAAGTCCCTGCTGAGAGCCTGGGCCTGTGGGCAGGGGGAGCCCCCCGCCTTTCATTTGCCTCCTGGAGGGCGTTGCCCTCTTCCTGGTGGGTAGGACTGGCCCCGCCCAGGGCTGAGCTGGCAACCCCCAAAGCCTGGCCTCTCTCCCCCGCTCCTCTCCTGGGCTCTGCGGGTACAGGTTTCCAAGACTGTCCCGGGAGTCCATGCCTGTCCTGGTCTTAGCCCTTCGCGATACAATACATATCACAGAGACAACGCGTGATCCTTGTAAAAAAAAAAAAAAAGAAGAAAAGAAAATATAGAAAAGCAAAAATTCTCAGAGGAACAGTAACTCTACGTCCTGCTTAGATGGTTAAAACGGTGTTGCATTGTGCAAGTGTAATATCATTAATAATAATAACAACAACAACGATGACGATGACGACAACACGATTTTAGCCAAGCCTGCCACACCGCTTCCTCCGTGCGGGACACTGGTCTCAGCATCCTGGACCTTTTAACCCATTCATCCCCATGACAGCCCCGTGAGCTGCTATCACTGAACTCATTTTACAGGAGAGGCGACTGGGGCGGAGGCCCGTTATTCTTTATTTAAAAAGTAGCATCATTCCGAACATACTGCTTTGTGACCTCCCTTCTCCTCCTTAACAATAAATAAATAAGGAATGAACATCCTTTCCCCACGTGATCGGGACTATTGGGCATTCCGGCACTTACGCATGCCATACCATAACCTACTCAACCGGCTCTTCTAGGCCATTTTTCTGACTTTCATTTATTTTTTTATTTTTTATTTCTTTACTAAGAGCGGCACAGAGCCGACCATCCTTGGGGTTCACTTCACCATTGCAAACCCGATCAACAAGCCCCTAGGGATGACTCCTGGAGGTGGACTCCCGGCTCTACGATGCACGTGCTCCGAGACTTCCGACGTGTCTTGCAAACTGCCTCCCAGCCAGGCAGCCCTCCTGGATTGCTAAGGGGTGGGAACCAGCACAGCCCGGTGGTCAGCAGTCTGGCGACAGCCGTTGGGAAGACAGGTGCCCACGCTGCTGACCCAGGACCCCCACCGCTGGGAGTCTGACTGTGCGTCTGGCTTCTATTGAGCACCACGTGATTGAGGATCATCCCTGTGGAAGCACGCGCCCGTACCTCATCTCTCTGTATTTTCATTTTAACAACCGCATTTTTTACTGATTTCAGAGAGGAAGAGAGAACATCAGTGAGGAGAGAGAATCATGGATCGGCTGCCTCCTTCATGCCCCACACTGGGGATGGAGCCCGAAACCAGGCATGCGCCCTGACCAGGAGTCGAACCGTGACCTCCTGGTTCACAGGTCGATGCTCAGCCACGGAGCCACGCCAGCCGGGCCCTCGTTTCTGTTTAGCCTCTTGTCCAGAGAGGGCACATACTGCTTTTCTGTTCATCTGCAGGCGAACATGTTCGCTGTTTCATCCGTGACCACAGGGCTGTGGCAAGCACGCGTGTCCCTGTGTTCGCTGGGGTCCCTGGGAGTGGGGCTTCCGGGTGACCCGGGGATGCAGTTGAACTTTCTGAGGCACCGCCACGCCGTCTCCACAGCAACCGAGCCCCTTCCGTTCCCACCGGCCGCGCCTGAGGGTCCTAGATCTCCGGGGCGCATCCACGCTTCTTTTCCGGTTTGTTTTTCTGCGTGGCAGCCGTCCCCGTGGGCGGGAAGCGGCGCCTCCCTGCGGCTCCATTTGCATCTGATGACTACCGCGGCTGAGCGTCTCCACGTGAGTCCCGGCCTCTAGTGGATCTTCTTGCGAGAAATGTCTGTTCAGACCCTCTGCCCATTTTTAAACACGGCTGTTCTTCTTCTTCTTGTTTCTGTGTCCTTTTGTAGTAAAAGAAAGAGATACAAATAATAAGATATTTTAATAAAAACTTTACAAAACACACAATTTCCCCCCCCCCCAAATGGACTGTTTCCTTCATCTTCCCCATTTGCATAACTCAGTGGTTCTCAACCTTCCTAATGCCCCGACCCTTTAATACAGTTCCTCATGTTGTGGTGACCCCCAATTTCATGGTTACAAATTGAACATCATGAAAGCATAGTGATTCATCACAAAAACAATACGTAATTATATATGTGTTTTCCGATGGTCTTAGGCGACCCCTGTGAAAGGGTCGTTCGACCCCCAAAGGGGTTGCGACCCACAGGTTGAGAACTGCTGGTGTAACTTCTGCCTCCATACACCGTCCGTAAGGAGGTTTCAAAAATGCCTCCATCCTCCCAACAGTAAGCAAGCGCACGTTTCCTCCCTCGCCCTCTCCCGGGCGGCGGAGGGTGGGGCGCAGGCCGGGGACAGGTATAGCCACAGCCTCAGGTGACTCCGCCTGACACCCCACCTGGGTGTCTGCTCAGATGCCTCCGGGGGGGTGGGGGGCGTCGATAGTGGAAGGAACCCCTGGGCCCACGTCCAGTCCCATCATAAGACTGGATGGCGGTGCCGGCGGCTTCCTCGGCCAATGGGAGAGGCTTCTCCCGGCTCATGTTCCCCGGTCCGCGGGCCAAACAGATGGCCTGGGATAAACGGGCTCTGAGTGGCCTCAGCCTCCCGCTGGGACCGGGACAGAGGCGGGTAAGGTGACGGCCGTGCCTGGGGTGGGGGCTGCAGTTGGGCGCCGTCCCGCACGCCTGTGATGGTTTGTAGCCACGGGCCTGCTGTTCAAACCCTGGCAATGCCCAGGACACAGCGAGAGGCAGCCGCTCAGGGGCGGTGAGAAGCCAGCCCCCCCGCGCCCCCCACGTGGCGCAGGGACCTCTGGTCTCCGGAGAACACGCCGATCCGGTGAACACAGGGTATTGATATGAAACCACTTGGGAACTCGACACACGCGGTCTCTGGGAGCATCGCGGGGGGAGCCGGGCCCAGGAGAGAGCTGGCCGCGCATCAAGCTCCGCCCTGAGATGCTGGCCCTGCTCCCTGAGCTGGCCGCCTGCGTGGCCCTCACCAGCCAGAGCGA
>NW_006295816.1:3318535-3319967 GCF_000327345.1 Myotis davidii
CCTGCTGGGCGCCGCTGCCAGGCCCTATTCTGGGGGCCCAGCGATCCGCGGCCGTGCCCAGCTTCCCCGGGGATCAGGTTTCTGCTGACGCGATGCCAGGCACGTCTGCTTCCAGGAACCGGCAGCCGCATTTAGCCGCGGGCCGCACATGAAAGGCTGCAGTCGGAAACGTGAAGTTGTGTCAACAGGCGAGGCAGGTCAGCGCTGGGTGAGACCATCCCGGCGGGCGGAGAGCACGCCCTGTCTGAACGCGACCTGTTAGTTCTTGAGCGGGAGAAAGGGCCCATCTTTTGACCCTGGGATGGTATTTGTAAAGAGTTGGTCAGCCCTGGCTGGTGTGGCTCAGTGGATAGGGCATCGCCTGTGGACTGAAGGTTCGATTCTGGTTAAGAGCACGTGCCCGGGTTTTGAGCTCAATCCCCAGTAGGGGGCGCAGTGCAGGAGGCAGCTGATCCATGATTCTCTCTCATCTTTGATGTTTCTCTCTCTCCCTCTCCCTTCCTTTCTGAAATCAATTAAAAGATTTTTTTAAAAGAGTTGGGCAAAGAATTTCACTTTGTTTGGCCTCTTCGGTGCACCCAGGGGCTACCGGGAGGATTAAATGAGATCACGCATGTCCGAGCCCGTCATCGCCACAGCACGGCTTGGTAGCGGGGGCACTGTGTCCTTCCCACGCGTGTGGCCTCGGGGGAGGCGCTCCCCTCGCTGACCTCCCGCTTTCTCATCCGGAAAATGCGCTTGTGAACATTCGCCCTTCACAGCTGCCGGGGGAAGCAGAGCGGATCCGCGGACGGTCCTAACGCGCCGGCAGAGGAAACGCGTTCAAATACGGCAGCGACCCTTGTGCCCGCCGCTGCTTTTACTATTCGTAGTGCGACTGTGACGGCTCTTTGGTGAGGAGGGCAGTGCGGCTCTGGAGCTGGGCATACAGACTCTGCAGCCACAGCACCCAGGTTTCCACTCCAGTGCGGGGCTGGGGCTGCGTGACCGGACGCCTGGGGAACACGGATTCCATCCGCCTCGCGAGCGGCTGTGGAGAGTAAGTGACTACGGCAGGGCTGTGACAGTGCTCGGCAGGGAGTAAGTGCTGCCACTGTGTTTGCTGTTGGTCGTGGTAGCGGTTGTCTCGGTGTTTGTATTATTATTATTATTATTATTAACAGCCAGATTCTGTGAAAGCCTTTACTTGGATCTCACTAAGGAGAGCTACCGTCCAACACACTCACCATCCCATTAATGGTCCAGGGACCCGAAAGCTGTGTGGCGTTGGGCACACGCCCTGCCCTCTCTGCGCCCGCTTTTATTTGTGAATCACAACAGTGAGCACCTCTCACGGTACTGCTGGGCTGTCAGGCCTCAGTAATGAGCGATGACCCGTGGGAAGCTGTGAGCTTCTAGTTCATTAGGCCCTTGTCCCAGGCCCTGCCTCAAT
>NW_006295816.1:3320320-3325384 GCF_000327345.1 Myotis davidii
CCCACCCCCCCTCTCCTTGGCCCCAGACCAGAGCCTCACCCCCTCACACGCACACACCCCTTTTCCAACAGAGGTCCTCTTTGTCCCCACCTCCCTCGGAGACACTTGGAACCCGCTCAGCGCGGCTGGAGGAAGGTCAAGGGCAAACAGAAGCAGGAGGAGGCAGAGGGACTACAGCTGCCACTTCAGGGGCGTGTGACGGGCAGGGGCCAGGGGGTGCTTCTCCGCTGACTATGTGTTGAACCCGCAAAACTTTTTGTAATGCAGGTCGCTCCAACCACTTCCTTCTGTCCCCACAGCAAGCCCTTGAGTCATGGCCCAGGAGAGGGGGGCACGCAGAACGAGTGTGGTCTTGGTTTCCGCCCTGAGCTCCATCCCCAGGATAAACCTGACTTGTTCAGGTCTTTACCTAAAACATACAAAATAAAAAGGCCTAGCGATTCATGGAGGAACTCGGGGGCGGACCAGGCCCCCAGGTGCTAGGAGGAGGAGGCCTGACAGGTTGCCATGTGTCTGCTACCTGACACTCAGAACCCTCACGCTACGAGTCCAAGGCAGGCATGTGGCCACGGGCGTGACAGACACCCACCGTTCCCCTCCTACCCCCTGGCCGGGGCTCCTGCCCGGGCACCGAGCTGTCTGGGGACACCTGTGCCTTCAGACCCCGCCGCTGCGGCCCACACAAGCCAGGCCACGCTCGTGTTGCCTGCTGGCTCATAGGAGACAGGAAGGTGACACTTAGAGCCAACACTCATGGTGGCATGGGGTGCCTCTGCCTGGTGACTGCTACCCAGGGGCCTGGGGCCACAGGTTCCCTGCCCGGAACCAGACAAGGGAGGGCTGGAGGACGGGAAGGGGGCGGGGGTGGGCGTGCGGGAGCGTGGCCAGCCAGGCACTGGCATCGGACGCCTCTGGGAGGGTGACGGGGTGGGGGGGGGAGGCACGGACATTGGACCCGGCCGTTTCCCACCTCTTTTCCCAGGGAACGTTTTCCTTTTCAAAAGAGCACTTGACGAAGGAACAGTGATATTCATTCGCGCGCGCACACACGCCCCTGGAGAGGAAGCGCAGGAAGGATGTAGAAATAATTATGGGATGTTGCCTTCAGCGGCGGTAAGGCAGGATATGGCAAATCCAGCAGACCTTGCTGGTCTGAAACATTCAGGCAGCCCCGGCTACCCCAGCGCCAGTGACCACGGCAGCAGAACGTCCGAAACCTTCCCCCCGCTGCCCGCCCTCCTCCCCGCTCCCCAAACACCGAGGCCCCGGTTCCATTCTTTGATTTTCTGCCAAGTCCTAAGGAAGGTGGCCGGGGAGGGGGCGTGGGGAGGGAGATGCCCTTTTTGGCTTAACCATCGAAGGAAGTATGAGGTGATGATAAACCTCTAGCAAAGGTTAGTTAAAAAACAAAACCCCAAACTTCAGCCAATATTTGCTTATGACATTCACGAGGCCCCTTGTGTCTGGGGACAAGGCTGGGAGAAGCCGAATGGTAGGGCACCGCGGTTAACTAGTCACCTAACTAGTCGCCGCCTTCAGACCGGGAGAGGGCAGGGGGCAGCCACACCTCACCATCGAGTTCTTCTAAGAAAGGCAAGACACCGTCTTTCCCTTCCACGGGAAGAGCGCGATTTTATTCAGTCCTTTAAAACAGCCACTCAACATCGACTCATCGATAAAAATATTTACAGTTTTCACACCTTCTGGAAGGCTCCGAAATATAAACACTGTACCTCTCCCCCGAGCGAAAGAGATGCAGGAACATTCATTGTCCTCGAGGTGCAGATCAAGTAGTTATACAAATAAACACCTGAAAGTCTCCTCTTCAATAGAGTTATATAATATATATTTATAACCGTTTTACAAATAAAGGCAACGACTTGATACCAAAATAAAAACAGGGAAAGAAAGAGTGAGAACACGTCGGCGGCCAAGCGTCGTGCATTTGGAAAACGCAGGGCTGGTGCGGGCCTGGCTGGACAAGTCTGGGACAGGTGCCCCGGACCAAGAGGTTTGAAACCTGCTCGGAAGGAGACACCACGTGCCCTGGTGGTGGTGTGCGTGTGTGTGGGGGGAGCGGGGAGGGGCTGGGGGGGGGCATTAGGCTACGGAAAGGGTCTTGTTAAAGGCTCAGGCAGGCCTTCAGGAAGCTAAGCTTGGTTACAAGGAGCTTTAGGCCAGAACCGAAAACTGAGTCTTGGCTGGTGGAAGGTAGCGCTGTGTTAGGCAGCCTGATGCACTTTGGGGCGCTGGGAACTTAGGCGTCTGCATCTCTCAGACCTTGGCGTGGCTCCCTGAACAGCGAGACCTGGAAACAGGTGCCCGAGGTCCCCGGGGACCGCGCCCACACCCCTGCAGCTGGGCTTGTCCGAGGCCCTTTCAGTTCCTCAGCCAGCCCATCACCCCGAAAGCCGGGGAGGGAACTGTGCTCTCCGTGCCACCGAGGCAGGGTGGGGAGCGGGCCTGCGGAAATCTCCCCAGACCACGATCGTGCGAGGCCCTGTGGGCCACCTTGCCACTTAGCGGAAAGCTGGGCCTGGCCGCCCTCTCCCTGCGCGGTGAGTCACGGCCAGGGTGCGAGGGAGGTGGGCGGGGTCAGGGGAGCCAGCTGGGAACTGCGCATTGGAAAGCCCTCTTTTGAAAGTACCTTTTTCTCTAAGCCACTGGCCCGATCCCAGAGCGGAGACTGACTCACAGACACAGCTTTTGAAAACCCAGCTGACTGGTAGCCAGAGGTCATTCTCTGGGTGGGGACGAGCCCAGAGGTCCTGCGACAACCCCCAAGTCTGCTGGCGGCAGGCCATCCTTCATGGCGCCCCAAAGGGGCCCAAGGTCCTAAAGCAACACACAGCCCACACGCCCACCCCCAGCTCTTCTCCCCCTGCCTCGGACGACCTGGCACACACCCCGGAACAGTCGCCCTGCGCTCACACAAACACACGTGTTTTTTTTTTTTTGAAAGGGAGGATGGGAAGCGAAGCAGCGGGATCCCTACAGAGTTCAGTCTTTGGTTTCCAGGTTTAAAGGGGGGATCTGCTTCAGGGCTTGGAGCAGGGCGGAGGAGTCGAGGGCCGGGTGCGATGGCAAGGGAGAAGGGAGTCTCTGGGGCATGAGCAAGGGGCCCGAGATCTTGTCTGGGTTCATGAAGCTGGAGAGGGCTGCGGCGGAGGCGTTGAGGCTTGGGTAGAGCAGGGGCACGGACGTGGGGTACCAGCACTTCTCCAGCATGGGCAGGTAGGCGGTGGCTGACGGCGGGATCAGATAGAAGGGCAGGCAAAAGGGGGGCTGGTGTGGGTGCGGGCCCAGGAACGGGGAGCCGATCAGGTCGCTGCCAGGGAAGCGGCCTTCGTCGTCTGAGAGCTGCACCCTGCTCTTTTTCGTGGGGGGTTCTTCGGATTCTTGCTTAATGGCCCCGATCCGTTCTCCGGCAGCGAACCTGCGTCCGTGGTCACCTTTGAGGTACGGCTGCTCCCCGCGCACGTCGCCCTTCTCAGACTCGCCTCCGTAGCCACTGTCTGTGTCAGTGTCGCTGCCACTCTGCTCCCCACTCGAGTGGGCGAAAGTCCGCTGGATGACGGGCACGCAGTTCTTGCCGGGGCCCTCAGAGCCTTTGGCCAGGGCGCTGGGTTTCTCCTTGAAGTCCGCCGCCTTGGGCGCCGGGTCCGACACCTTCCGGGAGGCGCCGCCCTGCAGCAGCTCCGAGACCACGCGGTGCAGGTGGGCGACGAGCTGCGAGGACTTCAGGTCGCGCGCGTGCTCGTGCGTGGCCAGGTACTGCAGCACCTCCCGGGCGCAGGTCTGGAAGCCCGAGCAGAACATCTCCTGTCCCGCCTCGGCGTTCCTCCCCGACAGCTCACCTGGGTGGACACGGAGGAAGGAAGGCATTTCAGAAGGCCCTGGGGGTTCACCCAGACACCAGCCCCCCGAGGCCAGGTGCTCCCCTGTTTGCCATCACACGCGGGCATCTGTGTTACTAACTCCAGAAGGAACACGGCCAGAGAAGATGAGGGCTGCCCTGAAACATGTAAGGAATCAAATCGAAACCACATGGGTGTCATGGCTGCATAAGATCCATCAGAGAACCAGACCGCAATAACAGGTAAGCCAGCGTCGCCCTGGTGGAATGTGTAGGTGGTCCCTGACTTCTCAGGACAAGGGACGCGGCCATGGGAGCCGAGCGTGTTTCTAACCCAAAGAGTCCGTTGTCACAACCTCGGCGTCACCGCAGCAAGACGGACAGAGGCCAGATGGCCGTGGAATGAAAGAATGAAGGAATGATGCCACCTCAAGTAACCTAATTTTCAGTGACATATTCCCACGACAGTCATGCTGCCGTCTGTAAACAGACAGGCTCTTTCAAGCCTTTGCCATGTATTCGATCCATGAGCCTCAAGAAATCAGGTTTGAGTATCTGTTCCCAGCGAGGGACCCGGCAGGAAGGCGGAGAAGGATGGGATGAGGGAGTGGGCAGGACTCCCTCCCACCCGCCGGCCAGCCGGCTGAATAGCAGGGAAGGTTGGAAGGTGAGGGTGAGTGTGATTCTCTGGGAGGTGAGTCGCGCCGGGATGATGAAACGCCAGGAGTTTCTCGTTAGGTTGCGCAACTCGCCGAGAGACCTAGTGGCTATTCAGGGAACCACATGAAATGCAGGAAAAACTCCTGCTGTCACCCTGCCAGGGCCATGCCACACACCGAGCCACGAGGAAGCAGAGACCCAGGAAAACATGGGGGCATGCCCGCGCCGCCTCCTCCAGGGAATGACTGTGAACGCCCACATGCGAGTTCCAGGGGCCTTCGCATTTTATGAGGAAGGGGGAAACTCCCGGAACCCAGAAACTCCGGAGCCAAAATGCCCAGGAACCAGTGACCATCTGACCCCCAGGTCGCCCTGCCAGGTGGCACAGCGGCGTGCCCACTCGAAAAGCCCGACCTCTGAGAACGCTGACCCGGCATCTCCCCCAGCGGGAACGTGCACGCGCTGTGCGGGGCAGGAATGTTCCTAAGAGCAGGCGCTGGGCCCGCAGGCTCACCGTCTGTGCTGGAGCCCCCCCTTCCCCGGCCCCC
>NW_006295816.1:3325458-3326401 GCF_000327345.1 Myotis davidii
GCTTGGAGCCCTGCAGGGCCAGGATCTTCTGCTGCTGCTGGTCAATTAGGTTCGTCAGGGCTTTCACGTGCTTCAAGGTGAGCTCAAGCACCACGGCCTTCTCCAGGTGACCCAGCGTCTGCAGAAAGAGCCTGCGTCAGCGCGCTCACAGGGCCTGCCTCTGGGACACTCGTTAGCAATGAGAAACGTCTAGGGCAGGGCGGGGGAGCCTTTCCTGGTTGGCTGAGTTTAATTTTAAAGGCACAGATTAAGGAAATATATACGCCTAGTGACAGAATAGGAAGACGAGTGCCCCTGACCCTGGAGGCGCCCGGAAGCAGCCGTGACCTGAGGCAAAGGCGCTGGCAGATGCGTTTCTCCAGCAGCTGCGGCCGGGCGACCTCCCTCCCGACCTGGCTAACGTTTCTCTGCCTGTCGTCCGGGAGGCAATGCTGTGCCTGGCGGCAAGAGGCTTTCTGGGACCCCTCTCCTAATGCCCAGCTGACCAGGCTTCTGCTTCCTCCCCAAATACTATTTTCCCCTTTCCCCAACCAAAGGCTGCCATGCTGGTAAGCTACTGGCTACTGCCAAGAAAGGACAGGACATGAAAATCACATCAAAACGGGTCCTCTTATTAAAAAAAAAAGGGGGGGGGAAGCAGGTAAATAAAACCTGCGTGTTGGTCGTTCACTCAGCTCAGAAAACTCGGGAGCCCTGAACATCCGTCACCAGAAGGCAAAGTCTAAAACTCATGTAGGGGAAGGCGGGCTGGGGTTGGCGCCAACTTGGAGAAGTCCGAGCGGTTCTCACTCATTGGCATGAGGCTACCCGGAAACCCCAGCCGTGGGCAAGGGTACCCCCAAACAGAGGCGCCCCGGCCAGGACCCAGCCCTCGGCTCTGCAGTTCCCCGCGGGGCCTGCAGGCGGCGAGTGACCCCCGCCCTGCAGGCGGGGAGCCGGCTGG
>NW_006295816.1:3326680-3327147 GCF_000327345.1 Myotis davidii
CGCACCTGGCAGACCCCCCTCCAGCCTCCGAGTGAGAAAACTTTTCTTGGAAACTCCGCGCGTGCTGGGGCTGCGTGGGCTCCCCGGGGCGCGGGGGATCTTACCTTGCTGTCTTCGCTCCGCTTTATTCCCCGCCTCGACTTGTACACTTGGTACATTTGGGCGAAATCCATCCTGCAGGGAGAGGGGCCAGGAGGGTGGTGAGTTTGCGTGCGCCCGGGCTGCACAGCCTGGCGGGCAAGGACCCCCGGGTGCGCCCGGAACTGCTCCGAGCCGAGAGCGGTGTGGCACGTAGGGCTGGAGTGGAGGCTCCGAGGAGGTGTTCGGGCAGGAGGTCCTTCAGCTGGGCGATGCACTCGTTAATCCGGTCGCGTCTCTTTTTCTCGATGAGCCGGTGCGGCAGTTTGTAGGTCTCCTGCAAGGCGCACGGGGAGGCGGTGGGCGCCGGAGGCCGGGGCGAGCAGCCC
>NW_006295816.1:3329336-3329695 GCF_000327345.1 Myotis davidii
GGCGCTCGTTCCCTCCCCACGCGCCCGAGCTCCCACTCGGTGTCCGCTGGAGGGGCACGGGGGCATAGCGCGATTCTGCCCGCGTTACGGGAACCTCCGGGAGGGCCGGTGGGCACCGGGGAAGGAGCCTGGGAAGTTATATCGGGGTCACCGGCTGCACTGGCCGCAGGGGAAAAAAAACCTAAGGTTTAAAAAAAAATTTTTTTTTGCGGTTTTGTGGTTTTGTTTTTTAGTTTTATTTCCTACGAACGGAGGTGCCTGGGGAAGGAGGAGGGGGAGAAGCCGGGGCAGCGAGGCCTCCACGTGCCCAGGCGCCGCCGCCTCCCCGGAGAGGTCCGGGCGCGGTGACCTTCTCGCGG
>NW_006295816.1:3330164-3335485 GCF_000327345.1 Myotis davidii
GAGTGTGAGTGTGTGTGTGTGTGAGTGTGTGTGTGTGTGTGAGTGTGTGTGTGTGAGTGTGTGTGTGAGTGTGAGTGTGAGTGTGTGCGAGTGATCAGACTTGGCAGTGACCTTGACAGCCTGGAGACCTGCTCCGCACCGACCACACTGGGAGTGGATTTCCTCTGGGGCGCTTTGGAGAGCTCCCACTTCCTGTTGATGTTTCACGAGCGTCAAGCTCATTAGCAAGTGTGAGAAATGCCTGCTTTTCTAACTGCTGACTGGCTGACCTCACTGGGGCGCAGCGGTAGCTCTGGCCTCCCTCTGGCTTCTGCCGTCTCAGCCTTGGCTGGGAGCAGAGCCCCAGGCCCGGAGGCCACGCAGCCGGCCCTGGTCTGTGCTTTCTTCTTATGCATTTCTTTTTTTATTGCTTTCAGAGTGGAAGGAAGAGGGGGAGAGAGAGAAACATCAATGATGAGAGAGAATTATCGATCGGCTGCTTCCTGCACACACCACTGGGGATCAAGCCCACAACCCGGGGCATGTGCCCCCACCGGGAATGGAACGGTAACCTGGTTCATAGGTCAATGCTCAACCACTGAGCCACACACGCCCGCCCGCCCACGTCTGCAACACTGGTATGAACCTAGACTTCTACGTTTCCGCTTCTTAGAATTTGTTAGAGTTTTCAATACTTCTTGCCCGTACCTGACCTGTAATTGAAAATATTACCAGTCCAGCTGATGTGGCTGATCAAGGGCATGTGCCTCAGCTGCAGGCTCCTCCCCTGGCCCGGGCCCTGGTCGGGGCACATGCAGGAGGCAATCAATGGATGTGTTTCTCTCACATCGATGTTTCTCTCTGCCTTTCCCTCTCTCTTCCACTCTCTCAAGAAATCGATGGAAAAATATCCTCGGGTGAGGATTTAAAGAAAAAAAAGAGGGGAAATGGAGGCACAGGGAGGGGAAATAACCTGCCCTCGGCTATAGGCCTGGGCCTTAGGATTGGAAACAGACCCCAGGTTGGGCTCCTGTGCTGTGGCTGCCTGGCTGTGCACCGCTCAACTGCAGGGGGCGCCACTCCCAGTGCAGATGGCGAGCGCTCCCTCCAGGGGTGTGCGATGGAGCGCGAGCAGCCGTGCTGGGCACCCTGACACTTCGGGCCCTCTCTGTCCCGTCTCTTCTAAGCGTGGAGAGAGCAGATTTTGTACGAGGGGAGGGGAGGGGAGGGAGGACAGGCGCTTCCTTCCTAGCCCTAGTGGGGCTCAGCGTTTCGGGGAAACGGACACTCGGGGTGACTGTTACGGCCCCCGCACGTAACCCCCACTTTTCTTGCTCAGAGGTCCTGTTTATGCAACCTCCAATTTTTTTTAACCCCTTAACTTATTAGAGGTTTTGTTGACAGACTCAGAGGATGTTGCTGGTCCTGTGTTACCCGTCTAGTGATTTTGGATTTAACTTGCTCTGCTTTCTCTAGTCTCTGGTGATGCGAGGCCTATCATTGATTTCAAACCTCTCCTCTGTTATAAGTGTTAAAAGCTAATTTTTTTTTCCCTCCCAAGCACTGTTTTCACAGCATTTCCACAATATTCCACAATATTTGGTTTTTGTTTTTGCTTTCGTGTTGTTCAGGTCCAAATATGTTCTAATAGCCTTTGCGATTTTTCTTTGAATCAAGGGTTTTTAGAGGAGTGTTGTTTCATTTCCAAATACTTGCACATTTTTCTTAACCCCTTTCCTTTTGAAAAAATTGTACAGTCACAGAAAGCTCCAAAAATAATACAGAGAGGTTCCCCGAGTCCTCCGCCCGGTGTTCCTCGGTGGTGACACCGGGCAGAACTCACACGCACGACTGAAACAAGGGCATAGGCGCTGGCACAGTTCACAGGCGGCTTTCAGAGTCACTAGCTGTGCAGGAACTCGCCGGCGCGAGTATTGCACAGTCCTCTGCAGTTTTATGGCCTGTGTGGATTAATGTAACCGCCACCCCGATCGAGATGCAGAACTGTCCGCTCGCTCTACAGTCCGTCCCTGCTACACCTTTCTAGTCACACCCGCTCTCCCTCCCCCACCCCGATGCCAGCCAACCTCTCCTCTGCTCTCGGCCTCTAGGATGTTATCATCTAAAGAATGTTATATAAGTGGAACCTTCGAGTATGTAACCTTTGAGACTGATTTTTTTCCCAGCTCAGCATAATCTCTTGCGATCCATCCATGCGGTTGTGCCTCAATAGCAAGTTTCTTTCTTCTTATGAGTAATTTTCTTCCATGATAGAGATGGGCTATCGTGGGCTTAGCCATTTGCCCGCTGAAGGACAGTTGAGCTGTTCCCCTCTTTTGCTACAAATAAACCTGCTGTGACCGTGAGAGCACGTGTGTTTTGTGTGGACGTCCGTTTTCTTCTCCAGGATAGCTGCCCGGGAGGATAATTCCTGGGCCCCACAGTAGCGCAGGTTTAGTTTTTCAGAGAAACCGGCCAGTTATTAGCCAGAGCAGCCGCGGCCTTTTGTGCTCCCAATCGCCATGTGTGAGAGGCCTGGTTTCTCTGTATTCCTACCAGCCTTTGGTGCTGCCACGATTTTATGTTCATCTGTCCAAACAGGTGTGCTACGCCAGGTATCTTTCTATGGTTGATTCCTAGTCTATTCATATCAGGTCAGAAGATGCACTCTGTAGGTTTTAATTTTTTTGACATTTATTAAGACATTTAAAAATACATATTTTTATTGATTTCAGGGAGGAAGGAAGAGCGAGCGATACCTCAATGATGAGACAGAATCATTGAGTGGCTGCCTCCTGCAGGCACCCCACTGGGGATCAAGCCCACAACCCAGGCCTGTGCCCTGACCGGGAATCAAACCGTGACCTCCTGGTTCACAGGTCGATGCTCAACCACTGAGTCATGCCGGTCGGGCCAGACATTTTTTATTGCCCAGAATATAGCCTATCTTGATAAATGTCCGATGTGGATTCTACCATGTGGTATGAAATCAACTGGGTCAAGTTGGTTGACAGCTCTGTTCGAATGTCTCTCTCTACTGATTGTTTGGTCTCTGTGTCCTGCTGTTACTGACACAGGCGTCTGTAAAGCTCTCCAACGAGGAGGGTAGATTTTGTCCATTTCTGTCCGTTTTTGCTTCATGCATTTTGGAACTCTATTCTTAGTTTCATACACATTTAGGATTGATACTATTCTAAAGTCTACTTTGAGATGAACATAACCACATTTGCTTTTTTATACTTGGTGTTGGCATACTAATTTTTTTTTCCACTCTTGGGCTTTCAACCTGTGTCTTTATAAGAGAATTGTATATTTGTAAAAAGCATATTGTTGTATCTTGCTTTTATGTGAGCCCGACAATCTCTGACTTTTTATGGGACGGCTACTATATTTACAGTTGAGGTAATTATTAATATGGCTGGGTTTAAATCTCCCATCTCAGTATTTATTTTCTACTCACCCCATTCATGCTTTCTTTCTGCTCCTACTTTCCTGCCTTCTTGTGGGTGTATTGCAATTTTTCATCATTTCATTTTATCTCCCGTTTTGAGTCCTACTTTGCGGCGGTGTATTCTGGTGGTGGTCACAGGGCAGTGGTCCTTATACCTAACACGCATGAGAAACAGCTGAAGGTTTTGTTAAAACAGATCTGTGATCGGGCTAAACAGATGGGCATCTCAGCCCGGCTGGTGTGGCTCAGTGGTTTCTCAGCCTGGCTGGTGTGGCTCAGTGGTTTCTCAGCCTGGCTGGTATGGCTGAGCATCGACCTATGAACCAGGAGGTCACGGTTTGATTCCCAGTCAGGGCACAGGCCCGGGTTGCAGGCTCGGTCCTCAGTGCGGGGCCTGCAGGAGGCAGTGGATCCATGATTCTCTCCCATCATTGATGTTTCTCTCTCTCTCCATGTCCCTTCCTCTCTGAAAGCTCGGATGCTGCTGCTGATGTGTGTCTGGGGACCACACATTAAGAGTCTCTGCTCTAGAGATTATGCTGTGCATCTTTGAGTCATCTCAGGCTACCCTTTTTAGTATCTAAAAAAATACTAGTATACAACTTTACAGGAGTGTCAGAACCTCGCGACAATATCATTCTATCTATCCCCCCTCCACCTTTGTGCTCTTTTCCTACATTTTATTTCTTTATATATATATATATATATAAATAATATGTGGGGGTTGCTTTAAACAGTCAACAGTCTTTTAAAATATCATCCACAGAGAGATAGGTATGGGGGGGGATATGTCACTGTGAAAGGTCTTCGACATCAACCCACCTACCTGCTGCTGCTGCTGCTGCTGCTGCTGCTCTTCATGTCCTCCTGCGGATCTGAGTTTCCTTTTGGGGTCCTTTCTGCAGAGATACTTCCGTCAGCTCTCCGTGTAGTGTTGGTTTGCTGGAGGTGAAGCCCCCCGCCCTTTTGTCTGTCTGAAAAGGTCTTTATTTCATCTTCATTTTGGAAGTACGATTGGGCAGTGCTTTTCTGTGATCACTTTGAAGAGGTCCTGTTGTCTTCTGGCCCCTAGTGATGCCGGTGAAAAGTCACCTGTCATTTGTATCATAAATTCCTTCTATTTATGCCTTTTTACCTCCCTCCGACAGCTTTTCAGATTTAGCTCTTACCACTGCTTCTCAGCAGTTTGGCTTGTCTTTGTTTAGGTCTGTTTTCTCTCTAGTTCTCCTGCTTCGGGTGTGCTGAGCGTCTTGGTTCTGTGAGTTGATATTTTTCGTCAGTTTTGGTAAAGCTGCAACAACTTCTTCCGCCATGTTGTCCCTCTGCTCTTATTTCTGGGACAGCATTTACATGTATGTTGGGTTGTTTAAAATTAGCCCAAACCCTGTCAGATGCACAGTTTCCTCTGCTGTTGAGTCATCTAATGAATTTATTCTCAATACTGTTTTTCCATTTCTGCCATCTCCAAATGGTTCTTTTTTCTAGTTTCAATTACGCTGCTGAAATCCCCCATCTCCCCATGCCTGCTGCCTTGCTTTCCATGAGATCTTGTTAACATTTTCGTATCGTAGGTATTTTGTATCCCACGTTGACAATTTCAACTGCTAGCCTACCTCTGGGTCTGCGTCTACTGCTTCTTTGCTCTATGAACCACGAGACAGAATTTTCTTGGGTTCCCATAGGTCTTGAATTCTCTTATTGCTCCTGACTATTTTGTAGCAAAGAAAAGTAGGGTACACGGCAAATAATATTTATCTCCCCAAAGAGCGAGCCCCTCCCCCGTGAGAGGCTGAGCCGGTGGGACCTGTGATTGGCCTGGATCTGGTTCTGTTGTCGCTTTCTTCTCTGGTTCCGGTCGCCACTGCTCTCAGATATGTGGACGGGGGGGGGG
>NW_006295816.1:3335625-3338184 GCF_000327345.1 Myotis davidii
CATTGCCGAGATTCTTGAGATCTGCCTGGACTTCAAAACTGAGCTGACAGGTTTGCGAACCGTGGGAGGCCTCCCTGCTCTGTGCCCGGCTGATGGCTTTTCCATGTCTCTCTGCCCTCCACCCCAGCTTCCGGCACCCTGGAGATCTCTCCCGGCCCTTCACCTCTCATGGGCCTTAGCAGCTCCCTACGCCCTGGGGAAGCCCAGTGCCGTTTCTCCCTGCCCACCTGTGGTGACCTCTCCCCTGTGAGGACTCAGGGGCAAGTTCAGGAGGTAGGTGAAGGCGCAGCTGGGGCCCTGCCTCCTCCGCCCACAGGCAGCCACCATAAGTCTGTTCACATTGCAGCTGAGTTCTGCTTATCACCAGTGATTGCAAATGCTCCCTCCTTCTCCCTTTGACGTGAGAAAGACACTTCATTGTTTGCCTCCTGCATGTGCCCTGACTGGGGCTGGGAATCGAACCCATGACCCTTCCATGTATAGTCCAGGGCTCTAACCACTGAGCGCCTTAGCCAGGGCTTGTCCAGCATTTACAGTCGACACTAATAAAAGAGAAAGATGCGTCCTAACCAGTTTGGCTCAGTAGATAGAGCGTCGGCCTGCGGACTGTAGGGTCCCAGGTTCGATTCTGGTCAAGGGCATGTACCTCGGTTGCGGGCACATACCCAGTGGGGAGGGTGCAGGAGGCAGCTGATCGATGTTTCTCTCTCATCGATGTTTGTGACTCTCTCTCTCTCCCTTCCTCTCTGTAAAAAAATTAATAAAATATATTTTAAAAAAATAAAAGAGAAAGATCCAAATTTACCGTCCTTCCACAACACCCACCAGCCAATCAGGAGTGAGTATGCAAATTATCCTGATCAGCCAGATTGCCTCCTGTCATCAGTAGGATATCCCCTGAGGGTTCCTGGACTGTGAGAGGCGGCAAGGTGGGCTGAGGAACCTCCCCACCCCCCAGTGCAAGAATTTTGTGCACTGGGCCTCCAGTAATAAAATAAAATGAATGCTGTCTGCTGGATAAACTTGATTAGTTCAGACATCTGATCTGAGAGCCAGCTGTGCACATGGACTTCGCCTGGATGCATCTCCCAATAACGTTCAGCAGTGATAGGGATTTGTGAGAGCAGAAGAACAGAAGTATGGGCAAGGTGTGTGTAATGAAGCTCCATGTCACGATGGCCTGACAAATACAGGATGAAGCCCTGGCCAACGGACACGTTAAAAAAAACACCAGGACCATTCAGGTTATGAAATGTAACTGCTCCTGATTGTACACGGGAGGTTATATCTTTGCTCATTCAACAGAGATTTAGTGGATGCTGTCTTAGTCCCTGGGGTGGCTTCAGTAAGAGACATTTACGTTCTCCCAGTCCTGGAGGTTGGCTCTCCAAGATCAGGGGCAAGCATGGTGGGTTTTGGAGAGAGCAATCTTCCGGCTTGCAGACAACTGCCTTCCCTGTGTCCTCACAGGGAGAGGGGGAGAGGGAAGGAGGGAGGGAGAGAAAGAGAGGAAGAAAGAGCGAGTTTGCTTTCCAGTATCTCTTCTTATAAGGGCACTAATCCCACCGTGAGAGCCCCACCCTCTAACGCTAATTACCGTCCAAAGACCCACCTCCAGTTCCATCACATACATTGCGGTGAGGGCTCCACACGTGAGCTTTAGGGGGACACACGCTATTCCCAGCAAGTGCCTTTCTGTGGTGCTGGAAACACAAACGTTACCTCCGTCCTGGAGGCGGGAAACAGACCAGCCAGGAGGAAACATCCAATCAGTTTCTGAGCATGATGACTGCCCAGAAGGAATTGAACGAGGCCCCAGGAGAGAGGATAATGGGTGAAAGATGCCACCAGCCCCGCTGACGACGGAGCACCTAGGATGAGACCTAAGGAAAGAGAGGTGCCGCCATCAGAGATTCGCCGGAAGGGCCATGGGCAAGGGAGCCCCAGGGGCAAAGGCCTGGAGGTGGGAAGGGGCCCGGCATGACTGAGGACCGTGTATAAGACCAGTGTGATTTGAGGGTCAGGACTGAAGGGTGCGGACGCAGAGAGATGGCGGTGGGGGCCCAGATAACACTGGGGGGCCCGCAGGTTCGTTAATAGTAACCCTTAGGTGTTGGTTGGCACCTGGGCACTTGTTATGAGATACACTCAGCCAACCACCATTGATACTGTAGAGTGTTGGCTGATAGCTCAGTTTCCTCGATTCACGTTTGGCCTGCAGGGAGGCCCTCTGAACCAAGACACCTACCTCTGTCCAGGTGGCAAGGCCGTCACCAGCATGGGGCCAGCTAAGCAAGCCCGTCGCCGAGGCAGGCTCTCGCTACGGTGCTGAGAGCATCTGGCAGCGCCCCACGCACAGCTGGGGACAAGCAGATGGTGTGACCAGTGAAACGCTGGTCCCTCCAGGACGACCCATGAGCTGTCCTTAGGGGGAAGAGGGTATCTGATATTTTTCAGTCTTTCCGGTGACACCCAGCGGGAACCGCGCCCACAGAGATGCTAAGTATTTACCAAACTGATGATAGCGGAGGGGTGATCTTACAACTCAGTGGCTGCACC
>NW_006295816.1:3338778-3339829 GCF_000327345.1 Myotis davidii
CACACACACACAGTCACACACATACCACACACACATATACACACACACACACACACATGCACACACACACCATAAATATTTCCTTTTCCCTCCTAAATCACTTAAGGGTTAGTTATAGGCACGATGACACTTCAGCCCTAAATACTTAAGGTTTTTATAAGCAAATCTCCAAAGAACGAAGACATTCCCCTACGTGACCATGACTTGATGATCACACTCAAGAAGTTTGACAGCGATGCAGTCATCTTACCTAACATGTGGGCCATCGTCACATCTGCCCCCAGGTCTCAAATCATGTCGTGGAAAGTGTTTTCCCGCCTGACGCATGGCACCAGGGAGCACGGCACCCAGCTGTCCTTCGTTAGTCGCCCCTTTTGTCTTCCGGGCTGTTGACAATGTGGAGCCCGGGCGCTAGGAGCCAAGGGCCCCTTACTTAGGAGCAGAGCCGACACTTTTGGATGGAACACAGTGCACTTGCCGGTGCCTGGCTCTGGGTCCCCTGAGATCGCCGTGACCAACTAGTTAGTGGCCATGTTCATTGTGATCATGTGGCGGATACGGTGCCTGCCCACATCACCGTGCAATTACTTAGTAAGTACACAGTGCACGTCCCTGTGTGATTAACAAGTGATTCCCGTCCGACCGTGCGACTACCCCGTTTTCCACCAGCCTTCCCCACGCGGGGACTTTTGTCTGCATCAGTTATTACTATGGAGATTGCTGGGTGGCGATTTTCCTACTTCTCTCATTTCTTCTATATTAATTAGTTGGCGTTACTCGGTTTTTAAAAAAGCTTGCCCTCTGCCCAACATTAATTTTTTATTTTTAGTAATAGTATGGACCTGTGGATTTTAAAAAAATCAATATGTTGCCCTGACCGGTGTGGCTCAGTGGATGGAGCATCAGCCTGCGGACTGAAGGGTCCCGGGTTCGATTATGGTCAAGGGCAGGCCCTTGGTTGCGGGCACATCCCCAGTAGGGGGTGTGCAGGAGGCAGCTGATCGATGTTTCTCTCTCATCGATGTTTCTGACTCTCTATCCCTCTCCCTTC
>NW_006295816.1:3356798-3359133 GCF_000327345.1 Myotis davidii
CCACAACACCCACCAGCCAATCAGGAGTGAGTATGCAAATTATCCTGATCAGCCAGATTGCCTCCTGTCATCAGTAGGATATCCCCTGAGGGTTCCTGGACTGTGAGAGGCGGCAAGGTGGGCTGAGGAACCTCCCCACCCCCCAGTGCAAGAATTTTGTGCACCGGGCCTCCAGTAATAAAATAAAATGAATGCTGTCTGCTGGATAAACTTGATTAGTTCAGACATCTGATCTGAGAGCCAGCTGTGCACATGGACTTCGCCTGGATGCATCTCCCAATAACGTTCAGCAGTGATAGGGATTTGTGAGAGCAGAAGAACAGAAGTATGGGCAAGGTGTGTGTAATGAAGCTCCATGTCACGATGGCCTGACAAATACAGGATGAAGCCCTGGCCAACGGACACGTTAAAAAAAACACCAGGACCATTCAGGTTATGAAATGTAACTGCTCCTGATTGTACACGGGAGGTTATATCTTTGCTCATTCAACAGAGATTTAGTGGATGCTGTCTTAGTCCCTGGGGTGGCTTCAGTAAGAGACATTTACGTTCTCCCAGTCCTGGAGGTTGGCTCTCCAAGATCAGGGGCAAGCATGGTGGGTTTTGGAGAGAGCAATCTTCCGGCTTGCAGACAACTGCCTTCCCTGTGTCCTCACAGGGAGAGGGGGAGAGGGAAGGAGGGAGGGAGAGAAAGAGAGGAAGAAAGAGCGAGTTTGCTTTCCAGTATCTCTTCTTATAAAGGCACTAATCCCACCATGAGAGCCCCACCCTCTAACGCTAATTACCGTCCAAAGACCCACCTCCAGTTCCATCACATACATTGCGGTGAGGGCTCCACACGTGAGCTTTAGGGGGACACACGCTATTCCCAGCAAGTGCCTTTCTGTGGTGCTGGAAACACAAACGTTACCTCCGTCCTGGAGGCGGGAAACAGACCAGCCAGGAGGAAACATCCAATCAGTTTCTGAGCATGATGACTGCCCAGAAGGAATTGAACGAGGCCCCAGGAGAGAGGATAATGGGTGAAAGATGCCACCAGCCCCGCTGACGACGGAGCACCTAGGATGAGACCTAAGGAAAGAGAGGTGCCGCCATCAGAGATTCGCCGGAAGGGCCATGGGCAAGGGAGCCCCAGGGGCAAAGGCCTGGAGGTGGGAAGGGGCCCGGCATGACTGAGGACCGTGTATAAGACCAGTGTGATTTGAGGGTCAGGACTGAAGGGTGCGGACGCAGAGAGATGGCGGTGGGGGCCCAGATAACACTGGGGGGGGCCCGCAGGTTCGTTAATAGTAACCCTTAGGTGTTGGTTGGCACCTGGGCACTTGTTATGAGTTACACTCAGCCAACCACCATTGATACTGTAGAGTGTTGGCTGATAGCTCAGTTTCCTCGATTCACGTTTGGCCTGCAGGGAGGCCCTCTGAACCAAGACACCTACCTCTGTCCAGGTGGCAAGGCCGTCACCAGCATGGGGCCAGCTAAGCAAGCCCGTCGCCGAGGCAGGCTCTCGCTACGGTGCTGAGAGCATCTGGCAGCGCCCCACGCACAGCTGGGGACAAGCAGATGGTGTGACCAGTGAAACGCTGGTCCCTCCAGGACGACCCATGAGCTGTCCTTAGGGGGAAGAGGGTATCTGATATTTTTCAGTCTTTCCGGTGACACCCAGCGGGAACCGCGCCCACAGAGATGCTAAGTATTTACCAAACTGATGATAGCGGAGGGGTGATCTTACAACTCAGTGGATGCACCCTGCGCTGTAACAGCCATGAGGCTCACCGCAGACACGCCTTCACAATGCGCTCAAACGAAAGGTTGTACGAACACCTCTACACGCTACTTCCCCATCTGTGAGGCCAGGGTAACAGGGCTCCTCGAGTGGGGTTCTTGCGAGGGTTCCAAGCGAATGTGCGAGAAGCAGCTGTTCCAAGGCAAGCAGCCAGTGGCCGATGAACGGCAGTTATTCCGACTGCAGTCGCCGTGCTTTTTGTCCCCAATGTGACCAGACCTGGCACTCTGATTGATAAGGTCACTCAGAGCTCTATATGCCCCGTCAACATTCTCTCCTCGCTCAGAACAGAGTTTGGAAAGGTTGGGGTGAATGCATGCAGGCCGAGCCCTGGTCAGGCCTCACACACTACACACACACACACACACTCACACTCACACCACACTCACACACACTCACACCAACACACACACACACACAAACACACAGTCTCTCTCACACACACACTCACAAACACACTCTCACACTCACACACACACCATACTCACACACACACACACTCACACCACATTCACACCACACTCACAAACACACACTCTTACACTCACA
>NW_006295816.1:3360413-3362509 GCF_000327345.1 Myotis davidii
GATATTTTTAAAAAAATCAATATGTTGCCTGGCTGGTGTGGCACCGATCTATGAACCAGGAGGTCATGGCTTGATTTCTGGTCAGAGCAAAGCCCAGGTTGTGGGCTGGATCCCCAGTGGGGGGCGTGCAGGAGGCAGCCGGTCCATGATTCTCTCTTATCATCGATGTTTCTATCTCTCTCTCCCTCTCCCTCCTCTCAATGAAATCAATAAAAACATATTAAAGGCGGCATGATAACATTTAAAAAAATTAATAAAAAAATCAAAAAATCAGTGCGTCACAATCCATCCTGTTTTGATTTATTTTGATGCTCCTATTGTCTGAGTTCTGGCCAGTGAAGGTCCCGCCACGCTGGCCCCTCTGTCCCTTTCAGGCAGCCACGCCCACTCCTACAAGTGCCCTGACTGCCCGGGAGAGGCTGCCCCACCCGGAGCCCGGACTGGACCGGACCGACCGACTGACCCGGACGCCGCGGCCCTGGGATCGGCCATTTCTCCCAGGAGCCTGGCTCTTTCTCCCAGAGGGCTGGTATTTAGAGGCCACGGAGCCGGGACCCCCTTACCTGGTTTGTTATATTCGTGCCTTTTTCTTGGTCTTTCTGATTAAGTAGCTGGTGTTCCCTCCACCCCAAGGGACCGTCACGGTGGTTATTAACTGGTTCTCTACTTCCGTTATGTTTTTCCGCCCGCTCCTTTCTGACCTAACATGAGCGACTTCTGTCCTGCCGCCTTCCTGGTCAGCTGTGCTGTGGTTCCACCCGCCCCGGCCTGACGATGCCGAGTTCCTCAGGATTCGGTCTTAGATGCCGTTTGTCGTTTGGCGACTGTGCAGGGAGCCTGTAGGTGCACGCCCTGTTCTAGGCGCAGGGGATACACCAGCGAGCAAGACTAACGGAAACCCTGCCCCTGGAGGGCATTTCAAACGTACACACAACACAGTGAGTGACCACAAAAGCTAGACGTCAGTGCGTGCACCTGGGGCTCTGCTCTCCCCGTCGGCCGTGGCCTCGGCCTCCTCCTGCTCCCCTCGGTCACCCCTGAAGCCGGGACACGCCTCCTGCTTAAGGCTTCTCTCTCAGAGGCCACTGCGGACACGGGAGGTCGTGGACAGCCTGTGCCGCCCCTAAAGCCTTGGGTTTCATTACACGTCCTGATGGTTTGGTGCAGTGGTTCTCAACCTGCCTAATGCCGCGGCCCTTAATACAGTTCCTCATGTTGTGGTGACCCCCAACCATCAAATTATTTTCGTTGCTACTTCATAACTGTCATTTGGCTACTGTTATGAATCATCATGTAAATATCTGACGTGCAGGATGTATTTTCATTGTTACACACTGAACATAATCAAAGCATAGTGATTAATCACAAAAACAATATGTAATGATATATGTGTTTTCCGATGGTCTTAGGCGACCCCTGTGAAAGGGTCGTTCGACCCCCAAAGGGGTCGCGACCCCCAGGTTGAGAACCGCTGGTTTAGTGGCTCAGATTTCCTGCCTGTGTTGTCGGCTGGAAGGACTGGACGTGGGAAGGGAGGTTTCACCTGGACAGGACGATGGACGATGGACGGGCCTCAGCAGGCAGCCCTCCAGCCAGGTGCCAGGTGGTTGGGACTGCAATTCCCCGAGGACAGAGGGAGGGAATGTCAGGGAATTGCTCCCATTTTGCAGCTTCCACTCCGGTGCCATGGAGACAGGTAGTTCTGAAATCGCCACTTTTGTTACAAATCGTGAATTGACCAGAATGTGCGAGTGGAGGCTCCACCTACATCACGGAATTCTAAGACGTGAGTTCCGTTTTCTTCCATTTTTCTCAGCAAGTGCTGTGTCCACTCCGCGGTATAATTTTAGAGGTTAGCCTGCCTGCATTCTTTCGACGTTTAGCAAAGGAACTCGTTTTGCTCTGGAAAATGTTTAGTCAGAAGGGTGTGTCCGTCCTTTTGCCATGATCTTCGTTTTTTTGTAATTCGTGTGCAAAGGCGCTTAAGAAACATCTTAACCTTTGTGCCTCGCTCTTCTGAGGGGCATTTAAAAATAATAACTGACACAAGGGGACCGGCCTCCCTGGGTCATCTCTTCCCACGTCGCGCTCCGTGT
>NW_006295816.1:3362528-3366165 GCF_000327345.1 Myotis davidii
AAAGAGTTTTAAAAGCCATTAATGTGAAACCCACCGGGCCAATGAGAGCTATTATTTTTTTATTAGACAGCCAACTTCAAAACGAACGTTCAAACACCAGTGCAGCGTCATTAAAGGCGCAATTAAGTCTCATTCCTTGACACTTGAAAGGTCCTTTCATGTATTTATCGTGTTTCATACATGTTTATCCCAGGCTCGCCGGGCACCGGGCAGCCGGCTGGGGCTGGGGTGAGAGTAGCAGGAAGCTGAGGAGGACTCCGTGGGGAAGGCCGCCGTGAAACCGCGAGGCAGCCGGGGACGCAGAGCCGACAGAGGGACAGAGGGACAGAGGGACAGGGGGACGTGCGAAGCTGCCTGAAGGTGAATTTGAATGGAGACTTGAAGGACGGTCTTCCAGGAGAAATGGGGCCCCCTCTTGGATAGGGGGGCCTGTGCCGGCACCGCTGACGCACCGGCTTTATCTGTGATGGTAATATTTTGAAAGACTCTGAATCTCTCTATTTTAAAGGGAATTGAAGTATCGAAAGCCATGAAAAAAACACACCTCATAATTATTTAATCTTTTCCCAATGAAATACTTCCAGTTGCACGGTTATCGGGAAGTGACCTGCTTTTCCAAGCAGGATGTGGGGTTGGCGTTATTTCTGTTCCCTGAACTGTTAGTGGCTGTTCCCCAGGCAAATGGGTGCCCAGAGAGGATGGTGTCCTGCAACTCGGGAGGGTCGGGCCTGGACAGCTCCTCACCCCAGGGTCCACGGAAGGTCATTGCGTTAGAAATCAAAACCAGGGACCAACGTTTCGGTCTCTCACATGCCACTCACTCACCATGTGACCTTCCCTCAGGCCCTGCTCTGAGCTCCAGCTCCTCTGGGCTCCGGACTGGGGAGGGTCTCACAGTCCCTGTTGCTCCGATGGCTGTGATTCCGTGGGTTCACTCCACCTCACTTAGCGGACAACCCGGGGTCACAGTGATGCGATGCCTGGTGGGCTTTCACTTCTCTCTCCCATTTCCGCGGATCCCGTGGGTGGGGAACGCCTCCTGCACGGAGGTGCTCCGTGAGCCTTCCCGTGAACCCGGGCACTCGTTTCGATGAGTGGACTTTTGTTTTGTTCTTATTCTTATGTTTCATTTTATTTTATTTTTGTCGTTTCCTTTCACTTTCCATCACCCAAGAACATCGGGGGTGCCTAGGTTACTCTGTCTCAGTCCTATAGGTTGAATTGTGTCCCCCCCCCCCCCCCCCCCAAATTTTTCCTTAAAATATCTGTTGAGCATCCATACGTTCAAGTACCTGCGGGTGTGAACTTACTTGGAAGTAAGTTAGGAGGACCGACACCATGGAAATCCAAGGAGTTGGTTCTGCTCTGAGGAAAACAAACCCTCTGCTGTCATACATTTTCCCATTTTCTCGGAGTCCTGCCAACCACACTCCAAGTGCAAGTGCGAGATTTGCAAGTCGGCTCATGTTCACATTTAGAGAACATGCATATTCAGAAACGTATAAGTCAGGAAATATTTGGTTATCAGCAGATGAAGGAAAACTATGGCTAAAAATAAGAGGGTGGAATATAAACAGGGGGGCGAGTTAGGGGACATGAGCAGCAGCCTCTGTGAGAACAGAAGAGAGGAAAGAGGGAAGGGGAACGTGTTTGGATCCATGTTTTTGTTTTATTTTATTATTGATTTTTAGAGAGCGAGGAAGGGAGAAAGAGAGAGAAACATCGATGAGATAGAAACATCATCCATCCGGCGGCCTCCTGCCCTCCCCCTACTTGGGATCCAGCCCACAAGCTGGGCATGTGCCCTGATTGGGAATCGAACTGGGGACCTCTTGGTTCCTGGGTCGATGCTCAACCATTAAGCCACACCAGCCAGGCTGGGTCTATGTGTTCACCATCATCTGAGAGTCACTTTGGTTTCACAGACATGAACGGGGTGCCTGGCGTGCAGAGGGCAGAACACGCCATTACCAGGCTCTTTGAGGCGACCAGGCAGCACAGAACGGAACGGTCAGTCTGACTCCCCAGCGCCCTCTCCTGCGCCATAGGAAGCCGTGATGTAGGTCAGGGTTTGGGCTGCGGTCCCCGGGGAGGGCTCTGACTGGCCTAGGCCTGTGTTGGTAGCCCCGCCGCTGACCGGTGATGGGTGCAGACACACGCAGGTCCAAGCCTGAAAGAGCCCTCCGGGGGCCACAGGAGTTGGTTCAGGAAGGACGGGTGTCCCAGCTCGGGCCAATGAGAGCTTCCTGAGGGTCCAGGGACCGGCCTCGCGCGGAGAACAGAGGGGGGTGTTCTTCTGGGAGGCCCAGACCCCCCGCCGTCTCTTGCTATTTGAGGACAGATGTGACCAGGGCTGGTACCGAGTCGACAAAGATCACAGAGAAATGGATGGAGGACCCTGACAGGCCTCCCCGGAACCGCACTGTGACTTGATTCTGGTTCCCGAGTCGGCAGATGGTTTGCATTGTTAAGGCGATTTGGGCCGGCTTCCCTCTCTCTGACACAGCCGGTGAGCGCTGTAGAACCCTTCGTCAATGCTAACCGTGATGTGAGGTTTACGGGGATGGGCTGGGGTGGCTGGTCACCATCAAGTGCAACGGCACAGTGTTGCGATTGGAACTGAAGCCAGGAATGAGGCGCCCCCACAGAACCAACAGCAAACAGCAACCAGGAGAAGCCCACGATCGGAATGAATCAGAGACCGTGAGGTAGGAGAGGTCGCCAGGCGCAGACAGGAAAACCCCTAGGTTTCCTGTGCACAGCGAGGCCCCGAGGGTGGTGACTCGCTCGCCCTCGCGCCCTGAGCCCTGAGCTGGGTGAGGCCGAGCACCCGGCTTTCGCGGATTCCCACCGGGCGCTTTCTGTTGCCCGGCACGGTTTCTTCTCTGAAGGTAGGAAGTGGAACAGGAAAACGGTATTTCCAAATGTCAGCCCGGGAAGACGAGTGAGGAAAACAGTGCATTTGCATTTCACGGGGATCTAGGGAGCTCGTAACAGGAAATGTGGAGTGTTTTGTTTTTAAATAAGACCGTGGCCTTTACGAAAAGGTTGAGCATATGCTGCGGCGGGGGACCACCTGGGCAGCCCCGCTGCTAAGCGCCCCGCCCACATCCAGGCATCCCCACCAGGCCCTGACCCCCAGCTGCCAATCGGCGGCTTTTGCTAAGCATGGACGATACATTTTCCACAAGCCCAAGTCCGCCCCAAACGGGCCAGTCCAACAGTGTGTTCAGCCTGGTGTCTGCATCACTGGCACTAAAGGATGCGTTTCTTTCTTAAAAATATTTGTATTGATTTCAGAGAGGAAGGGAGAGAGAGAGAGAGAAACATCAACGATGAGAGAGAATCATGGATCGGCTGCCTCCTGCACGCCCCGTACTTCGGATCAAGACCAAAACCCAGGCCTGGGCCCTGACCAGGAATTGAACCGTGATCTCCTGGTTCATAGGTTGAGGCTCAACCGCGGAGCCACACCAGATGGGCCAAGAGATGCCCTTCTCTCCATCCTTCCGCGTATTCGGTGAGGCAGGGATCCCCGTGGAAATGGCTCCTGCTAACGTCGCGATGAAACGCAGCTCTGCAGCTGAACTGTGTCCTGGCTCAGGTGTTCCAACGGAAGGGCTCTAAGGTCCTAACC
>NW_006295816.1:3371222-3371785 GCF_000327345.1 Myotis davidii
TCGGATCAAGACCAAAACCCAGGCCTGGGCCCTGACCAGGAATTGAACCGTGATCTCCTGGTTCATAGGTTGAGGCTCAACCGCGGAGCCACACCAGATGGGCCAAGAGATGCCCTTCTCTCCATCCTTCCGCGTATTCGGTGAGGCAGGGATCCCCGTGGAAATGGCTCCTGCTAACGTCGCGATGAAACGCAGCTCTGCAGCTGAACTGTGTCCTGGCTCAGGTGTTCCAACGGAAGGGCTTTAAGGTCCTAACCAGATTCCACCCCTGAGCCTCGTCTCCTCGCCGCTCAGCCCTGCGCACCCTGTGATGTGAACGCTTGAGGCGTTGCGAGGAGTCTCCAGGATAAACGCCTCCCCAGCGATGTCTCTTTAGCCCAGTGGTTCTCAACCTTGGCTGCACGTTAGAATCACCTGGGAATCTTTTTAAAATCCTGATTTCTGGGCCTCACCCTACCTGCTGGGGTGCGACCGGGGTCAGAAGGGCTGCTGGCGGTGAGAGCGGTGGGCGAAGGAATCCCCCAGCCCCTGGGCTCAGATGGGGGCTGCTCCTGGCGATGTCC
>NW_006295816.1:3371846-3373337 GCF_000327345.1 Myotis davidii
AGCACAGCCACCAAATCTGCTGGATTCAGTCAACAGCCGTCTCCCGGGGCTACTGATGAACAGCGCTTTCCACGTCTCCCCTAAAACGATGCCCCGCGGGGATCAACATGGACACGCTGAGGGAGAGCAGCAGGAAGAGTGTCCGAACGAAGCCCATTGTAAACACAGCTTCCAGGTGTTGCTCTTTAGCTAAAGAAAGAAAAAAAAATGCTCCAAGGATGACTGGGAAGTTCCGGGAAGGGAAGTCACGCCTGTGGACGTGCCTTCAGATCACAGCCGCCCACACGTCGGGCCCTTGTTCGGCCACTGTGAGCACTGCCACGGTGAACACAGGAGTGCTAATATCTCTCCGAGATTCTGATCTCAGTTACTTTGGATAAATACCCAGAATTAGCGTCTTCCATTCTTTTCTTATCCCCTTTTCTTCCTTTGACCCTTCCATCGCTCCCCCTAGACCAGTGGTTCTCAACCTTGGCTGCACGTTAGAATCACCTGGGAATCTTTTTAAAATCCTGATTTCTGGGCCTCACCCTCCAGAAATTCTGTTTCTTTGTGATGGGGTGGGGCCACAACATTAGTAACAAAGTAACAGAATTTCCGGAGGATGAGGCCCAGAAATCAGGATTTTAAAAAGGTTGAGAGCCACGGCTTTAGCCCAAAGGACTCTGACATCGTGTGATCTGCCATCTCCACGCGCTGTGTGTACTTCCCGTGTGTCTGTCCGCCGCATTCCACACGGGCGTGAAGCAGTGTGACAGGTAGACCTCTGCCCGGGACTAAAACACCAAGGGGAGTGAGTCTGGGGAAAGGAAAGGGAAAAAAAAAATCCTGGATAAGGAAGTACCGTAAACTGCCCAACAGATACGTCCAAAGGTCTCACTTAGTGGCCAGAAAAGAGGAAGAAAAGGAAACGTTGAACAGACTGGGCCCCAGGACACAGAGCAGAGCCCACCTCTGCGCCCGGGTGGCTGGCAGCTGGCCGCTCCCCGCATCCTGGGCTGGAGGGAGGGTGGGGTGGGCGCGGGCTTGGTGTCTGTGCAGCCAGGTCCTGAGCGCCTATGGAGCCATTTGAGTGAGAGCCCCACATTGCACCCCGACTCCGACTCTTCACTTTTCAGAAACCCCCCGGCTCCCCCAACTGAGCCCGTGGAGTGGCAGCTTCACTTCCCAGGAGGCCCCGTCTATAGTCACCCACCCCCAGCGAAGTGCAAACACCCCAACCCGAAGTCCGCGTCCACTCCCACGGAAGCCACCTGGCGGTCTGCTGCCCTGGTGCGCACTGCCCCAGGCGCTGCCCGCTCCGCCTCGGCTGGTCCCAGCGGGCGTCCTCCTTCCCTCCGGCCGCGCGATGCGGATGCTCCTCCGGCCCCCGGAGCCCGCCCCCCGGCTCACTCCTCGGCTGGGTCTGTGTCCTCACTAGTCGCCAGCGGCCTTCTGCACCGGGAGAACAGTGAGTTAGCGCACCTGGCGGGAGGAGGGGCTGCGTGGCTG
>NW_006295816.1:3373676-3381396 GCF_000327345.1 Myotis davidii
CGCCCTGCGTCGTGACCGCGTGGGAGCCACCCTCTGCCTCCCTCGTCCTCACACCAGGACCTGCCCACGCCCTGTACAGACCGTTGGAAACTATGTGGTCTGACAACTGGAGGGAAATGACCAGCACCTTTCAAAGGAAGTGCGTGGACTCACGGGCACGGCTGGAGTGTGACGGCGCAGGAACAGAGCATCGCCCCTATTCCGGTCACCGTTTTCTTCTCTCGCTTTGATCTGCGGTTTGACGTGTTTGCCTCGCCAGCCCAGATTCCACCGGCTTCAGAGTTGCCCGAACGGCCGCTTCAGAATCCAGCTGTCTTGTCCCTGGACAATGCTGAGCCCGGAGCATGAAGGGCACATTGTCCGTCTGTGCTGTGGACTCAGGGGAGGTCTCCGAGGAGTCCCTGGCTTCCCTGGCGTGGGCTGGAGGGCAGCAGTGGTCCCGCCTGCCTGTTCTCTGCTGGTCTTTGTGCCGTGGGACACGGGGGACGTGCGGGGCAGAAGCCGCTGAAATTCTCTCTACCTTTCGAGTGAATCTCTGGTTCCAAATCCTCCTGTTATTTTTGTGGAACCAGAGTTTAGGAAAACAAACGGTGAGTCTCTAACACGGATCTGCCGAAGTGTGTTCTATGGATTCTCATCTCTTTCTCGTCCATCTGTTGCCACAAACTCACAAATAAAAAAGCCGGGCTCTGCGCAGCCCCGCGGCGGTCAGTGAGAGCGAGCGCCTGACGAAGGGCGAAGGGTGGGGAAAGGGGGCCAGGAGAAGGGTCGGCCCCTGTTCTGAGGCACAGGGTGTGCTGCGGGAGCGCCAGCGCCTCCTATACGCGAGCACTCAGGGAACCGCATCTGATGGTCGCAAGGGTCACGTTGCTGTTTTTTAAATACATTTTAAAAAATTGATTTCAGAGAGGAAGGGAGAGGGGAGAGGGAGAGAGAAACATCAATGATAAGAGAGAGTCACTGATCAGCTGCCTCCTGCACTCCCCACACTGGGGATCAAGCCAGCAACCCAGGCCTGTGCCCCGACGGGGATCAAACCGTGACCTCCCGGCTCAGAGGTCCATGCTCAGCCCCTGCGCCACGCCAGCCGGGCCTGTCACCGTCCCGTTCAGCCACCGCCAGCTGACAGGGGTCCAAGATGTGACCCCAGGGATAACAGAGAAGAAACAGCCAAGCGGGGGCCAGCGACCACTTCCGGAGGATTTCCCCGGGCGGTTTTGGCCTCAGCGAGCGGCAGCGTCCCGGGATTCCGCCAGCAGGGCCGAGCGCGGGCACCTCCAGCCGCTGAAGGAGGCGCCGCGGCCGACCGCTTCCTCTCACCTGCTTCCCAAACGCACGGACACACACACCAGCGCTGTTTGCTCACGCGGTTTCGACACCGGCCTCGTCCAAAGTCTAGGAAGTGGATCAATTCCGTGCACCGTCAGCGTGCGGCCTCGTCCATCTCCGTGGGCCGGCGTCGGTACAGGAAACAGCATTCTTTGAATAGAAGACGGACGTTGATATCTAATGACACAGTTTTAAAGTTGTGACTCTTTCTAGCACGAAAGCCCGCTGTGTTTTTGTTGCTGCTCAGTCAGCTTTTTAGAAAGCCCACTGTCTTTTATTGGGACAAAGATGTTTGTAAAGTTTACTGCGGCTCAGACCGGCTTTCATAGGACAAGGTTGTTTTCCACCAAACCCTCTACTATCTCAGGCTAGAGAGCAGGGGTGGGCAACCCCTGGCACGCGTGCCAAACATGGCACGCCAGTCACTTTGGCTGGCACGCGAAACCCTCTCTTATAATCTTCCATTTACAATTTTTTTCTTAATATCAACTTCTTAAATTTTTCAGATAAATTCAGTGTAGGTACATCTTAGATAAATAAATAATTTTACACAACATTTATACATTAAAAAATAAATGTATTTTCCATCACCATATACTGTGTTTTTGTCGCTCGAATGAATTTTATTATTTCTTCAAGGTTCTTCACATGCGTATACCCTAAGAGATCTCAAGTAGGCGTAACACGTTCTCAAAAAATTAGGGTTGGCACGCAGGAGAATTTTGAGTCAGAGGTTTGGCTGGTTTTGGCACGCACTCACAAAAAGGTTGCCCACCCCTGCTACAGAGTCTTAGTGTGTGTTCAGCGGCTCGAATTTCGAAGAGCACTTTTGCAAGAAAATTGTGTAACTTCCTTCTTGCCGTTTCCTGCTTCCTTTCAAGGTCGCCGAGCGAAGCAGAACTTTCTGTTTGAAACACGAGGGCTTCCCCGTCCAAAGGGAGGGGTCCAGCTGCTGGATTCACACTGTGAAGGCTGCTCATCACGCCACCCCCCCCCCTTCCCCATGCACGGCGGGCAGCTGCCCGCGACAGTGCACTTGGTTCCCCGAGACGGCCGGACCTCACAGGCCCATGGAACCACCAGGTGCTTCCAACACAGTCACATGTCACTCAAGTTCAGAGGTGACATAAAAAAATGGATGCATTTTACTGATTTCAGAGAGGGAGCGGGGGAGAGAAACATCAGTGATGAGAGAGAATCATGGATCGGCTGCCTCCTGCACGCCCCACACTGGGGATCGAGCCCACAACCCTGGCATGTGCCCTGACTGGGAATCGAACCGTGACCTCCAGGTTCATAGATGGACGCTCAACCATTGAGCCACACAGGCCGGGCCCGCGGTGACATCTTTAAGACAATGTCACCTGCAGAGTTTCTTAAACCACAGCCTGGCGAAGGCTCAGCAACACCAGTCCCCGCTGCTCCAGGGGGGTCCCCTCGGAATCCAGGCGGGGATGCTAGCGCCAGGTTTCCCGACCGGCTCCCCAGGCTCCTCCGCTGAACGGATATGAAACCCAACAGCGGCTGATGCGGAGACCGGGGTCTGCACCGCCGCCGCCGCTGACAAGCGCGACGCAGGAAACGACCAAACAGCGAGGGCCTGTCGCTCGGCCACCAGCCCCCGGGTCAGCGAGACTCGAGGGCCCATATCTTTGTCCTTCTTCCTCGAGGTTCAGCCTCGTAAATATTAACTTGTCCAGGATCCTGCTTCAGAGCAATCATTGACGGAACAGACGCAAGGTCTTGCAACACCTTGAAAAAACACTCCTATCAGCCGCGGAGCTGGTTTTATGACCCACTTCCCGGAGCCCCACGCATGGCCGGCCGGGAGGAGCCTGGTCGGGTGGAATTTGGCCCCGCAGGGATGCAGAGGGACGCAGTCCGCATGCTGCCCCCCCCCCCCACGTCCCGCGTTTAACTGTTTGGATTTTTAAAACAAGATAAATATACGGGTCCTATAGAAGGTAAGTTATCGCCTAAGGACAAAAAGTGTAGAGTCTAAAAATGCACAGGGTTTATTTTATTTTTCATCTTTAGTGCTGAAAGTATTACAATGTCCCCTTCCCCCCACCCCGCTAGGAGCCACCTCCTTCCCACAGCAGCCCCTCCACCAGCCCCGGGCCTTCGCCACACTATGCACAGGGTTTAGTAACACTGGACAGGAGTGAAATAAGGGGGTCATCAGCTGTTAAAGTGTGGGTGCCTTTTGGGGGGGCACCCTATATTTGGCGCTGCGCCCCAGTTGACCTTTTGCAGCACTAGAAACCAGAAGAAAGCACCCCTGTCACCAAAGCTGCTATTCCTACATGCACACAACAGCCCTCAATCACGCCGGCATCCCTGCAAGTATGTAAGTGGTTTCCAACATCATTCAAGACCATGGTGACCGTCATAGGACGTCTCTGGCAGACGGGGGCCCCGGGGACACGCCGAGGCCCCAGCTGACCTGGGAGGTCAGGGTGGCTTTTATATTCGTAAAGGGTTGACCCAGAGACAGCAACGGGCCGTGGGGACTGCTCCTGGCTGCCAAAGCCAGACTCTCACTAAACCAGGCTTTGCAGACCGGCCGGGTTGGGGGCTCGATCCCCAGGAGCGGGCGTGCAGAAGGCAGCCGGTCCATGATTCCCTCTCATCATTGATGTTTCTCTCTCTCCCTCCCTCTCCTTCTCCCTTCTTCTCTGAAATCAGTACAAGCACACACACCAGCCTTTGCAGGAAAAGCTTATCCACCTCCATGTCTTTCCTCTGGGATCCTGGAGACGTGACCAAACACCAAAGGTAGCTGATCGCCTCCAAGGAGGGCAGGGGCCTCAGGGAGTCGCCTGACCTGCAGGAGATGGTGCCAGATAAGCGCTTCAAAGGGAGAGAGAGGGAGAGGTGGGGAAGCTGGGAGGGGTGCAATCAATCGGGAGGAGATTCTCATGAACCTTGAAGATAAGAGATTGCGAAGGACAGGGTGGTGGAGGGAGGAGGGGGGGGTCAGGGGGAAGCAGGGGTGTGCTCTGCATGCTGGAACCGTCCATTCGCCGGGTTACAAGGAAGTGTTTGATGATAACCAGCGAGAAATTAAGGGAATAGTTCCTGTTAGGCGGAGGGTCTAATAAATGAATGGCTTTTGGCTGCAGGCCAATGAGTAACATGAGCAGATACAGTTGCCACGTCCCCCGGAGCCAACGATGCTCTGCAGGATTCTCAAGCGTCTACTTTATGGCGGTTCAGAGAGAGGCGAGGCCAGAACAGCCAGTCCTGCCTGACGCAGGGCTGGTCCCGCCGCCACGCACTCCATGCCCTCAGTTTCCTGGGCAATAAAATGGGGAGAGCAGACGGAAGCCGCCTCACGGGAAGGTGACGAAGGGGAACTGTGTGCAGAGAACGTTCTGGATCAGTGCTCCTGGGAGCACCGAGGGGCAGGGGGTTCTCTTCCAAGGGTTTAGGGGGAGAATGGGGCGTCTCAGAATTAAAATAGGTCGCTGTTTGCTGCTCCTGAGGGCCCCGCGCTGTGCGGGACAGACACCTGACCACGGACGACGGGAGCGGCGGGGGCTCTCGCTGCAGCCCCGGGAGGGCTCGGCGCCGGATTCCGGATTCCCGCGGGGACACACTGCGTTTAGCGGCGGAGAGGGAACTGAACCGCAGGCGAGGCCACGTCGCGGAGGTAGCCGCGCCCCCATGGCTGGCGTGTCCTGCAGGCCCCCTGTGTGCTCCCCATGCGCTGCCCTTCGTCTTCAGGCAGCCTGCTCTGTCCTCGGAGGGGGCCGTGGCGGGGACAGGCAGAGAGAGGCCTGGAGCTGGCAGCTGCCCTTGGCCCTGGGCCGCTGAGGGGGGCACTCAGGTTTCTAAAGAAAGTTGGCACTGGGCTGGTGTGGCTCAGTATTGGAGCGTTGACCTATGAACCAGGAGGTCACCGTTCAATTCCTGGTCAGGGCACATGCCCGGGTGGCAGACTCGATCCCCAGGAGGGGGCGTGCAGGAGGCGCCCATCTATGATACTCTCTTATCATTGATGTTTCTGTCTCTCTCTCCCGCTCCCTTCCTCTCTGAAATCAATAAAAATATAATTTAAAAAACCCCCCAAAATAAAATAAAAATACAAGTTGTTTCCCGATTCACATTTTCATCTTAAAATAGAGCCCATGCAATTCCCTGGTTACCACAAATCACTGGGTGTCGCATGTGCCCGGGGGCGCACACTTTGTTTTCATTCATTGCTGCCCGGGGCACCCTGCTAATTGCTCACCTCTCCCCAGGGGAGGCGGCAGCTCAGCGGTGCCCATTCTCTCTCATGGGTCTCCAGGGAGGCACCTGCTGGGAACTGGGGCTCCCAGCTCAGGCAGAGGAGATGGCTGATGCCCCCCTCCCCCCGCCAGCCCCCTCCACACAGCCTGGGGAGGCGATGTGCGCCCAGAAAATCACAGCGCTACCAGACCTGGAGTGTCCAAGGTCACGCTCAAGATCAGCTGGAAAGAAGGAAAGGGGGCGTCCTTTGAGAGGACTCCCAGCTTTGCAACCTGGGAGGACAGGGCTGGGGGAAGGAGTGCGGAGCTCGGGGAGGGCCCTGGAGCCGCTGCCCTGGGGGTGGCCTGCCCTTTGGGGAGTGGCCCCTGTAGGGTCCTGGGTCTCAGCCTCAGAGCTGGGTTGGCCGCTGGGCCTCTGACTGTGGAAGAAGCCGGGAGAGGAAAGGGCAGGGTGACCCCTCACCTCTCGTTCAGGCAGGGAGGGGACCTGAGGCCCTCATCTACCCTTCCTGACACCCAGACAGTCCTCACGCCCCCAAATCACAGGGCAGGGGTCACTGGCCGCCTCTGGGTGACTGAGAGCAGGCCAGAGGCCTTTGTGTCTCTGTCCCTCCCGCGGACCCCGTCATGTCGCCCCTCCCGTTAACCGTGACTTACTCCCAATGCACAGGCGAGGAAAGGCAGGCGCGGCAACACTAAGTAACGAGGCGAAGGACAGGGCCAGGGTTTGCAACCGAGCGTCTGACGTGGGTGGTCACGACCGTGGCCGCCACGTGTGGCTTTTATGAAAACGCACGGCAAACGCCTCCATATTCCGCAAGGGGGATGCGGGAAGAGTCAAAGTGGTTTCTATGCATGAAGCCCCTCTCCCTACAGTTTCCACATTGACGTGTCTGTCCGAAGAGCGCGGGTGCTGCCTCTATCGACAGTCCGGGCGTCTGCGAGGGCGGCGGTCAAGCCCCCGAACGGGCGTATTTCCCCCTTTAAGTGACAGAGAGTCACACAGACAGAGGCGCGTGGGCGACGGTCGCCTGGCGTGTTGGTCCCACGGCGCCCGAGGACGGTTCCGCTGTGACTGTGTACAGCATCCTTCCCGAGGTGTCAGAGGCGTGTGCGTGTGTGTGCCGTGTTTATGAATAACACGGCTTCCCCGTGGGTGTGAAAGCCGCCCTCCCTGTGGTTCCTGTGCCCCAGCCATGTTGCTAGGCAACACCATGCAGCACACATCCCACACTCTCCTGATTCCGTTGGCTGCTTCACAGACGGACCCTCGCTTTCCTACGCGAGCAGCTACGCCTGTGGGTTCGGAGGTGGCCTCTTCAGTGACCCGGATCCTCGCAGATCAAAGTCACGAGGGGCCAGCAGCGTGCTGGGTTCTGTAGGAAGCGCCCACTCTTAAGGTGGCTCTAAACGATCCCCTAACGGTTCCAGGGCACCCCGACGATGAACAAGGCACCCCACTAATGAACAAGGCATCTCTACGCGGTGTTAGTTTAACTTATTCTGGGCCCCTGTGGGACCCCTTTTGTGCGGCCCCGGCAACTGCTGCCCTGCGGGCGGGTCTGAGATGAGGAAGCCTGGGCCGCAGTGTCTTTGCCTGAGGAGCGGTGAATTCCTCTCGCTGGGCTGCACGGAGGTCACAAATGAGATGCTTGGAAACACTCCCCTCGGTTTTGTGCTGCGAGCAGCCAGCCAGAGGGAGGGCACTGAAACCGCGAGGGTGACTACGGAAATCCAACCTGGGCTTCTGGGCAGAGAAGTCCGGGGACTTCTGTTCATTCTTCAGTTCTTGCTAAAAGGCTCACTGTGTGCTCTGTGTGTGTGTGTGTGTGTATACGTGCATGTGTGTGTGTGTATACATGCATGTGTGTGTACGTGTACGGGTGTATGTGTATGTGTGTGTGTGTATATGGGTGTGTATGTGTGTATATGTGCATGTGTGTGTATGCATGTGCGTATGTGTTTGTGTATGTGTGTATGCGTGTGTGTATGTGTTTGTGTATGTGTGTGTGGGTGTGTGCTGTGTGTATGCCGGCCACCAGAGGCGATCTGGGCCGTGTACTGGTCACGATGAGGCCATGCACCGCGTGGGCGGTTTGTAACGACATAACAGCAGAAACCGCGCTACTTCCCGGTGCAGCTTGTGGGAGCCACAC
>NW_006295816.1:3381764-3382025 GCF_000327345.1 Myotis davidii
TATGTGTTTGTGTATGTGTGTGTGGGTGTGTGCTGTGTGTATGTGTGTGTGTGGGGGGGGGGGGGTCGGGTGCTCTTCGCGGCTTGGGTGGAAGAGCAGGATTTGGCCTCCCGCTCCTCCTGGCGCCGGCGCAGCCCAGTGATACGGAGCGTTCACAGGGATCTGACAAGTGTTGAGAAGTTTTTCTTTGATATGCATTTTTTTTAAGTAGAAAAAAAATCCGAAAAAAAAAAAGAAAAAAATCTGTAAAAATAGGTACTT